>NW_004524598.1:14054406-14060931 GCF_000260255.1 Octodon degus | reverse complement strand
AGCCGGGGAGATGGCTCAGTGGAATAAGTGCTTCCCTGGCAAGCACAAGGGCCTGAGTTCAATCCCCAGTTCTGCCAAAAAAAAAAAAAAAAAAAAAAAAAAAAAAAAACTTGTACTCTGCTCTAATTATTGTCATCAACATTTGTGACCCCAAAAATCATAATATGAAGTTTAAAGGTAGTATATCATAATACATCTTCAAAAAATAATATATTTTCAGGAATTTTGCTCATTACTGTCAGTTGGGCAAGAATCTGGAGGCAGCCTCTTCATCACTGAGGTATACCTAAACTCTCCCCATGACATCACGCAGTCTTGCTTACAGTGATTACACTGTCAAGAAACTCTCCATCAACAGCTTTGAACACTCAGGAGACACTGGTCCACTTGACTTGTTTTCAAACTCTATGAGAATAGAGAACCCTCAGCCATCGAGAAATATGCCTGTTTTCCTACACTGCAGACTAAATCAGAACTCCTACTATTCCCCTAGAAGTTATACACCTGGAGACTATGATATTAAATGAAATAAATCAGACACAAGGCTTAAATATTGCATTATTTCTTTTACATGAAAAATCCAAACTGTAAATCAAGAGGAAAATAAAAGATCAATAATAGGAAACAAGGAGATAGGTCTTTTGCCAAAGGGAAGGAGATCAAGAGATGGAGAAGGCTGGGGAGAAGAGGAAGGGAGGGGGATGAAAGGAGGGGTAAAAAAGAAATATATACACAAATATACATAAGTATTTGAAGAAATATATTTATACATATATGAATAAAATAGCTTGAATAATTGTACTACTGATTTATGCTAGTCTATTGAAAGGAGAAGTTAATACTTAAATTTTTCCTCTCTCTCCTTTTTACATTTTTATAATTATTTTTACCAATTTTGACTGCTTATATCTGGTAATCTGAGCAACTCATTTGAAGACATTATACAGTACAATAACCATTGTTGAATTCCTATCATTTTGTTTAGTGAAATTTTGTATCATTTTTATTTTTTTTACTATTTTTATTCTTTTAAAAAAAAAATAAAACTTAAACAAAAATACTGAAGATGTGTTATGTGGCTGTGTGTATCAATTGCACATTATGTGCTGTGAGCATGTGCTAATAAAAATAAACATTTAAATAAAAGATTTATGGTCCAATCCTTATCTTTCAGTTGACATTGTATCTCTGTAGAATGAATTCTAGAATTAATATTGGGCCATTCCACCTTTTCCTCTGTAAAGTGATAAATTCCTTGAGAAAAAGGAGCATGTCTTAGGCATTTTGACATACTTGTGGTGCTGTACAAGGTGCTTTACTTTGTAGTGTAAATTGCTGTTGAATAAATATATTTAACACATTCTTCACCAGCAGCACACAAAGAATAACTTAATATGTTCTCATAGGGCTCATTCTAGTCCAAGTTGCTTTGTGTATTTTATAAATACTGACTCTATTCACTAGTTTGATTGAGTTGGGTTTGGTTGGATTGTGATGTAAAGTATCACTATGCTGCCTGGTTGGTCTTGACCTCATAGTCTCAAGTGATCCTCCCACTCAGGCTTCCCAGTAGCTAGAAGTGCAAGAACATGACACTATGCCTTCTATTAAATCTTACAAAAGCCTAATGACATATCTGAGCATTTCACAAATAAGGATATAAAAGTATAGATAGGTTTTAAAAACTATAAAAGGACACTAAAGATACCAAATATGTAAGCCAGGATTCAAACCCATCAGTAGAACACCAAACACCCTCTGTACAGTTGCCCACACCTGCAAGGTCTCTGGGGACTTGAATGAAGGCACCATGAGACTGTCTCCTCATGCAGTTTTCATTGCATTTCACCTGCTTTGGTAATAGTCATTACTTGTTGTTAACTGGTTGTAATCGATTGCTTTCTTCCCTAATTGCACGAGAAGGAATCCTACTGTGGTGGTGCACAACTGTGATCCTGGTACTCGTGAGGCTGAGTAGGAGGACCTTAGTGAGTTTGAGACCAGCCTGGGCTACAAAGTGAGCTCAAGGCCAGCTTGAACTGCATAGCAAGACATTGTCTCAAAAAAAAAAAAAAAAAGAATAAAATAGTGTTTGTTTTCTGCTTTCAAAATCTATACCCACTTATGAATTTTTATTTTTATTACCAAATGTTTGCAATACATAATGATTACATTGTGAGAAGTCTACACATGTACATAATGAATCTTAATGATATTTTTCTTCCCTCTCATTTGTCCTTCCATACTCATCCATCTCTTCATCTCTTTTCCTTTGCAAAAGATCAGACTTTTGCTTTCTTTCCTTCTCTCCTTTTCCTTGTATTCTGTGCTCAGTCAGTTCCATGTCCAGTTAATTTCAAGAACTTAGCACTCTTTACTTTTTTTTTTCTTGAAGGCTTACACAGAAATTTATTTGCTCACCATTTTTTTAAGTACAGTACTGAGAATTTTTTTTTCAAATTAAATTGCTAGGACACATTCAATAATTAACACATTGCATACATTCTTCCTAGAGGTTAATTGCTGTACAAGATGTGGACATGATATACTACTTACAAACACCATTAGAACAAATCATTCTATTCATTAAGAGAATGTAACTATATATCTATCCTAACCACTTTGAATACACAGATACAAAATGGATATTTATCTGTATATCCTTTTTTTGTTAAGTTCTGCTATTTGAATATTATAGGTGTGTAAACTCAGCAAAATATTCTAAAAGAGTCCAGCAGCCCATAATAGTATTGGGTCTTCGCTTGACTGGCAATGTCAGAAATTGTTGACTTGAGTCCCCTACAGCTCAAAATAACAGCATGGCTTTACTACTTATATTTCGTTTTTATATTTTTCTGCTGGATGGCTAAGAACAAGATAAAGCAGGACCTATGCAACAAGAGTTGTAGCTTTTGCATCTGATAAGGTCAGTGATATCCCCTCAGGATTTATCCTGTGATCCTGTACCTCAGATTGTAGAACCTTTGTCAGTGTCAGCCATGTGGATGAGTCACGGCCATTGCTTGGCCAATGTGCTCTCTGTGAAAGCCTGAGAGAATGTTTTCTCCATGTGACTCTCCATAGGCACACTTTACATTATTGATCACTTTCCACTTTGGTCCCATAATCTCCTTCATCAGAGAATTTTGTACACTACTAAATTACATGATGTTACACTACAGTTCTCATATGTCCTGAGTCTTAATTGACCTTAGAAGGTTAGGGCAAAAATGTTGGCTTTTGTTGTAGTCCTCCTTTTTCTCTAATTTTGGTCTGCAAACTTAGGTTGTTAACCATCCAGAAGACAAGCTTATTGTTATTACCACACAACTTGGGTTGTTAAGCTTAACCTCACTATCTGTCTGCATATCAAATATCTTAGGCATACTATGGAACAGATAATTTTCCATGAAGTATTGATATGTTGAACTTTAAATCCCTACAGAATATGATAAAAAAACATTTAAAAATTAGAATATATTTTAAAAATAGGCATAAAGAATTATATACTTCTTATTTTTACATATAAGTCCAAAAATCTCACCATATACAACCTTGAAGCAGGACAGTCCCACAGTATTCCTTTGCCTGTCTCTTGCTTTCATTCACCACTCCTTCTTCTTGAACGACCATCTACCTGAGAGATGTAATAGCAGCAACTGGCATGTCATGACCAGCAGCCCGTATTCAGAAGACCATAATGACAGGCACTCCAAGCATGAAATTACCAACTGCACTGCAGTAGCTTGGTTCACAGGTATCAGTATATATAGTTAGTCAGGGTGAGAATTTTTCCAATTAACTGCTACTCAACCAACTTCTGAAGATTCTAAGGATCATTGCCTTGCCCATTTTCTACATATAAATGTATGGCTTGACTTATTCATGTTTCCTAGCTCTTCTCCTTTCCCTCTTGATTAGTTAGTCCTTGAGATCCTGCTTTCCTTTTACTTCTATTATACCTTTCTATTGATATTTCTTCTTTTGAGTTCTTATAATAGGGAGACTATATGATATTTACACATGTGTGTCTGATTTATTTCACTTATGAGTAGATGTTCAAGTGGCATACACTTCAATATAAAGGCTTCGAGTTTATCATTCTTAATAGATGAATAATACTCCACTGTGTAAAAATACCACATTTTTCAACCATTCCTCAGGTGATGGGCATCTTGGTTGTTTCCAAGATTTGACTATCACACCTACATCATTATGACATGATGTTTTCAGATCCTCTGGGAAAATTCCCCATAGAGGAATAGCTGGTTTAAATGAGATTTCCAGTCCCACTTTTCTAAGGAGTCTCCATACTGATTTCCCTAATGGTTGCATCAGTCTACACTCCCACCAGTAGTGAAGAAGGGTTCCTTTTTCCCCACAGCCTCTCCAATATTTGTTGTTGAGTGATTTCTTTATGATAGCCATTCTTTCTGGGGTGAAATGATATCTCAATGCTGTATTAATTTGCAATTCGTGGATAGCTAGCGATGTGGGGCTTTTTTCATATATTTATTCACTTCTTTAATTTCTTCCTCTGAGAAGCGTGTGTTCATCTCAGATGCCCATTTCAGTATTGGATCTTTAAATTTTGGGGCCCTCATGTTTTTTAGTTCTTTATAAATTCTAGAGAGCAGACCTTTGTCTGAGTACTTATTTGTCATGATTTTTCAAAATTTGTGGGTTGCCTTTTCACTTTGTTGGTAATTTCTTTTGACCTCAAAAAACTTCTCAGTAAGAGCAGGTCCAAACTGTTAAATCTTTCAATGCTTTCCTGTGCAAGTTGATTTCTGTTCATGAACTCTTTCCCTTCCCCTATGTCTTCAAGAGTTCCTCCCACTTTCTCTTCCAGGAGATTTAGTGTCTCTGCTTTAATGTTTAGATCTTTAATCCATTTTGATTTTAGCTTAGTGCATGGTGATAGACCTGGGTCAAGTTTGAGTTTCGGCATGTAGAGAGCCAGTTTTTCCAGCACCATTTGTTAAAGAGGCTATCTTTCTTCCAATGAGTATGTTTGGCCCTTTTGTCAAAGATAAGCTGCCTGGTTGTGTTCCTAGGGGCTTCAGCGTCTTCTAATCTATTCCATTGATCCTCAGGTCTATTTTGTTGCCAGTACCATGCTGATTTTATCACAGTAACCTTGCAGTATAATTTCAAGTCAGGAATGTAATGCCTCCTGCCTTGTCTTTATCGCATAGAATTGCCTTTGCTATTCTAGGTCTTTTCTGGTTCCAGATAAATTTTAGGAATAATTTCTCTAGTAGTGAGGTATGTCAGTGGTAGTCTGATAGGGATTGCATTAAATCTCTACAACAATTTTGGGAGTATGGTCATCTTCACAATGTTGATTCTTTCTATCCAGGAGCATGGAATATCTTTCCATTTTCTCAAATCCTCTACAATCTCTTTTTTCAGAGTACTGTAATTTTCCTAGAAAAGATCTTTGACTTCTTTATTTAGATTAATTCCAAGGTATTTCATTTTCCTCGGTGCTATTGTAAAAGGTATTGTTTCTCTTAATTTCCCCCTCAGTGTGTTTGTTGTCTGTGTGGAGGAATGCTTCCTTTTCAATTTCACGGAAGAGTTTGAGGAGTGTAGGGACTACATCTTCTGTAAATGTCTTATAGAATTCAGCTGTGAATCCATCTGGACCTGGACTTTTCTTTGCCGGTAGATTTTTCATTATATCTCATATTTCATTGGCTTTTATTGGGCTATTGAGAGTGGTTATATCTTGTCGATTCAGTTGTGGTAATTTGTAACTTTCTTGGAATCTGTCCATTTCTTCTGTGTCTTCTATTCTGTGAGAGTACAGATTCTCAAAGAAGCTATTGATAATCTTCTAAATTTTTACTGAGTCTGAGGTAATTACACCCTTTTCATTCCTTATTGCTTGTATTTGAATTTTTTCTTTCCTCTGTTTGATCAGGATAGCTAGGGGCTTATCGATTTTATTTAATCTTTCACAGAACCAGCTTTTTGCTTTTTTAATTCTTTGAATTGTTTTCTTCATCTCAATTGAATTAATTTCTCTTCCAATCTTTATGATTTCCTCCCATCTCTGGGCTCTGAATTTGGTTTGCTCTTCCTTTTCTAGTTGTTGAAGGTGCTGCATTAGGCTATTTATTTGTTCCCATTCTGTTTTACCTGATGTGTGAATTCAGAGCTATGAATTTACCTCTGAGAACTGCTTTTGTCGTATCCCATAAATTCCGATGAGTTGTGCTTTAATTTTCATTGAATTGTAGATATTGTTGAATTTCTTGTTTAATTTCATCTGTGATCCATTGGTTGCTGAGTATGGTGTTATTTAATTTCATATATTTAATGTTTTTTTCTGGTTTCTTTTGTCATTTATTTCCAGTTTCATTGCACTGTGGTCAGATAATGTGCATGGGATGTTTTTTGTTTTCTTACGTATACTTAAGCATGACCTATGGACCAGTATGTGGTCTATTTTATAAAATGACCCATGTGCAGCTGAGAAAAATGTGTATTCAGCTGTGTTTGGGTGGAACACTCTGT
>NW_004524598.1:14043459-14052383 GCF_000260255.1 Octodon degus | reverse complement strand
TCACACGTACTGAAGTTCAGGTGCAGCTCTACAAGTTTGGATTTATCCAGCTGTGTCTGGCTTGTGTCTGGCTGCTGTGCTCATCTCCTTCCCGCTGCTGCCCTTGAGAGTGAACCTGCTGTGCCCCTGTGGCAAGATATTCTACGCCTGGACTAGCTGGGTTGATCTATTTTCTACACTCTCTGCAGGGATTGAAGCTGCAGGGTTACAACCTAGTTGTGTATGCCAGGCCTAAGCTGTGCCTGGAGGGGGCAAGGTTAAGTATTGGGAAGAGGAAGCTCTCCCACACACTCACTGGACCTGGGGTAGGACTCGGTCTGGGGGTTCCCGGAACGTGGCAGAAATTCCTAATTGGTGGGAGGAGTGGGGGAGGTACTGCGGAGTGGCGGGGGCTGGCCCAAGGGGGTGGGAGAGGGTCCAGCCTACGCTGCACCTGGGCCGGGATTGTTCCCGCCGGTGCAGGGTAGCAAGAAGCTCTCCACACACTCACCACACCTGGGCTAGGACTGGGTCTCTGTGATTGATGCTTGATCCAATACTGGGATTGAAGGTGTGAGTGCTACTCTATGGCCCTGGGGCAGGTAATTTGCATTACAAAATAAGGAGAGGAGAGAGGCTAGCTATCTGCCTGAGCTGCCACCACTCCCTTTGCTCTCTTGCTCTTTGCAACCACCGTGAGATGCTGTTCTCTGCCATGTGCCACTCTGTTTTGGTGCCAGCTGTGTAGCTCCCCTATCTGTGAGCTAACTAAACCTTCCTTCCTTCATTTTGGGTGTTGGATATTTGTCCCAGCAATAAGAGAAGAGTAACTGAGACAGAAGACATACTTTCTGCATGAAGAGGTCAATGTGTCAAATCTCAAGGGAATTATAGCACATGAGCACTATTGACCAAAGCCTCAGAAATGCTGAAGACAGGATTTGTGTGTACACTGAACACTCTATGACTAAAATGAAATCTACCTTATGGGCAAAGAGGTCATTAAGAAAATGAGACAGTTGAAATGAAAAAAGAAGGAAATATGTTGTGATTTTTACAAAATCTCATGGAAGGAAAAAGCTGTAGGAAATCAGGGGATGAAATATTAGACACAAAATCTCAAATTTAATTTCTTTCTTTTCCTAAGGGTAGAAAATAATAATAAATGAAATAAAATGAAAATATGTAGGTGTTATTATGTAATATGTATTAAGGGATAGCCTGCTTTTTATGTTGCTTTTTATTATAAATTCAGGTAGGAAACTCTTCATAGACACTAATTCATGAATTTATCTGGCTTTGACCTCAATAGGTACATTTTTCACTGAGGATCATGTAAGAAATGGTAACATTTAAATTCTTCAACTTACTATATATCCGTATTTTTTACAGAACTGCTCATTCACTAAGTCTGATGTTTATACTTTTCCTCACTACTAAAAACTGGAACATTCTCAATCCAGGAGGTAGAGTCAGTGGTTTGGAATAGGGCACACTGTGACAGATCACTAGCACCAAGCCTTCCTTACTTTTTGATGAACTTAAACTTGGAAGAATCAAAGTTTGAAAATCTCAAGAGAATTATAGTAATTTGTTTGAGGTCTGTTTGTGATTTGTATACTACTTTTATTATAGCTGATATAAACGGTTATTCTAGGAACTTAATCCCTAGGACTTTGGCAAATAACCACTATCATTCAATGAAATGGGTGGCATGTCACTTGTCAATTCTAATTTCTCCTTCAGTTAGAAACCCTATCCATACTTTTTTCATTATATTGCTTAGAGTCACATGACTGTTTTATATGCTATGATGGAGATTCCGGAAGAGGACGAAAGCTAAGGAACTATTAGAAATATTTTTATAGAACATATAAAATATAATCTGAAAGAAACAATAATGTAATGTTGATATTATTTGTTTTCTTCCCAAAGTTTCCAAAGTCCTCAAGCCAATTTCTGTGAAAAATTAGTATGAGTTTTACTGCCTATGTCTAATAACTAAGGAGTGAGTGAAAAGACATATGTAAGAGTACAGCTACATTTCAGTGAATTTAAGACGTTCCACTATTTTGTTTCACTGAGAAGAAAAATAAATGCTTCCAATCAAGCTGAAACAGCACTTTCTCATACTTGCATTTGGAATTTGTATCTTACTGAAAATTTATCTTAGACTCACTTTAGATATACATTTTGTGATATATCATATATCATGTATCACATACAATTTCTATGGATTTTCTGTGTTAATAAAACTTCAATGCTGATTCATGACATAGTCATTTTCAAAAACAGTTAAACTCACCCTTTTTTAGCAACATTTATTCCTAACTCCAGGGAAATGACAACATGAACAGCTATGACCGAGTTTGAACATGGACAGGCAGAGCAATGACTTCACAACCACTGCCTGCCTAACCATTGTAGGACATATTTCCACCCAAAAGGTGAAAAAGGATGGCATCTCAGGATCAGCAAGATGCATTTTAGCAGAAATATCTTACCATGGCAGATACTTTGAGTGTGTTTGTACAATTCTTAATTTTCCTTTAAACAGCTACTGCTCCTGAGTAAGATCTTGTGCCAGAGCTTCTCTTTACCCTAAAACAATGCTCCTACCATCACAAAATTTGATTAGATTATTAAAATTTTGCTTTTATAGCTAGGACTCATTGATACCCCAGTCTTAGTGTCTGTGCAGAGATGATCATGGTTGAAGAAGTAAATTTGATTCTACACAAATCCAAATGTATACCTTGATGCATCTTATTATGGCTTACATCTAGATGTCTCCCTAACTTGAAGTTATACTATAAGTTTACTGTGATAAAATCAGCATGGTGCTGGCATTAAAACAGATCCATGCATCAATGGAACAGATTAGAAGTTGTGGACACAACTACAAACACACTCAGCCACCTTATCTTTGACAAAGGGGCCAAACATGCTCACTGGCAGAAAGATAGACTCTTTAATAAATGGTGCTGAAGAAATTGGCTTTCCAGATGCCAAAGACTAAAACTACACTCATATTTATCACCATGCACTAAAGTTAAAATGAGTCAAAGATCTAAATATTAAAATGGAAACACTAAATCTATTAGAAGAGAAAGCAGGTAGTAATCTTGAGGACATGGGTGTAGGCAAGGAGTCCATGAACAGAACCCAGACTGCATGGGATATACTTCAAAGAATCAACAACTAGAATTTCATCTCCTTAAAAAGCTTTTGCACAGGGGCCAGGGAGATGGCTCAGTGGATTAAGTGCTTCCCTGGCAAGCACAAGGGTTTGAGTTCAATCCTTGGTTCTGCCAAAAAATAAATAAATAAATAAAATTAAAATAAATAAATAAATAAAGTGATCACATATACAACCAACATAGCACTGTGTAGTGATCAAAATCAGTGAAGCACACACACACAAAATTCAGAAGCAGCTTGTAGTTTGCATACGTACCATTTTTAACATTTACTATCTTTAGATGATTTGGC
Source organism: Octodon degus (assembly GCF_000260255.1). Lineage (NCBI taxonomy): Eukaryota > Metazoa > Chordata > Mammalia > Rodentia > Octodontidae > Octodon > Octodon degus. Next base: position 14,048,912 of record NW_004524598.1, on the reverse strand, counting down.
TCAATCTTATTTAATGGGCAATGAAACAGAAATTCCAATCAACTAAGGCATATTCAAGACTTCCTTTTTGTTTTCGGTTTCTTTATATATGAATTTTATTTAACTTTGAGGAATGTGTTTTTCTTTTAAAACACTACCTTTCTTCTCTGCAGGATTCCTTTCTAATTTAGGGAAAACAGGACGCTGAAGAGAACACAAACCAAAACTATTTTAAGTGTAAGAATCTAGGCAGATAATAAAAACATATTTTTTAACTTATTTAAATTGTGTGCATCTGCATTTATTTGTTTTCAGATTTTTGGAGGTTCTGTGGGTGGTAGCCCAGGAAAAAGCACACAGACATTTGCTTTGGGACTGCACAGTGTAAACAGCATTACAGTGACAGAGAGGAATGTGAAAGCAAATGCGAGGGGTCAGAACCTAGACCTGCAGGCCGCCTGCGCACACAAAGGAGCCCATGACTTTCCTGTTATCATTTCCTTGTGTTACAAGTACTTCTTCTGAGATGCAAAGATCTTCCTGGCACTTCTAACTAACCACCGTTCCGCATCCTGGGTATGGTTGCCGACCGCCAAGTTGCTGCTTGGGCAGCAGTTATCAGCTGTCTGGGCTGGCTCGCTATAAACACACTACAGAGTTTCATCACTCATGTTTTATTTAATTCCACTTGTCATCAAGGTCTTTGATTGGAGATCTGTGATTTACTTTGAGAGAGGTGGTTTTTACTCCTGTTGAAAACCGCTTGTCATTCATCTTATACTTTGCTTCGAAGGCACAGTTGATCTTTGCTTGTTCACTGTGGCAAAGCCTGGTGCTCTTGTGGAAGCTCCAAGAAGGAGCCAGGCCATTTATTCTAAGCATAATTCAATGGGAAGAAGCTAAATGAGAGACATATGATGATCTTTGGGTGGTATAATCTGTCTTCAGTTAATAATGACATTTCATTGTGGAATTACTAAGGCAAAGACCTCAGGACCATGGCCCAAATTTCAGATGTGAAGAATTAATGAGTATCCACATAGATCTTATGAACAATGGGGAAAACTTCAAAGATGAGATAATTTTCCATGGACGTGTTTGTGTTTTGCCTGAGCTCTGCCAGTGATACAGTGCACTCATATTGAACTCACAGGAACACACGCAAACTCATTTGAACACTGAGCCACACAAATGATTTTTCCATCAGACCTGATTGTGGGTCTTGTGGGCAGTCCCAGAGTGAGGCCCTAGAATAACTTGCACTAAGCCCCCGCTCTGACACTGAAACAAATGGAAACCAGTGTATGAAAGATCCTATACTGAAAAGTAGAGTAGGCAACTAAGCACACACATGCCATATCTCTAGTCCTCTTCTGACATGACGAATGTTCATGGACAATATACTTCTTTCAAAGTGAAACTATACCTTCCAATCCTGTTCCCCATCATCTCCTATTAGCTGTGTTCTGAACAAGAGTAGATTTTACTCTGAGCTTGTCACAAATGACTCACAATAGAGCTTTCTATTTAAAGTTCTTTCTCCACCCAGGAGGTCCTTCACTGTAGCTGCGGGGTTGCCTTCTAAAGGGCAAGTGGGATGAGCCAAGTGGTGAAACTTAAACACTGGGACAGAAGTATCATGAATCAGCAAGTACACTGTGTTTTTAAAACACAAACTTGTCCAAAGTCTTTTTGCCTATATTTTTTCCTTATTTAAATATTGAGTATTTATACAGGCAGCATTATTTGGTGCCTCCTTCCAACTTCCTAGGAATATTTAAAACCACCTTCAGTTTTTTGTGGGAAAGTAAAAGATGAGAAATTGAATTTGGTTTTGGGCCTCAAAATGGTCATTGTGCTAGTAGTAGACACACACATAAAAACTGGTATAATGAGAAAGAATAATAAATCATAACATTTATCAAAGAGTGAGAAAAGTCAGAGAACAAAGTCAGTATGAAAATAAGTAAATGGTTGCTGACAAGAGTAGGATTCAAAAGTGATATTTGCACAATGGAGTACTACTCTGACATAAAGGAAGATTTTCTTGACTCTTTTTTAGAAACATGGATTCACCTTGAGACTACAATGTTAAGTGAAATAAATCAGATATACAGCTTTAAAGATTACATGGCTTTTTTATATGAGAAACTAAAGTAACAAATACAGGGGAAAAGAAGAATAGATAATAGGAAGTAGGGAGATAGATCTTCCTCAAAGGGAAAAGAGGTAAAAGATAGAAAGAGGGTTAAGAAAAGGGAAGGAAAGATGAACAAAAATAGAATTACAATGCATTGTGTACATGGACCAACTCCCACACAAATAATGTAAGCATCATGAGATACAAGCATATAACAGTAAGAAAAGCTACCAAAAGGAGAAGTCTTTATCAGATGCCTTGAAAGCAACTCAAAAACCAGAAAGACTCTGTCCTTCACTGGATCATGGTTGGAAAGTGGAACAAGTAATGCCTTTTCAAAGATTTTGTTTTGAGAAAAGATGCCCAGGGTCCCCTGCTTGAGAAAGGCCACATAAGAAATTGGTTCCCTCGAAATTAGTTTACTATGCTCAGCCATTCAGTCACCCAGAGGCCTCAGCAGTCATGACCCAAAGGGGTTGGACTACTGCATAAACTGGAATCAGACTTTGGCATTATCCACATAGTGCTGATTTTATAAGCATAAAGAATGCAAGATTGTGACATCAGAGAGGCTTCCACAAAGATTTCAGAAGACAAGGAAGCTCAGGCAATGTGCTCCTGCAAGGGCAGTGCATGAAGATATGAAAGTGAGCCAAAAGTTCAGGGACTCCAGAAAGTTGGAGGTACCAAGGGCATGGATCATCTCTTAAGGAAAGCCCCAAGCAATGAGATGAGACACCTCAGAAGAGAGACCAAAATGACTGCAATAGTCAATATCATAGGTGTGGGGCCACTAAATTCATTTGGAGCTAACATCTCACCATGACGTGTCCTCAGTGCTGGACATAGAGGACAAGATTTAATGTTTTTCCTGGTGCATTTGATTTCTCTTTGGTCTAATGCCATTCTATCTTTTTGTTTCTCCTTTTTGGAATAGGATTACTTACTCTATGTAATTGTATGTCTTATGCCATTTTACATTGAAAGTGTTTAACTTTCTTTTTTTGAGTTTTACAAGGGTTCAGCATTAAAAATGTACTTTGAGTCTCTGAGGAGTCTTTGGACAGGGACTTTTTTTTTAATAATTCTGGAACTGTTAAGACTTTGATGACTTTGACTAATGGACTAAATGTATTTTGCATGAGATGCACATAAGTGCTTTGGGGATCAGGGATAGAATGTTATATTTTAGATCTAGAATGTTCCCCACAAACTCTTGTGTTTCAAGGTTGGGAGTTTGAAAAGTGATTGGGTCATGAGGCTACTACCACAGCCACCAGCAGATTAGTCCACTCAGAAATCAACAGCTGCACATGTTGTTAGGTGATAGGTGCTGGTCATAAGAGGTAGTACAGTAGGGACTGGGCCTTGAAAGATATATCTCCCTCCTTGGTTCTTCTCTTTTTGCTCTGCTTTCTTTCCACCATGATGTGAGCAGCTTTTCTCTGAAAGACACTTCCACAATGCACTTCTACCTTGGAGCCAGCCAAATAAAACTGAACTATATTTTATAAACCACAGTATCAAATATCATATGCTCTGGGATTAATATCTAAGTAAAGCTGGAATTATGCTTAATTATATGGGACAGTGGGGAATGCACTACCTAGCACTCATGTGGGTCTGAGTCATTCATACAATCACTGGAATGAGTTTAACATGAGAAGCTTTTACTGCATGAAGACATTTTGGGAGTCAATAGGCAGTTTCATTGCCTGGGTTGTGGGAAAAGTGAATATATACATAGCCAGGATCATTTGCTCATCAGTATCCCATCAACATCATACCAAGAAGGGGAAAGTCCCCATTACATTAACAACAGTGTGTTAAGTAAACACCTTGGACCAGGATAATTTTGAACTCATTTTAAAGAACAATCCAAAGAGACTGAGAAACATGACAGTAGGCAGGGTCTTCTTCTTCATGTTTCAATACCAGCATACCCAATGAAAGAAAACAGTAGGTAAGATATTTCCTAAAGTTGAAGCAATAGCTTCTGAGAGTCATAGTTAACTTAAATTTTTAGTGCATTACATTTGACACAGCTTTTTATTTTTAAATTATTTTATTGAGAAACAAATAGCAATGAGACAGTTTCAAAACCAATTACTAGCACAGTTTCAATGATTAATACCTTGCATATTGTTGTCTTCATAGTGGTTATTCATAGTACAAGATGCAATCATGATATCATGTCCACAAACACTGCTAGTACAAATCTTTCTTCTCATTGAATTAAGAGAAAGTAACTATATATCTATCCTATTTTGAATATACAAATACAAAATGGTCTTTCATTTGCATCCTCTTTTTTGTTTAGTTTTGTAAGAGAAAGATATTCCATTGTCATTTAAATATTGTAGGTACATGAACTCAGCAAAATAATCCAATATAGTCCAGTAGTCCATAATAGTAGTGAGTTTTTCATAGGACTGGCAATGTCAAAAGTTGTTGACTTGAGCCTTTTACAGCTCAGCATATTAATATGGCTTTATTTTTATACTTAGTTTTTATACTTTTCTGCTGGATGGATAAGACCAAGATAAACAAAGACTTATATAACAAGAAATGTAACTTTTGTATCTGACAAGGTCAGTTTTATCCCTGCAGGGTTTATCCTGAAACCCCATATCACAGTTTGTAGATCTTTCATCAGTGTCAGCCAGGTGGATGAGTCATGGCCATTGCTTGACCAATTTCCTCTCTGTGAATGCCTGAGAGACTGTTTTCTCTCCATGAGACTGTCTTTAAGCACACTCTACATCATCAATCACTTCCCTCATTGGCCCCATAATCTCCTTGGTCAGAAAATTTGGGACACAACTGAGTTACATGATGTTACAGTACGGGTTCTCCCATGTCCTGAATCCTCACTGAAATTGAAAGTCTAGGGCCAGAATGTTGGCTGTCCTTGCAGACTTTCTTTTTCTCTAATTTTTGGTCTGCATAACTATTAAAGATCAATTTTAGGTATAGCTTGCCAGTAATATGTTTTAATAAATATATATATTTTAATACTATGTAAAAGGTAAGAGTAGAAGACAGAATGTCTCACATATGGTATGTGTAATGTAAGACCGCACTGTTAAGATACACATTATATTCACAAAATGATTCTTGGAGGCAAGTATTATACTGATACCAAAACCAGGGAAAGACACAACTAAGAAAGGGAACTAGAGGCCAATCACCCTCATAAACATAGATGCCAAAATCCTCAATAAAATCCTAGCAAATAGAATACAGAAAATCATCAAGAAGATCATACACCATGACCAGGTAGGACTCATCCCAGGGATGCAAGGATGGTTCAATATTCGAAAATCTATCAATG
>NW_004524598.1:14041413-14043334 GCF_000260255.1 Octodon degus | reverse complement strand
GAATAGATGGCCTCTACTTCAATCTGGTAAAAGCCATTTATGAAAACCCAAAGGCTAACATAATCCTAAATGGGGAAAAACAAATCTTTTACTCTTAGATCTGGTACAAGACAAGGATGTCCTCTATCACCCCTCCTATTCAATATAGTTCTGGAATCATTAGCTACAGCCATTGGACAAGAGAAAGAAATAAAAGGAATTAGAATAGGCAAAGAAGAATTTAAATTACCTTTATTTGCAGATGACATGATACTTTACTTGGAAGACCAAAAAAAAATCCACCAAGAAGCTACCAGAATAAAGGCAGAAATTCAGTAGCATAGCAGGTTATAAAGTCAATACCCAAAAGTCAATACCAATCCTCTACACAGACAACAAACACACTGAGGAGGTAATTATGGAAACAATAACTTTTATAATAGCACCAAGGATAACGAAATACCTTGGAATTAATCTAACCAAAGAAAACAAAGATCTTTTCAGTGAAAATAGCAGTACACTGAAAAAAAGATTGTAGATGATTTCAGAAAATGGAAAGATATTCCATGATCCTGGATAGCAAGAACCAACATTGTGAAGATAGCCGTACTCCCAAAATTGCTGTACAGAATTAATGCAATCCCTATCAAACTACCACCAACATACCTCACAGAGGTAGAGAAATCATTCCTAAAATTTACCTAGAATGAGAAAAGACCTAGAATAGCAAAGGCAATCCTGGAAAATAAAGACCAGGCAGGAGGCATTACAATTCCTGACTTGAAATTATACTACAAGGCTACTGTGATAAAATCAGCATGGTACTGGCATCAAAATAGACCTGAGGATCAATGGAATGGATTACAAGATGCTGAAGCCCCTACAAACACACTCAGCCACCTTATCATTGACAAAGGGGCCAAACATACTCACTGAAAGAAAGATAGTCTCTTTAACAAATGGTGCAGGAAAAACTGGCTCTCTACATGCCGAAAACTAAAACTTGACCCAGGTCTACACCATACACCATAGTGGTGCACTAAAGTCAAAATGGATTAAGATCTAAACATTAAAGCAAAGACGCTAAATCTCCTGGAAGAGAAAGCAGGAGGTACTCTTGAAGACACAGGAGTAGACAAAGAGTTCATGAACAGAAATCAAATCGCACAGGAGACAGTTGAAAGAATTAACAACTGGGAACTGCTCTTACTGAGAAGCTTTTCATGTCAAAAGAAATTACCAACAAAGTGAAAAGACAACCCACAAATTTAGAGAAAATCATGACAAATAAGTACTCAGAAAATGTTTGCTCTCTAGAATTTATAAAGAACTGAAAAGAACTAGGGGCCCAAAATTTAAACACCCAATCCAATAATGGGCATCTGAGATGAACACATGCTTCGCAGAGGATGAAATTAAAGAGGCAAATAAATATATGAAATAATGCTCCACATCACTAGACATCCGCGAAATGCAAATTAAAACATTGAGATATTATCTCACCCCAGAAAGAATGGCTATCATAAAGAAATCACCCAACAACAAATGTTGGAGAAGCTTTAGGGAAAAAGGAGCCCTTCTCCACTGCTGGTTGAAATGCAGACTGGTGCAACCATTATGGAAATCAGTGTGGAGACTCCTTAGAAAATTTGGACAGGAAATCCCATTTAAGCCAGCTATTCCTCTACTGGGAATTTTCCCGGAGGATCTGAAAACATCATATCATAGTGATATATGTGTGCCTATCTTTATAGCAGCACAATTTGTGATAGCCAAACCTTGGAAACAACCAAGATGCCCATCACCTGAGGAATGGTTGAAAAATGTGGTATTTTTACACAATGGAGTATTATTCAGCTATTAAGAATGATAAACTCGAAGCCTTTATATTGAAGTGGATGCCACTTGAACATGTACTCATAAGTGAAATAAACCAGACACA
>NW_004524598.1:14039065-14040673 GCF_000260255.1 Octodon degus | reverse complement strand
AGATAGTGAGGTTAAGCTTAGCAGCCTAGGTTGTATGGTAAGAACAATAAGCTTCTCTTGTGGAGGGTTAATAATCTAAGTTTGCAGAGCAAAATTAGAGAAAAAGGAAGGCCACAAGGAAAGCCAACATTTTGGCCCTAGCCTTTCAAGGTAAATGAAACCTCAGGACACATGAGAAGTTGTACTGTTACATCATGTAATTCAGTAGTGTCCCAAATTTTCTGATCAAGGAGATTATGGGGCCAAAGAGGAAAGTGATCGATGGCATAGAGTGTGCCTAAAGAGAGGCTCATGGAAAGAAAACATTCTCTCAGGCTTTCACAGAGAGGAAATTGGTCAAGCAATGGCCATGACTCATCCACATGGCTGACACTGACAAAGGTACTACAATCTGACGAACAGAATATCAGTATAAATCCTGAGGAGATTTCCCTGACCTTATCAGATCCAAAAGCTACAACTCTTGTTGCATAGGTCCTACTTTACTTTGGTCTTAATCATCCAGCAGAAAACTATAAAAATGAAGTATAAAAAGTAAAGCCAGTCCCAGTCCTAGCCTAGGCCCGGTGAGTGTGTGAGAGAGCTTCTGGCTACCCTGTGCCTGCGGCAACTACTCATTCCAACCCAGGCTCAGCGTGGGGCTGACCGTCTTGCAACACCAGGGACACCCTCCACCACTCCGCAGCACTTCCGCCACACTGCCCGTCAAGCAGGAATTTCCTCTACTTTCCTGGAACCCCAAGACACAGTCCTAGCCCAGGCCCAATAAGTGTGTGGGAGAGCTTCAGTCTACCCTATCCCTGCGGGACCTACGGGTCCCAGCCCAGGCGCAGCATGGGTGACACCTTCTTTCACCCTCCTGGGATGCCCCCCATTACTCTGTAGTATCCCCACATACACCCCGTGCACAGAAGAAGGAATTTCTGTTGCGTTCTGGGAACCCACACATCCTATCCTATTCCAGGCCCGGTGAGTGTGTGGGAGAGCTGCCTCTCCCGCCTACTCCAACCTGTCCCCTCCAGACTCAGGTCAGGCCTGGCATACAGGTCGGGGATGAAAGACTTCACCTGCAATCCCTGCAGAGAGTGTAGGTGACAGAACCACCCAGCTAGTCTAGGAGCAGAACATCTTGCCAGAGGGGCACAACAGGTTCACCCCCAAGGACAGCAACAAGAAGGAACTGAGCACAGCAGACAGACCCAAGCCAGGCACAGCTGGATAAATCCAAACTTTGTAGATCTGTACCTGAACTTCAGTAGGTGCAAAGGCTATAACTGCAACAAAGACCTACAAAAAAGGTGAGAATACAGTGCTACACAAAATGATAATGAGAAGGAACAAAATGCAATCTCACAACCCAAGCCCACCCATAACAAGTGCAGAGGACACTAACACAGAACAAATTGGGAATCACACAACTGAAAGCAATGAATCAATGGATTATTAAATAAAGAAACAGCTACAGAAAGGTATAGAGGAACTCAGATTGGAAATGAAAAAAGAAATCCTTGAATTCATAACATCTACATTAAAGAATCAAATGCAGAAACATATGGAGGAAACCCAATGCCAACCCAGAACAAGTGCAGAGGACACTAGCTCAGCTCA
>NW_004524598.1:14028535-14029873 GCF_000260255.1 Octodon degus | reverse complement strand
GGAAAGCAGGATCTCGAGGACTGACTAATCAAGAGAGGTAAAGGAGAAGAGCTAGGAAACATGACAATGTGAAGCCATACAGTTATATGTAGAAGATGGGCAAGGCAATGATCTTGAGAATCTCCAGAAGGTTTTTGAATCTAGCAGTTAATTGGAAAGATTCTCACCCTGACTAACTATATATACTGATACCTGTGAAATAAGCAACTACACTTCAGATGGTAATCTGTAATAGTAGGTTCATGCTTGCAGTGCCTGTCATTCTGGTCTTCTGAATACTGGCTGCTTGTCATGACATGCCAGTTTCTGCTATGCTGTCTCTCGGGTAGATGGCTGTTCTAAAAGAAGGGCGTGGTAAATGAAAGCAAGAGACAGGAAAAGGAATATTGTGGGACTGTCCTGCTTCATGGTTGTATATGGTTTGATTACTGGACTTATATGTAAACATAAGAATTATATAATTCTTTATGCCTATTTTAAAATACATTTTAATTTTTAAATGTTTTTTCATCATAATCTATAGGTACTTAAAATTCAACATATCAATACTTGGTGAAAAATAATTGTTCCATGCTATGCCTAAGATGTTTGATATTCAGACATATAGTGAGGTTAAGCTTAACAGCCTAGGTTGTATGGTAATAACAATAAGCTTCTCTTCTGGAGGGTTAACAACCTAAGTTTTCAGACCAAAATTAGAATAAAAGGAAGCCCACAAGGAAAGCCAACATTTTGGCCCTAGCCTTCCAAGCTCACTTAACAATCAGGACATATGAGAACTTGTACTGTAACATCATGTAACTCAGGAGTGTCCCAAATTTTCTGATCAAGGAGATTATGGGGCCAAAGAGGAAAGTGATCGATGACATAGAGTGTGCCTAATGAGAGTCACAGGGAGAGAAAACATTGTATCAGGCTTTCACAGAGAGCACATTGGCCAAACAATGGCCGTGACTCATCCACATGGCTGACACTGACAGAGGATCTACAATCTACAGAATCTCAGGATAAATCCTGAGGGGATTTGATGGACATTATCAGACCCAATAGCTACAATTCTTATTGCATAGATCCTGCTTTTCCTTGGTCTTAACCATCCAGCAGAAAAGTATAAAAATGAAATATGAGTAGTGAAGCCATGCTGTTATGTTGAGCTGTAGGGGACTCAGATCAACAATTTCTGACATTGCCAGTCAAGAGGAAGACCCAATACTATTATGGACCTCTGAACTCTTTTGGAATATTTTGCTGAGTTTACACACCTGTAATATTCATATAACTGAACTAAACAAAAATGGGGATACAGATGAATGTCCATTTTGTATCTGTGTATTCAAA
>NW_004524598.1:14026767-14028435 GCF_000260255.1 Octodon degus | reverse complement strand
GAAGACCCAATACTATTATGGGCTACTGGACTCTTTTAGAATATTTTGCTGAGTTTACACACCTATAATATTAAAATAACAGAACTTAACAAAAAAGGGCGATACAGCTGAATGTCCATTTTGTATCTGTGTATTCAAAGTGGTTAGGATAGATATATAGTTACATTCTCTTAATGAATAGAGGGATTTTTTTCTAATGGTGTTTGTAAATTGGATATCATGTCACATCTTGTACAGCAATTAACTACTAGAAAAAATGTATGCAATGTGTTAATTATTGAAACCGTCCTACCAATTTGATTTGAAACTGTCTCATTGCTATTTGTTTCTCAATAAAATTATGGAAAAAAAAGCTACACATTATTTCAGAGGAAGTTGCTCTAAAGATATTATTTCCAAGAGATGCAATAAGGGAGACAATTTTCGGGTTTATTTTTTATTTTAGATGGAAAGTGATTTATTAACCACAAACTATTTTTCTTCTCTGGCTATAAGGTTTGTACAGAGTGGTGTGGTAAATGTTAAACTTTTGTATCTCTTTCCTTTTTCAAGGAATTATTAACATTGGAATTGAGGGTATGGACAGAGAAGTTGATGTCCTCACCATTTAATAAGATATATTTTTTCACAAATATAGAAAAAATCATTTTACATAAGAATTTTAAGTATTTGCAATAAATATGTATATAGATTGTATGTATTCATATATTATTTTTCATTTTATTGTTGTGTAAAAGATAAAAGCGACAGTAATACCTTGGTAAAAAGCTTATTAAATTATATACTTTCTATAAGCATATATAGGTTATTATGTACCAATTATTAGTCAATAAACTGTCTTAGAAATGAGTGAAAGTAATTTGGTAAAGCAAACATTTGGCCCATAGGAAAGCTGTACTTCATAGAATGATATGTAATCTATCTTCTTTGCTGATTGCACTGTTTTTAGCAAATTTATCTGCTTGGATTAACCACAAGACTTGGATATGGATACCAGTACTCTCTCAACAGATTTTTGTCTTTTACCTGTTCTGTGGTCATTGATATCATTCTAACTCTGTAATGGCTGAGATATATGATGGATAAATAAATCGATGATAGATAGAATATATATATATATATATATATATATATATATATATATATATATATGTTACTCTCTTACCACCTTACTTTACTAAAATAAATTCATCTTAATTTTTATTAAATATGCCCTTTCATCACTTAACTCATCCTTGCTATAAATACTATAATACTTCAAACACATAATCAAACAATAGAAAAATAAGCAGATATATGTAGTACTGCAACTAACTGCCTTCTCTAAGAAGCTCTGACTATCTCTATACGCAGGACTTCTTAGCCTCTAATTCCCATACATAATTCACATTGTCCTTCTGACCTCAAGTGGTAGTCTTAAGGCTTTGAGAATTCCACAGGCCACCGCACAGGTCACCAAGTGATTGACAGAAGCAACAGAAACAAATAAATCTCTCACCTCCACTGAGTCCTGAGGGTGTTACTGAGCCCTGGATGCTGCTCCACGTGTACTTTATTAGAGGTCCCTGCCTACTACCTAGAAAGGGAGTAGTACATTTACTTCTAGAATGATCTGGAAAGAGAGTTATCATTCATCAACTTGAAGATATAACTACCTATTAAAGTGGG
>NW_004524598.1:14023329-14026667 GCF_000260255.1 Octodon degus | reverse complement strand
CAGATAATATCATGAAAGACAATGAAAGAGCAAAATAAAGGCTTTCCATAGCTATCACTGCTCATTTTAATGTAACCAATTGGTATAACTCATAATACAACTAATGCAAATAATAATAATAATATATTGTTAAAAATAGATGTAATGCTAAACTCACAAAGCTTCCCTAGGCAAGTTGAAAATTAGTAAGTTTGTGTGCCAATGCCTTCCCTCTGTTGATCTCTAGATATCAGAATGCTTTGCCAAATACTGGGATCCCTGGACTTCTTTTCTCTGCTTGCTCTCATTTTGAAACAATTGACAACTTCATATCGATGCATCTACTGCCTGAAAACCAAGATTACAATATCCAATGATCTACTCAAATTTCTTCTTGAATGCCTAATGAAGTCATCTCACACTGCCGTAATCATCTATGTTGGGGCCATGAACTACTCCAAACTTAGCAATGTGAAACAATAACAATTTCACTACTTCTAAGCAGTCAGGAATCTGAGCAGAATGGAGAAGTATTCATCTGTCTCTGTTCTGTGAGACCTGGAGTCCCTCCTGAGCAGTCTGCAGTGACATAAGTAAATGGGGACTAGAAGAATCAGGAGGCCTTTTCATTCTCATGTTTGAGGTCAGGGCTGGGATATCTCTAAGGCTGAGCTCAGCTGTCACTGTCAGAACAGCTACATGAGACCTCTCTACATGGTTTGGATTTCCTATAGTTTGAGGAGTAGGCTGTAAGAAAGTTCCAAGAGGGCAATCCAGAATGCAAGAAGTCCTCTGAAGACTACCTCTGACCTAACCTTGGAAGTCACATAGCATTGCTTCTACAGCCTCCACTGGATATAAATGAGCCTCTAAGGCCAACTCAGACTCTTGGAAAGAGAGTCAGATTCCACTCCTCGATGAGTAGCAGTAAAGTTATATTGCAGGCGAGTGTTGTGGCCATGTTGGAACACACAATCTGTCATGCACTTTTTTAAGATAATAAAACCATAGTTTAAAAAATATTAGAAACTATGCAAAATTTCACTAAATAAGATGACAGAATTCAACAATGTTGTTATATTGCATATTTTCAGAAAAATGGAAAGATATTCCTTACTTCTGGGTCAAAAGAACCAACATCGTGAAAATGGCCATACTCTCAAAATTGATATGCAGATTCAAGGCAATCCAAATTAAAGTACCTTTAGCATATCTCACAGATCTAGAGAAAATATTCCTAAGATTTGTCTGCAACCAGAAGATACCTAGAATGGTAAAAGCAATTCTGGGCAACAAAGGAAAAGCAGGAGGCATTGCAATCCATTCACTCTTAACATGGCCAAAGCAGAGCTCTTCCTTTCCAGTAAAACTACTCAAATAAATAAAATAAATGAAGTCATCCATTGCTCAAAACTCCAAATCTTCTTTTCTCTTCTGCATTCCACACTTTTAATGCCTCATTACCGGGTCCTTTCAATGTTAAAAATTCTTAGATACATTCATTTTTCTATATCTCTGTTGCTACCACCTAGTGTAAACCAGCACCACTGATAACAGGAACTACACTGTAGCCCAGGATTTGAAAGATAAATTAGATCATCTTACTCCCCAGCTTGAACACCCATGATGCTTCCAGAACAGTTAAAATAAAACGCAGATTCCTTACCCTGGTTTCCACAGCCTCGCAAGATCTGGCCCTGGGAGTTTAAACCACTCTCTTCAGGTCACACTTAACTGGCTGTCCACACTGCCCCTCTCACATTCATTTACTAGCAGTGTCTGGCACTGAACAAATTATGTGGGAATACACACCTGAGATTTCTTATGAGGCTGTCATTAACAAGCATCCCAATTATAATGACTATGTGACACTTTATAGTGGTATTTGTTTCTAAGATCTCCCTCACAAGGAAAAAAGAAAGCTTGAGCAGTTTCCAGGAATGAAAATGCCTATCCTCTACTCATCCTTCTGTTATCATACTCCATTTTTCTATAAGGTTGGTTTCTTTTTTGGTACCAGGAATCAAACTCAGGACCTTGTGCTCACCAAACAGGCACTGTGCCACTGAGCTATCTCCTTGGCCCAAGAAGGCTGATGTTTGCTTCAGCTTGCATGCCATGGGCAAACATCCAAGACTAGAAAAATATCCTGAAACCGGATTTCCTAGAAACCACTTGTTGAAACACATGTGACTACCTGGAAAAAGATCAAGTAAGGTTAGACAAAACAACAACCCTCTGTAAGCCCATTACATATGTTAAAGAATTTGAGGAACTCTTCTGTAGCACTCTTTTTTTATTATTAAAGGAATATAAAACTATTTATTGACCACTGCTCACCATTATTTACAATAAAGTAAACAATACAAATTAAGGATAACATTCTGACTACTACAAAGTTGTTTTCCTGGCTTCTGTTGAAAACTGTAACCTGAATACTGAAAGACTGAGCCTACATGTAAGGAACAAGTTGAGGTCAAGAAAAAGCATGCAGGTCAATAGTTTAGATTACAAGTTTGTCCACTCATTTATTCTAGGTTCTAAATTGTGAACACCTTCAGTCACTCAGTAGGTTTCCCTGAACCAAGTCTTATGACACACATGAATCCCGACTTTTGAGTGCAGATTTCTACTTGCTGTGAAGTAATGACTCTTGAGGAAATTTAATGTTCCCTTGTTAAATCTTCCTTAGTGAATTCAAACAAACTAAGTTTTGACTTGCTACCATATTTGGGTGGGAAAGTTGTTGGTAGAGATAAGAATTTTTTTTCTCTCTTTTTCAGACATGATCTTGTTATGCAGTTCAGGCTGCCCTTGTGCTCACTATGTAACTCAAGCTGGTCTTCAACTCCCAAGATCTTCCTGCTTCAGCCTCCCAAGGGCTGGGATTGTAGGCATGTGCCACCATGCCCAGCCAAGTAAGACTTTTTTTGGGGGGGGGGTTTAGAAGTATATCGCATTTTTGTGACTAAAAACAGATACAGATTCTGATATGGCTGCTTTGAAAATATCTACTTTAAACTGGCCAATTGCCCTAGCATTTCAAGGTCAGTGAAGACTCAGGACATAGGAGAACCTGTACTGTAACAACATGTAACTCAGTTGTGCTCCAAATTTTCTGATCAAGAAGATTATGGAGCCACAGAGGAATGTGTTCAATGATCTAAAGTGAGCCTGGGGAGAGTCATATGGAGAGAAAAAACATTTTCTCAAGCTTTCACAGAGAACAAATTGATCAAGCAATGGCCATGACTCGTCCTCATATCAGACACTGACAAAAGGATGTACAAAAGGTGGTACAGGGCTACAGGATAAATCCTGAGGATACTTGGCTGACCTTATCAGATACAAAAGTTACA
>NW_004524598.1:14020635-14022692 GCF_000260255.1 Octodon degus | reverse complement strand
ACAAGAATGTCAAGTTAGTCTCTCTTCATAAAAAGCAATTAAGATTTGAGGACATTTCATATTTGCCTCTTTTGCCAGCACTAAGTCAGCCTCATCAGAATCTTTCCATTTCATCAGAAACATCAATTCTCCGCTGCTGTCTGTGGTGCAAATTATTCGTTCAGAATCAAGACCTCTAGCAAAACCTCTGGGCTTGTCAGCAGCATCTCTTCTTTTCTTTGACTTGCTGTCATCAGATTCACTGTCAGATAAAGATTTTCTTTTTGTACCATCTTTCCTTTACCAGCTCTTTGTGAGTTAAGAAATGCTTCAATTAACTCTGGACAATCTAAATATTCCTCAGGTTCCCTTGTATTGTCAGCATCTGTAAATCCCTTCCACTTCAGAAAATAACACCTTCCCATTCACTACATGTTGGTCCTGTACTTTTTCTACCACGAACTCTTCAGGCTCTGCTTCCTCAACTTTTTTTACTTTTTCCATTTTGCTTCTTTCCGATTTTTTGCAATGTAGTTTTATTGGAGGCCATTTTTTTATGGCAGACTTGAAAAGCTATTATTCAGCTCCTCGGATGCTAGGTCACAGGTCCACAGTCTTGGTCTGCGTGCCTACAGCTCCTTCTTCTATAGCACTTTTTTCTTTTATTTTTAATGAATTTTAGGACAGGGTCTAGAGGGTGTACATGGTCTTACTGCATAGCTCAGACTCGTAATCTCCTGTTTACAGCCTTTCAAGCACTGGGATTACATGCACCCCACCACGCCCAGTCTCAATCACCCTCTCAGGGAAGGATCCAACCCCAGCAACTGTGCTCCCCCGAAGCAGGTGCTTTAGTCTGCTGAGATATCTGGCTGGCCCTAGCACTCTTTTCTCAAACACTCTTTTCTTCAATTTTTTCCTGATCTATTTACAATATCATTCTAGAGATTGTGACATATGCATATTAAGGCCCAAGTGGAAAGAAAACAATTCTTAAGTAAGGTTTACAAAATTCAATCAATTAAAAGGGTATGATTCTTTACTTTCTGCAACTTGCTAAAAAATCTAAAGGACTGGGTCATGCAACTAGTTCCAATTCTTCACTCTGCCCTGCCTCTGCACTCTTTACAATGTGATATCTTGTCTTCTCCTCTTAAAGAGTAGAATCTCTCCCCAACTTCTTCAATCTGGAATGGCCCTAGGACTTGCTTTGGCAAATACATCTTGGAACAGACTGTGACAGTTGTGCCTAGAACTGTATCAGTAGTCTTTTTGCATTGCTGCTTGCTTGCTTGGAAACCCACTGTGAATTTTTGGATTAACTTGGACCAGTCTTCCACACAACAAGGAGCAATAGGGCTGTCACCCTCGTCAGTCCAACCAATAGCAAGTCAATCACTGGAAATGTTTGCCAACGACCTAGACAATACCATCTACTCAGTCACAGGCTGACCATAGACAAGAGAAGAAGTGTGCAAAGAACAGCCAAGTACACCCAGGTCAGCATAATTTCTCCAGTGACCCATGTACTCGTCTACATTAAATTGTGATAGTTGCTTGAAGCCATATGTTTTAGGGTCGCTTGCTGAACAACGATTCAATAATTAATACACAAGGTACAATTCCTTGTTTGCTTCCTGTCTTAGACTGATTTGTGGTACTATAATAGAATATCACAGGCTGCATAAGAAATAAATCAGGCACACAACCTAAATAGCTCATGGTTTCTCTTATATAAGAAACAAGAAATAAAGAGCAAACTAAAAGGTAATAGGAAAAAGGAGATAAATCTTTTGCAAAGGGAGAGTGGATCAAGAGATGAAGGGGATGAAAAAAATTCAGTGCACTATGTGAAAGTACAGACTCCTCATAATGAATGTAATTATTATCTACTACAAGCATGTACTTTAAAAATCTTTTAAATGGAAAAACTTTTTAAAATAAAAATAGGGGCTGGAGAGATGGCTCGGTGGTCTAGAGCACCTACTTAGAACAAGCTTAGCAAGAGCATCAGGGACCGCGGTTCAATCCCCCAGCACCACATGCCAGCCAGCCCGCCCCCTGGTGGGCTGAGCTGG
>NW_004524598.1:13997956-14020535 GCF_000260255.1 Octodon degus | reverse complement strand
AAATAAATAAAAATAAAAAAATAAAATTATAAAATAAAAATAAATTTATAAGTAACATAAAAATAGCTATTAAAAAAGAAAGAAATATGTTGGCTTACCTACCTGAATATTGGTCAAGAAAAAGGCACTAGTGGATTTAACAATTCTGCTTCCAAGATGGTGCTTTGAATATTGCATCCTCTGGAGGGAGGTCGTCCATCACTACATGGCACAAGACAGAAGGACCAAGAGGCAAGAGGGGCAAAGTAGCCACTTTATAAGGGCATTAATCCTACCCATGAAGACAGTGAGCTCAAAACCTGACATCACCTCTTCACTGTCCCACCTCTTAAATACAATAATCAAATAAAATTCAACAATTCTAGTGGGGGTGGTATTTAAACTTAATGCTTCCACAGATAAGAAAGCATAGTCCTAGAAGCACAGTTTGATGATACACTGTTATATTTCATTAAAGCAGAAAAGGAAACTAATTGCAATGAAAATTAAAAGCATTTCTGAGATAAATATTGGGTTTTAATTAATCTAATACCATGTACAATGTTGGCACAGAGCGTGCTTGCTTAATGTTTTTTTTTCTCTTTTGTAACTTTAATTGAAGCATTGCTATTCATTTTTAACTTTCTTATAAGCACCAAATTTTTAAATCTAAGTCATTTTTTTTAAAAACCTTCAAGAACTTCCCTCCAAAACACAATAACGATGTTCATTCCTCCAAAGGTCCAAATTTAAGTTCTATCAAAATCAAAACAAAACAAAATGAAAAGTCCCACACAGAAATAAAAAGTAACAAAAATCACATTCTAGGGGTCAGTGCATTTCGCAGTCTTTGCTGTGCTGTCTAATTGTCCTTCAGCTGACTTTCAAAAAAATAACACCCTAGGTTCATCAAAATATACATTTTCCATTTGCTTTTTTAAAATTAAAAATAATAATTAAAAAGAGAAAACATTAAGAAAGTCACGATCAATTGCCTGACTCATTTGATGCGTGTACAGGATATGCAGGTCAGGAAGGCTATCTGCAGCACAATTGTGGGGATAGTCATCTTCAGGGTTTAGCTTTCTTCCAGACAGTGTAAAATACCCACAATTCCAAGTATGAAAGGACACAGATGATCTCCTTGGAGAATTCCACAGGACAATACAGGCACCCAAGCTGTTCTTCATAGAGACAGGGCTTCTGTCAAATTGACACAGTTCCCCTGTGTGAAATATTTCCCATCCTGTTTCAGTACTTTCATTGAGAGGTCAAGAATCAGTCTGAGAAACTCCCATGTGGAATCTTCTTCTGGAGATGTGGAGATTGGAACAGCGGTCAAATCATTAATCACATAATCAAACTCTCTCCCTTCTTTGGCGTACCTCTTCAGTACTGGAATACAGTCTTCTATTAGAACCTGATAGCAGTCTCCTTTGAGATTGTCTAAGACGTCACTACATGTTTTCTGCATGTATTTCTTACATGCATCAATCACCATTTGGTCAATCTCTACCATAGTGACCATCTTTGGTTTCAGTTTGACTATTTCGCATAATATTCCTCCATCTCCACCGCCCAGAATCAGTACGTCTTTGCCAGTGTAATCTTCTTTGCCACTGCCCATGATGGCCCGGGTATATGCCAGATCACTCTCTGCCAAATTAACATCCCCACTGAGGATGAGGATATTTCCAACCTGCTTTGAGTGTAGAATTTTAATGTTCTGATAAGCTGAGTCTTCATCATACACTACTTCATCTATGTCATACTCAACCAGACGTCCATCAGCTGTAGGCCAGTACCTGTCGATGGCCCCTCCTCGAATTATGGCTGGCAAATGCTTCATCCACCTAATACCGGCCTGACTCAATTCTTTCATTCTCTCTTCTATTTTGTTCAAAAGATTATCAATTTCTTCTTTGCTCTGGGTATCACTGTCGTAGCTCTGAAGGTCCAGCAACACCAATCCATGTGGATAAATTCTCAAATTGGCAAAGCTGCCATTTTTGTCTGTGTAGGTTGCTAGATAGCCATGGTCCTGCCAGGTATGCACCGACTCGGCCATGCCCTGTTCCTGGAAAATGGACTGTAGACCTTTTAGGATGGTTTCACCATCAGCTTTGGCGCCGAGCATGAAGTCGAGCGTGCTGTGCCGTGCCGCTGCCATAGTGAGGCCAGGCCCTGTGCCATGCATGGGGGAGGCGGCCGCGGAGACTGGGGGCCGCGCCGCGTGTCAAGCTGCGGCCGGCGGCTTAATGTTTTTGAAGAACAAACTGTCACTTACCTGAAGGCTAATTCTATCTGAGGAATAGTGAATTATGTAGTGAAAATTTAGGAAAGAACATGAAAAAAGTTCTATCTTCCTAACAATTTCTAGATGAAAAAATATTTAGGAAGAAACAATCCTGGAGAACAACTAAGAATATTGGAAAGCACAGCGACATGTAAAGTACTAACTATAGAACACACTTTTTTAATTTGTGGGGTATGTAGGGCAATAAATCTGCAGCATATTTATGCTACTCAGGAAAAACAACAACAGTAACAGAACAAAGTGGCTTGAAGAACAAGGAGAAGTGACACTGAGGGCAGACAGTTAGAATTCATAGTTCTCCTGATCTGAACTCATGCTTTTTGTGCTCCTGGGACTGCAGGCGGGTGGGCCTTTCAGCATGTGCACCCCTCAGATTCACATCTGTCGGAACGTGGCAACAGAAGAAGGCAGAGGGGATGAATTCCTGAGTTGTTTTCCCTGATGCTCATGGATAAATTTCCTTGGATGATTCCGGAGTGCAGGTGCACTGGCCACACACTAATTGGAAGAATTATTTTTTTAACATTCAGTGTCATCTGCAAAGACTTTTGTGAAGAACATAATTGTTTCAGCCAGCTGCTAGGAACTGTTTTTATTAATTTTTTTAAATCAAACAATGCCGAAGCAGGGGGTATTTGCAATAGTTCCCCCTCCACATTCTTTTTGAGGGAATAAACGAAAAACAACAGCCTACAGTACTAATAGGCTAAGACCTTTGAAGACTAAAGAACTGGGTTCAGCAAACGAAATGACAAAAATATGTCTTTTTCCTCTCTATTTTTATCCTTACTCTATGATAGACTGTCCTGTGTACAGTGTGTCTGGAGGGCCCCTACCAGGATTAGTGGAAACTCGAATCAGCCCATAGAAACTACATGCACTTTTCCTCACTGACAGAGCTCATCCCGATTTTCCACAGAATGTTTTTATACTAGAGAAAAAGCCTCACATGCCATGATTACTGATCTCTGGGGGCTTCCAGATCCATTCCAAAGGGACCAGCCCTGATAGGTAAAAATCATATGGAGTCAAATTCCTAATCAGTAAGACTTCCCAAATTTTCCAAAGATAGCTCTTAAATCACTCTAAATCTAAATGCCATCATAATATTACGAAGCTGTCTTCTAACAATCCTTTCCCTTCTAGTTGCTTTTAAGTTTCTTAACATAGTAAGAGTCTTAGTCAGTATGGACAATGCCTTAGTTCTATAAGTGATCTAAACTTATTTCCAACAATTTTGGAGATGAAAAGTCTAAGCTGAGCATACCAGTCTGGTCATATTCTGGTGAGGGATGCTTCTCAAGGCTGCAGACTCTGACCACTCCTTAAATCCCCACAGAGTGGAAAGGGAGCTTGCCAGGGCACTAATTCCTTTCCTGGGGGTTCTTTCCTAGTGAATTGCCTACCTTCCAGAGGCTCCACCTCCTAATATTACCGCATTGTGTGGGAGGATTTTAGCACATGAATTTGGAAATGCAAGAGAGGGGCAGTCTAGCATTCAGTGTATTGTAGCAAGGTTTATAAGAAAGGAAAAACATACAAAAGATCAAGTAAAGGACTATATTATGCAAGAAAAAAATTATGCATTGTTGTCATTATTATTTTAAGATGAAAGGCCTATCTTTTACAGCAGAGACTTTTAAAAGAATTGTAAAAATTAAGGTAAAATATGATAAACTATACTTTCAAATAATGAATAATGACATAAGTCAGGATGAAGCATTATTTGATAAGTCAAAAATGGATGAACATTTGGAATCTTGGGAGATATTTACTTTAAGGACAAAAACCTATCCTCTGAATAGGGTTTTGCCCACATTTCCCTGGGATTACAACATGGTTCCAATGTGCAACTGAAAACATTCCTGTAGAAGTCAGAGTGTAATGCGTTCATTCTGCAGCCTGATTTCCTTAACCTTTAATTTTTTTCACATTAAGCAGCAAATTAAATGCAAATGTCTAGAGAAATGAAACACTTGCACTACAAATTTACACAAAACAAATCAGAAAAAAGAAAGTTATAGTCCTCTTGCTGATTGTAAATCCCCAGACTTTTAAATATGCACGATGTATTAAAGGGCAACTTAACCGTGCTTGGGGGACTTTGGCTTTTGCAATTCCCAATATGTCTTTATTCTTCAAATTTAAAAAATGCATTTCCATTGTGTGAAACTTTAACATGCCTGTTTATTCTGATGCTTAAGCTACTTTTTGGAAGTAAGTCTAGAATTTCTTAAATTATCTAGACTCTTGGAGATAACCAGAATCCCATACGGAAGAACATCATGGTAAGGCAATGCCAAATTATAATTATAATACAAGATTGTTTAAAGACAAAACATAAAGAAGCAAACACACACAGAGAGTTACAGTGGGAAAACTCAACCATCAAATGCCAATATGTTTTGCTGTCACTCATAGATGCCTCCCCCAGTACTAACCCCGTTAGGTTGTTGCAAATTGTGCCATTTGCTGATCTTTAATGCATCACCACCCCCCAACCCCTACTCATATTGTCCTTTCTCAAATGCTGGATGTATTAGATAAAAATGGGGAAATGGTGCACTTCCACTTTTTAACATTTCTTTGTAATTACTTCACCTAATGTAGCTCTCAATCACCCCTATCCTTACTGATCTTCCCAACCAGAAACAGATGTGAAATGTCATTGTATACTCACTATGTAATGATTAAAAACAAGAGAACTGAAGAGGGCAGAACGGGGTTGAAAGTTACCCATGTAAATATTGAATTTCTCTATGTTCAGAGGAACTGTGTAAAAACCCACAGTGGGGAGGTAGAATTAGAGTCAAACTGAAAACTGTCTCTTGCCTAAGTAACTTATCTAGGAAGAGAACACAACAGATGGTGACAATTCTCCCAAGTTCCCCAGCTAAGTATTTTTCTTTTTAAAATGTTATAAGGACTATAATCCTAGAATCAATTATTCACATACATGACAATGAGATTCAATATACCAAAGTCCCGTAAGTGTAGCTCACTGAATAGCTTTACATTATAGAATGTTTTGATCAATAATAAAACCCTTGGCCTAAAAGATCCAGTTATCTTGAGAGGAGGACACCCCAGAAATGCCACGTGAACACAAAAGCCATGGGAAAGCTGGGGCCTGATGGGCTACCAGCAGGTGATCCAGATGTGCACATCTGCTGCAGCCCACTCCCCACCCCCAGGCGATGGCTGGGCTTCAGTCTGTCACTAGGGACAGCAAGCACAATGGGGAGGCAGAAGAACAAGGTAAAATGACATTCGGAGGGTTTCTGAGTTATGATGATATTCTTTGAAATTCCCAGGCATTGGGAAGGGTCTTCAAAGGGATTCTCAACTGCAGGATTTAGTGCTCTGGGCAGTCACCCAGGTACCACAGAATCCCCATGTGTGCACAACTCCTTTGTTACCCATGTATGTACTCCCTCCCTGACGTCAAAGCCATATTTGCTCAGCTTGCTGAAAATGTGTTTTTCGCTGGCCACATTCTTTCTCTTTTCTAAGCCAATGAGATTTCTGCAGAGCTCGAAGCACTGAAGCTGCTCCCTCTCTGGAGAAGACAGGGATGACAGTGGTTTCTTAGGAAACCATGTGCTAACCAGACCAGGCTTGTTTTCCTAAGAAACCTAGTGTTTATTCTTTTTGTTTCTGTTTGCCTGACGTCTAACCAGAATTGTAGTAAAATGTCCATCCCTTAGCTTTGTGAATGGAAGACTTGTGGAATAGGTTTTACCATCTATCTGTTAGGGTCTTAAGCAGAGAAATTATTCTATGGCAGGGTCCTTATTCATAGCTTAGTCAAACACTTTGTGAATCCTTCGCTGCCTTGAACAATCATAATAAATGTAAGGTTGGAGATAATAGTGGGTCAATGCTATTGTGGCCATAATAAATGATTATCATGGGATTTTCCAAAGTCTAGAGAAGCCTAAACTACTGCCAGAGTTTTGACTGAATTATAATATAGGTATCTTAAATATCATCAGTCATTTTGATTATTCGATAGAACCTGATTAAGTATTTGAAGACTTAGTCACTTACAACATTACATGGGATGCCAGAATCTTTATCTTTTTTGTGCTTACTAATTCCACATTTAAAGCCTAAGAGATAAAAAGACCTGAAATCAATGACCTTACCTATTCCATGTAATCTGCTGGGCAGAATGAAGAAAAAACATTTGTGACATGTCTAGCTTAAGATGAGTTTTTATTTCTATTTATTTATTTATTTATTTATTTATTTATTTATTTATTGTGGAACCAGGGATTGAACTCAGGCCCTTGCACTTGCCAGGCAAACACTTACTCTACTGAGCTATCTCCCTGGCCCCTAAGATGAATTTTTAGTGTTTGTTATCTCACTTTAATCTTATGTGGTAGTTATTCCAATTTTAGAGGCAGGAACCAGGATAGGAGAGCTTGTCTCACTCGTCCATATTCACACAACTGATAGCGATGAAATCTGAATTTAATCCTGTAGGAAGAGTCTTGTGGACAATATCAAAGTTCCAAGATGCTATATATCTCAGAGAAGCATCTCAGAAGTTCATGGCCATCCACCGACTGCTCCAGTGCTGTTTCTATGGTCACAGACATCAGGTGGCAGCAGAAAGCAACAGAAGCTTCTGTTGATCTACTCTGTAACTGACCATCCAGCTAAGTGTCCTGACCACTTTGTCTCCACACCTCACTGCTCTTACTGCGCAGTATTAATTTTCTTATTACTGAAAGGTTGGCTCCACAAAGTTTTCTACAGGTCCCTTGGTTAAAAAGGTAAATGAAAAAATTGTTCCCAGAGAGTACCTTAACTCTAATACACTTCTGTTGACCTTTTCCCTTACCACTAAGGACTGAGGTAATTAAAAATGCACTTACTTGTAGAATTGAGAATTTAAAGTAACTCTCTGCACTCATTAACAAAAGTTCACTTCTTTCTACTTAGCTCAGTTATTCCCAACCTAAAATGATAGGGTTGTCTATGAACCAGGACTAAAGAACTTGTATCACTCATCCAGATTCACACAACTGATAGTGATGAAATCTGAACTTAATCCTATCTAAGGAGTCTTGTAGACAATATCAAAGTTCTGAGATGCTAAATAGCTCACAAAAGTGTCTCCGAAGTTCATGGCCATCCACTGACTGCTCCGGTGTTGTTTCCATGATCACAGACATCAGGTGGCAGCGCCCTGCTTCTGGGGTGCGCGGAGACAGTGATTGAGACTGGATGTGGTGGTGCCTGCCTGTAATCCCAGCACTTAGGAGCTGTAAACAGGCAGATCACTACAAGTCCAATCTAATAGTGAGACCATGAACACCATGTAGACCTTTCCCTAAAATACAGAAAAAAATAAAAAATAAAAATATCTTTCTTTGGTCACAATAGTGTGACTGGAGGAAAGGTTAGTAAAATAAATCTATGCTGGCACAAATTAGAGACTATTGATACCTATTACTGAAATCAGCATCAGAATGGCAATTGAGGGATTATATAACATACTTTAGAAGTGATGAACCCAAGATTGACTCTAAGTACTTCCCAACAAAAAGAATAAACACCAGATTTTCTTACTTCAAGACCATGTTATCTCCTAGAAGGTTCTAATTCAATGAATATGTATAAATGTCTATTCCCTACAAAATGAATCAAAGTTTGGGGAACACAATTAAATTCTAGCATTTGTGAAATTACATGAGAACTAGTCTATTCTCATTATAAGAAATAAATGGTTAAGTGCTGAAATAAAAATTTCTCAAATTAATGTATTTCAACAAAAGGCTTATTTTTAGACCATATTCTCCATAATTGTAACACTCATGGTTAGCCACAACACATAAATGCAGTAGATAGACATATTTAATATGCTCTTTGCCCTCCTGTCCATTGTTACCATGTGAAAGTCAAGGTCTGCTACATATAGTTATTGTATATCTTTGAGCGAAGGAATATTGCCAACATACCACAAAGAGAATTGGGCCCATGGATCAACATAACACTTTTAGCTAAAAAGATAAAAAGGGTGGAGATGAATGTTTTACTCACTTCCACTGTTAAGACTCTAATGAAAAGAGATAGCTTTCCCCAAATCTGTAATTGACACCAAATTCTAATCTCCTCCATTATTAGCTTTTGAAAATCTTCTCATAGTGTTTTTTGGCAGTCAACCAAAACCTGAATGTTCAGATTAAGAGACTCAAACTGAAATATTAAGCTTTCTCCTCTTCTTCCATTCAAATCATACAACTAAACCTCTTGGTGAAGGGCAATAACATTTCTAAACTAAAGTTGCCTTTGGATACAAAAGAAACATTCCTGGAGAATGACATAATATTACCACTGGGCCAAAGGAAAACATGTTGTGCAGCATTTTTTTAAATGACAAAATATGTTGTTTTAGTATTAAACACAGAAATATCCCTAACCAAATAGTAGGGCATCTGGGGCTTAAATCATATCTTTTATGACTAGATTAGGCATGCAGCTAATAGTATATCTCTGGGAGACCAGTTGTCTCAATATCATCATCATCAGACACAAATTTTCACACAAGTTTAGTTACTCAAATGAGAAAACTTTAGGTAAGAGATTACACACTAATATAGTCTAATCAAGTTCCCTCTGAAAGACACAGATGAGTAAAACCACTATGTCAATAAATTCTGGCCTGAAATACCACCTCAAATAAGAACACATTCATTGAACAAGCATTTATTGCTTATTCAAACTGCACCTTAAACCACATAAAGAGCTGAGGATACAGCCATCTTACTGAGTTTACAGTATATTGGTGTATAAATTTATTAATTAGCAACTTATGCAAATAAATGTTAAATTGCACCTGTGGTAAGAGCAGTGAAGAAGTTGCTCGTCTAGTAGCTTAGCATGCATTACTTGTGTGAGCCTGACTAAGCCACCTAATTCTTCTGAGCTTATTCTCCTTAGTTTTAAAGAAAGTTAATGATGGTCCCTGCCTCGGGGTGGTGTTGTACAGAACTAAATAAGATAAATAATGCTTGTGTTCAGAACAACACCATAGAGACTGTTCTCAATGAGGGCTCATTACGATTATGGCCACTGGGATTGGATTGTCACTTCATTTCTATTGGTGTAGAGCCTATGCTATAGTACTGGGAAAGGCATCTGAGAGTAACTTGGGGTCAAGATAGTGAAGAAGAAAGAGACAAGATTTCAGGTGGGGGAGCAGGTGGAAAGCAGAAGCACACCAAGGAGGACAAATGCAGAGAAGGCTGGCACATAAACCCTGAGACAGTATCACATGGTGCAGGGAAGGAGACAGGCCTTTAGCTCATCTATAACATTTACTGAAGATTTGTAAACACACAAAAAAGTATTTCCACCCACTGTAGAGGATCCTTATTTTACAATACTGTGCACAGCAAACAGTATGACTTTATTATTCAAATTTCAGAGAGTAGCATATTTATTTATTCATTTATCCACCATCCATCTATTCTTCAGTCATTAAATGCATACTGCTTATCATGTACAGAGTTGAGTGCCTAAGTTCAAAGGTCAAGCAAGCACCTTGCCCATCATGGTGGGAGCTATATGGAAACATAAGCAAATAAGTCACAAAAGTATAATAAAGAAATGTTGACTGATTACTGTGAAAGGCAAAGGAAAAATTCACATTCACGGGGAGATATTTGAGACTTGAAGAATATATAGGAGGAGAAAAAGGGGGATGCACATGTCAAGAATCAAGAGAGTGGAGAGGAAGGAGGCCTGTGATGCTGAGGTGGGGTGCATTGGTCCCTGTCTCTGATGGAGGAGGGAGCCCTGGTGAAGAGCCGGTGGAAAGAGCTGGTAGTGTCCACACCATGAGGGCTTTGCAGGGTTTTATTCTTTGGCCACCTACAGTGATAAAACCGAACAGCATCAACCCCTGGAGACCAGCTGAGCTCCCTCTATTTTCCTACTGCAGCTGTCATTAGGGTGAAAGAGTGTGCGTGGGACAGTCTATGCTGGAGTTAGGACCTTCAGTGTCACTCATTTCCCTCTATTACTATCCAAACTCTCATCTTACATGATGAAGCTGAAGGGGCCAAAAAGGTCACAATTTTATGTCAGCTTTGTTACTAAGTGAGTTGAAATCACCTACTGTATAACACTTAGGATTGAGAGGCTGAATCCTAGTCCCGATCTTAATCTCTTGCCAAGGAGTGGGATAGAAGAAAGTGGGAAGGGAAGGAAGGGAAGAGGATGCAAAAACAATTAAGGTGTGTTGTGTACATGTGCCAATTTCCCACAATGAACGCAAGCATTATGCGCTGCAAACCTATAGAAAAAAATTTACAATGAAGTTTATTACTGAATTTTTAAAATTTTTTATTAATTTTAATGAGAGAAATAGCAATGAGATAGTTTCAAAGCAGGTTAGTAGACAGTTACAAAAATTAATACAGTGCATAATATTCTCTTTATGGTTATTCACAGTAGAAGATGCAGACATGATCTCTTGTCTAAACACTTAGTATGAATCTTTATTCTCTGATATTTTGCTTAATTTAAGACCACTCTGTAGTGAAAAAAAATATGTATATACAAAATAGGATAGATATACAATGAAGTTTAAAAGGAAATGTATAACCTTTACAAATCATGTTTCAGAGGAGCGTTTTATGTCTTTATAAATGCTCACCATATGATGATAACTGAACAGAAATAGTAGAAAAAAGCCATGCAGCACTGTGAGGTTCCAATTCACCTGTGTTTACAAAAGATTGCATCAGCTCAGCATGGTGGTGCACATCTGTCATCCCAGTTCTGTAAGTAGATGCAGATGCAGGAGAATCACCCTAACTTTGGTGTCAGCCCGGGCTACACAGTAAGTTCAAGACCAACCTGAACTATATAGTGAAATCCTGCTTCGAAATACAAAACCAAACCAAAAGACAGGAAGCATAAATAAAATGGTGAAAGGAAAAAAATATTATACAAGAATATCACCTTTGGATGTTGAGGAGACATATGATTCTTATTTGTTTTTCTGTACCCTCAGATGAACGTAAATGTTATGTATTACAAACATATATTAATAAAAACTTAAATATACATAGAGAGATTCTATAGACAGCACAAAGCATAGTTACTGAAAGTTATATTAAACAAAGGCCATCAATTTAAAAAAAATAATTGAGGGAACAGAGTAAGGAGCACTAAACCCACCACTCTATGAGCCTCTGGAACCAACTTTTCAATAGCTTGTAAGTAACTTTAATTTGTCTGGCCTGTTTTCTTCTTAGCAGTTATGTCAATAGAAGGTGAATGATTAGGGTAGACAGAAAGAACAAACTCTAAATCTAAAATAATTTACATGAAGCACTGATGGAAGGTACCAAAAAGATGAAGTTCTTTTTTGTGAATCATCATGACTTTCTTCCTCATAGAGAAGGCACAACTAGAAAACTAGAGAAAAAAATAAGTGGATATGTTGTTTTTCTGCCATGCAGAGAGCAAGGCAAGGAATCTGTTAGGAAAGGCCCTGAGATGAGGTGCAGATGTGAATGTTGATGAGTTTCCTATCTTAGACTGGTATGGTGCATTTGCTACAAAAGTGACTTTCTTGCCAGGAACAGGAGCATGGTCACGCTGAGATCCCTGACTGTAATTGCACTGTTACCCTTCTCATAGAGCACGCTGTGTCATGCTTCCCAACTCCTGACTGGGTTTTATCATTATCCCTTTTAAGACGTGAGTTTCTTTGGACAAAATAAAAAGGAAGGTGAAGGGAGAGAGAGAGAGAGAGAGAGAGAGAGAGAGAGAGAGAGAGAGAGAGAGAGAGAATCTTGAGGACATTCAATTATAATCTATTTACAACAGAAAAGATAAAATGAATAAATTGTATGAAATCTATATGCTTTACAGTCTCCTGATTTCAGCCAAGGGAAAAGATAATCATTTTGAGGAGTGAAAGGCATCAGCTCATAACAATGACAGGAAAATAAGACTCAGAGCCATAAAACTAGGGAAGTGCTTCCTCCTGTTTCCTGTTCAATGGAGTCAGTCTGAGCCTCATAGCCTTTCTCGAGAATGGAGACTTCTCTAGACCCGGTAACCAAACAGGCTTTTCGCTTCACTTTGTTTCTGCCTTTGCCTTGTTGTAATCCTACACATCAGAAGTACACTTTCACTGGCAAAGTACGGCTTCTCCTTTTCACTGAATATTCAGTTGCACTGTCAGTGAACCCCAGAAATACCTAGAGATGTTTTCCAAGAGAAAACACAAAAAGCAGACCTCACATGTAATGGTCTTATCATTGCAATGCCTAAACAAAAAGGTTTCTTAGATCAGATGTGAGGGCCATCTAGCTGCTACATCTGTCACCCCACTGATCACCAACAATAATTCAGCTGATCTGGCTTGCTAGGCCGGTGTCCCTTTCTTCCCTCACCACTCCACATGCCTCCGTTCAGAAGCTGTGCTCAGTCTAAGAGGATGACCACCCTGCATAGAGGAGACTCATTCTTCCGTGAAGAGTGTGTGGATAGCAGGACTCACTTGCCAAAACCTCCAAACAACTTCTCAAATTTGTTTACTACAGGGAAAGAGTTTATAGCCCATTCGACTCATTCTTCCTTATTAGGAAAAGTTGGGGCTGTAACTGAAGTGAAATCATTCTACTGATCTTAATGCCTGTTCCAGCTTGTTGACTTTAATGGGGAAGTGTAACACTTGGAAATGCGAAAACACAGTGGGTAATATTTATATGAAATCTTCAAGAACCATGGTATTTTGCTTATGTGGAGTACTGTGGCATTTTGCCTAGATCAGGGAACCAACAGATTAGCACATTTACACTTTTAGGAAACATGCATATAATGTATTTTGAGTGTGGTCTTTGATTTCTAGGAAGAATATCTAATGATTTCAAACTGACAAATTAGTTTACGAAACATTGTTTTATTTGAAGAAATTTCTTGCTCCTAAGAAACTCCTCCTTGCATTATAGAAAAAGAGTAAAGTCCAACAGGACAACCTATACTGTAACATCATGTAACTCAGTTGTGTCCCAAATTTTCTGATCAAGGAGATTGTGGGGCCACAGAGGAAAGTGATTGATGATGTAGGGTGTGCCTAGGGAGAGTCATATGGAGAGAAAACATTCTCTCAAGCTTTCACAGAGAGCAAATTGGTCGAGCAATGGCTGAGACTCATCCACATGGCTGACGCTGACAAAAGAACTACAAACTCTGTACAGGACTTCAGGGTAAATCCTGAGGGGATTTGACTGACCTTGCCAGATACAGAAGTTACATTTCTTGTAATAGAGGTCTTGTTTTATTTTGGTCTTAACCATCCAGCAGAAAAGTATAAAAACAAGGTATAAAAAGTAAAGTCATATTAATATGCTGAGTTGTAAAGGCTCAAGTCAACAACTTCTGACATTGCCAGTTCTATGGATAACCCACTACTATTATGGACTGCTGGACTATATTGGATTTTTTTTGCTGAATTCATGCACCTACATATTTAAATGGCAATGGAATACCCATCTCTGACAAAACTAAACAAAAAAGGAGATAGAAATGAAGGACCATTTTGTATCTGTATGTACAAAATAGTTTGGCTAGATATACAGCTACTTTCTCCTAATTCAGTGAGAAGAAAGATTTGTAATAATAGTGTTTGTGAACAGGATATCATTTCTGCATCTTGTACTATAAATAACTACTATGAAGACAATAATATGCAATGTGTTAATTATTGTAACTGTCCTACTAACCTGTTTTGAAACTGTCTCATTGCTATTTGTTTCTTAATAAAATTAATAAAAAATAAAAATAATAAAAATAAAAAAAGAATCCACAAGTTAATCTCTGCACAGTGGTATTGGATTGGGGAGGAGAGGAAGAAAATGAGGATGAGGACTAGGAGCATGATAGCAGTACAGAGATTCAGTTAGAGAAGCAGCCTTGCTCACACTGATTCTTCCACACTGAATCCCATTTAGGAAGTGAGGAAGTACTGGGAGCCACAGAAAGCAAGGCCAGTTTTGGCCCTGAGTCTGTGCTATGTACTTGTGAACCAACCTACTACCACAAAACAAGGTCGGTTTTTCAGAAATTCCTACCAGTCCTCTATGCCGCTGCCCTCCATGTGACATGTAGAGCACATTATGTTGCCTACTCTCCTCACAGAACCAAACCGACCTATGAAACAGGGACATCAAGAATACCAGCATCAATGAAGGTATGATTCAAGCTTTTTTGGGTTTGTGTCTAGATGTTGCACCAAAGCTTCTTGCAGTCATGGAGGAGGGGGCACTTATCAGAGATAGCTGGATCTAGATTTTTCGTGGTTGGTTCATTGTCTAGTGATGAGATTGGGGGTGTGAATGCTATACCCACATTAGGGCTGTAGACTGCATGCAATATAAATGAGGAAAACTGGCTTCCTCCTCCTGCTTTCTCATTTTTGGTGTCCTCTGCCATCATGAATGATTGCCCCTCTGTGTGCTACACCACTGATTATTGAGCCAGCTAACTATTGGGAGAAACAACAAAAACTGTGAGCTGAACAGACCTTTCCTTCCTTAACTTTGAGCATTGGGTATTTTGTCTCAGCAACAAGAGAAAAGTAACCAAGAAACAAGCTAATCAAATGCATTTTGTGGTTACAGAAGACAAGTGGATATTATCCTGTTCTCGTTTTCTTTCTTTCATATTTCCATTTTATCCAGCAATTTTGGGTAATATAATGTGTTCCTTAGTCTTTTTTTTTCCTTACCGTCTTCTTCTCATACATTATATTCTATCTGATATCTAGAGACCACATATTGAAGCTAACATACTTAAAATAAAAAATAAACTAAGAATACATGGGATTGCTACAAGGCCCTTTCACTTAACCAAACCATTCAATAAACTCCCTACTGAACCATATAATATAAAAGTTTGCATTCCTCAGATCTTTTTCCCTCTCAGTGTTCAACTGATACTCCAAACCATTCATTCTGGATAATTAGAATCAGGATATTTGGAGTATAGTTCTTTCTTTCTCTGTTCCAATTTTTAGATCACTGAGTCCTCTATGAATACTTGCAGCCTGTCTATCTTTGATGAATATTCAAGAAGAACTTGGAAAGATCATTGCTTCCTTTTTTCAGCCCTTTGAATAGTCATTCAGAGCACTAAGGAAAGAAAACCTATTTGTATTTTACATCATTTTATACCAATACCTCCAGAGATTTATAGAAACAATTAAAGATAGGTGAGGTTGAAAACAAGAAATATAGATGGGAAACTGAAGCAGGCCAGGTAAAAAGTAATGAGGCCACAGGAAAGACTTTAAAAATGAAATGTAGTGATTGATTGGATAGATGTTGAAAAACAATATGGAAAAAGAACAGATTGAGGAACAAAAATAAAAATTTTATTCTCAGTGGTGAGATAACTCAGGGGACTAAGCACCTGCTTTGGCAAGCACAGGGATCAAGTTCAATCCCCAGCACCACATGCAGTGCTGGCCTCGCCTCTGGGCACACTGATCCAACCACTGAGACCAGGCATGGTTGTGTACGCTTGTAATCCCAGCGTTGGGGAGGCTGAAAACCAGTGGATCGCTATGAGTCCAAACTACATAGTGAGGCCCTGTACCAAATACATTAAAAAAATTCATTTTCAGACAAGAGTGTCTGGTCCTTCTGAATAAATTAGATGAATAGATCCAGCAGAAGACTGTACTAACATGAAATATATGGATGGATATTGCTTCTCAGACTTTTGGCTAACACCAAGTGTAGAAATTTATGGATGCACACGTGGAAGAATCACAGAGCAAGGCATCATCAACCTATGTGTGCACCATCAGGAGAACAGATGAGCGAGCTGAAGAGAAGTTCACACCATGAGCAGGTCATAGCTCAAGGACAGGACTCTTAGTCATAAAATTAAAGAGGCTGAAGAGAAAGAAATGCCTATGAATAATGATGCACCAAATACAACCTATTAATATTTAAGACTGGTCTTGCCATTCGAAGCTTTCCCTTATGGTTCAAGGACTAAAAGTCTGGATAGTCCATCTCCTGGGGTTCCTGGACAACTTTGCTCCCAATTAGACCTATGAGCAGGTGCTTACATGAAAAGAAGACTTGGTTTTGGAGATCATAGGCTTACTGGAAGCTTCTGGCCATTGTTTTCAGCATTACTCACAGGCAGAGACTTATTGGTTTCAATTTATAGGGAATTTGTGAAGCTAAAAAATTTTAAGCTTCATTCCCTAATTATTCTAATGGTTGGAAGATTTATTTTGTGTCTTAAATTTCTTACTCAAAATGCTCATATTAAGATCTATGTTCATAAACAACCCTTCACTAATATAGAAATGAATGCATTGGGCTGGGGAAATATCTCAGTGGAATAAGTGCTTGCTTGGCAAACACAAGATCCTGAGTTTAATCCCTGGTACCATCAGGAAAGAGAGAGAGAGAGAGAGAGAGAGAGAGAGAGAGAGAGAGAGAGAGAGAGAGACTCATGCCTGGTCTGAGTTACTTGTGAAACCAGACCTTCTTCTCAATTTTTCAATTAGTTTAACTGGTAAATTCCACTTTTGCTTAATCTGCTTGGGTTAGAGTTTCTCTTGCTTCATCCTAAACCATCCAGTGCAGCCATCTGCTTCACTGAGATGTGTTTTTTAAAGCAAAAAACACCAAACTATTATCATGAAGAGCTGAGTGAATGATCTTAACCAATAATCACCCAGTTGGGCCATAAACCACTATTCAGTTTGGCTGAACTCAACCATGGTAGGGTCAAACCTGTATCAATAATTTGGTTTTTTGATATTCTCTGAGGAAAGTAAAGAGCTGATTTTTTTCATCACTTGCTGTTGCTTTTGTGAAGTATATACCACCTTTGGCTGGGCTCCTATGACACCTAACATCTGGACAAAAATTGAAAATGTGATGTCAACCATGTGTTTTGTCAAACACAACTGCAAACCTCAGGATAGCTAGCAAATATATGATAATTGTTTCAGATTTCATCTAAATCATGTACACACAGCATTTGTGACTCAAAACTCGCACAGAATAAAGGAACATAATCTCTGTAGTCACCATTCCTCTGCTTTACAAGTCATCCCCTAGCCCAAATGATGTCAACTTTCGCTCTACTTAATATATCCCCCGTGTAGAGTTTTCTCAGAACAAATGCATCAAAATTTCACTCCCTGAGTAACTGTTAATGTTAGAATCTTATATTTCAGCTCTATCACATAAAGGGATTAAGATTTAGCATATTCTAGTTGATAAATATTTTATTTTTATCAAAAATTAAACCGAGTTGCAAGAAGATTATGAAACTCATGTGCTCTTCTGTTAGTTCGTGGCTAACCTGAGGCTTCAGCCTTTTGACTATAGTCAATAACACCATGATGCAACCCGTTGTAATAACTTGCTCATAGGTAAAATTTGGCTACGTTATTATTTGGCAATTAGTGACACTTGACTATGAATATATTTAGAGCTACCCCCAAAGGGCCAAACCTTCCTAAAATTCTTCCTTCTGAACACCCAAGAGTTCAATCTTCAAAAAATTGAATGGCCAGTGATACAGCTCAGTGGACTAAGTGCTTGCTTAAGTAAGAACAGGGGCCAAAGTTTGATTCCTGGCACCACATGCCACACCAGCCCCACCCCTGGGTATTCTGAGCCAGCAATGGAGTTCAGACATGGTGGTGCATGCCTGTAATCCCAGCATGAGGGAGGTTCAAATCAGAAGGATCACTATGAGTCGGGCTGTGTAGTGAGACCCTGCATAAAGAAAAAAGAAAAAAAAAAAAAAGAAAGAAAGAAACCAGAGGAGGTTTGCCCTGTGGTACTGAATAAGCATCATAATTACCTATTATCCCTCTGTTCAGCCACCATTCCTAGGACTTATGAACCAAATACTCAAAGTCATTTCATATGGGCACTAAATTTAAAGAGACTTTTGCATAAATGCTCATATATGTGAGTACTGCAATCCATTTGGTAGTAATTTTATAAATTTGTTATTACCTTGTGGATTGGAATAGAAAATAACAAAGCCATTCAGGCAATATGATCTCATTTGTAATAGGCAAAGCATACATATGTATTTATGTAAAACTATGAAAAGGGAGCTCAAAAGTCTATCTTCTAACTGCAAACATTATGCACAGTAACAGAGAGTGGTCCAAGAGTGCAAGGCCATTTGTCCAAGGGTAGTCGTGGCCCTGCAATGTCATACTCATTAATTTATTCAATTAGAATTGTGAGGCAAAGTTTCCATAATAAAATTCTCATGACTTCACTATGTTTAATCATT
This sequence comes from Octodon degus, assembly GCF_000260255.1. Lineage (NCBI taxonomy): Eukaryota > Metazoa > Chordata > Mammalia > Rodentia > Octodontidae > Octodon > Octodon degus. The sequence continues at coordinate 14,001,916 of NW_004524598.1, read as the reverse complement.
ATTGTCAAATGGAATGCTATACTGTATAGTCATGTAGACATGCTGCTTAACTAACATTATACAGATGAGTGAAACAATTCATTCTGAATTAATCTCAGAAAAAGGTATTTTATAATTTCCTCCTTATTTTATAGTTAAGACTTTAAGTCCATGTAATATTTATAAAGACAGAACTTTGGCACAAGATATTGATAAAAAAATGGGATATATAAGGAATCATTATACATGTAGCCCCTTTCAAATCAGGAAAGAGAAAAGGTGAGGTCAAAATTTAAAAGAATGTAGTCTTTCAAAATGGTACAATACGTGTGACTGGGACCACCCAGGACACTTTGGATCCTCACTCCAGCCAGCACCCAGGCCCAGCATATGAAATGGACCACCTGGGCCCTCTGGATCCTCACTCCTGCCAGCACCCAGGCCAGGTGTGTGTGTGTGTGTGTGTGTGTGTGTGTGTGTGTGTGTGTGTGTGTGTGTATGGAACTCCCTCCATCAGACAGGTCTGGTGTGGAAGCCTGAGGCAGAACTCCCTACAAAGAAGCTGGAGACAAGAACCACCGAGCTGATCCAGGAGCAGAACATCTTACCAGAGTGGCACAGTGGGTTCACTTCCAAGGGCTGCATCAGGAAGAAGTGGAGCACAGCAGTCAGACCTAAGCCACACACACCTGAATGAGTTTGAACTTGGTAGATCCAAACCTGGTGCTAAGGTAATAACTCTACCAAAACTCTACACCAAAGATCAGAAGACAGTGCTATACAAAATGACAAAGAGAAAGAGCAAAATGCATTCTCAGGCCCCAAGCCCACCCAGAACAAATGACGGAGACAATCATAGAAGAAATTGGAAATCACACACCTGCAACAATAGTGTCTGAAGTAAAGAAACAACTGCAGAACAGTATAAAGGAAATCAGACCAGAAGTAAAAAAAGAAATGAAAACTATAATGAAAGAAGCACTAAGTGCTTCTAAGAAAGACACTGATAAAAATAGAGAAGAATAGAAAAATGGTGCAATCCTTGAATGAGCAATATAGGAAAGAAATAAAATGCAGGAAGCAGATCCAAATTGATATACAGGAAATTAAAACCTCAATCACAAGCTGAAAAAACCATGAATGAAAGTGAAAAAAGACCTTCAGACTTTGAAGATACCATTGCAGCTAGTGAAAAGGTAATAAAAGACCTCTTAGAAACAATGAGGATGCAGGAAAAAAATAATTCAACATCTGCAAGACGATGCAAAGATGAACAATGTAAGACTAATAGGCATCAATGAGAAAGAAGGAGTCAATACAAATGATATAAAAAGAAAATGGGCGAAGTAATAGCAGAAAACTTTCTAAATATGAGGCAACAATCTGGCATCCAGGTAACTGAAGCATATAGAACTCCAAATAACATCAACCCAATGAAAACCACACGCAGACATATAATAATCAAGATTCCAGAAATTCAGCATAGGAACAGTATACCAAAAGCCACTAAAGAAAAGAAACAGATAACATTTACAGGAAAACCCATCAGGATAATGGTAGATTTCTCTTCACAAACCATCAAGTCAAGAAGAGCATGGAGCAAAGTACTTCAAGTCCTCCAAGAAAACAGATTCCAACCCAGACTGATATACCCTACAAAACTCTCTTTCAAGTTTAATGGAGAAGTGAAACACTTTCATGACAAAAACCAACTAAAGAATTTCATGACAATAAAGCCAACCCTACACAGACTACTAAAAGATATTCTGGAGAGGGATCAAAATGACCACAACTCCATGAATGAGAATGAAAAAACCCACCAAATAGGGAAAACAATTAAACACAGGAGAAAAAGAGGTATATAACAGCAGTTTTCAATTATTTTTTTGTATACAGCAGCAAAATATTTCCATCAGCGTACTCTACAAATGGACGCCTCCTGCACCCTATGGGTCATGATTCTGTCCAGGTATACAGGGTGGATATCAAGGAAATAGCAGTAGCTCAGTCCCACAAGTGACACCTGGACACTAGTAAGTGTCATGGGCACTGTCCACATCCACCACATACTAGAATTTTGTGTGATAACCTATCCCCAAAATGTTAGAAGTGCTGGTCATATATTTGCCATTCCAGTATTTTTGTTATGTTTTCTTCTTAGTAATTCTTTACTATCATGAAAACTTTTTCTTAGTTGATATTTTTGTATATATTAACGCAATTATGTATTGGGTGAGTACTCTGAATTGATCACAGATTCATACATATGATGCACTACATTCTGCCTCTTAGTTGGACTCATAACTTAATTTTAATGTTTGAATATTATTTTGAGACATTTAATTTAATTTTGAATTAATTAATATTTAATTAATTTTCTGAATATTGCCTTATTTTAAGTTTTGTTTTGGATTTATACTGTTTCTTTGACTTACAATCTACTTATAAGATGTGGTATGATATTTTCTCCTAGTATTAGAAACTTTAAAAAATGTACTTCCATTTTCTATTGACTTTATATTAGTTTTTCTCTATCTTTTACACACACACATACACACACACATATATATATAATGTAATATATATATATATATATATATATATATATATTATATAACCTGAAATAAGAATGATACTGTTGTGTGGAAATCTTCAATGACTTTTTAAATGGGTTCATCTAATATAATTGTAGTTTACATAGTCCTGCATAACTACCATTTTGAGAGCTCTTTATTCTTTATCCAGGACCATACAGCAACTTCTCTTGCCTTCTGGATTATGGTCTTTGTTATTTTCTATATGCTACATCTGGAGGGATTAGAATATTTTCAGTTTGTATAACTGGGAAATATTTTACTTTTAGTTTTTAAAGCTATGCTTGCTAAGTATAAAATTCAATAAGGACAATTTTTTTTCAGTCCTTTGAATAAATAAGTGTAGTATCTTACCCACTTGCTCTTTTATTTTCTAATTTGGAATAAGATGCAATTTAATTTTGTTCTTCTATAGCTAATATTTTTTCCTATATATGTTTTAATGACTTTTTCTTTATACTTAGTTTTGGACAACTTCATTTTTGTGTATCCTGGTATGATTTTATTCATATTTCCTGTGCAAAAGGTTAATTTTTCTTGGAAATGTGGTGTTATAATTTTAACTAAACTCAGAAATTTAAATCTTTAAATATTTATTGCCCATTCCTTTCTATTTTGAGAAGTATATGAATTTGTCTCTTGATTTTGGGACAGAGTAAACTATTATATGACTGCTTTGTAAACTCTTTCTTCTTCATGTTTTAGACAATTATTTTAATTGTAGTTTTAAATTTTTAATTACTTTTATTTTTAAAGAATGAAAAATAGTAAAAAATTAGAAAGGATACAGAATTTCACAAACAAAAATGAAAACAATTTTTCACAACAATTTTTAACAACAATAATTGTTGTTATAATGCATATAGTTTTCTTCAAATTAGTTGCTAAGATTACTGGATATAAGCATGCAAACTTGATCAAAAAGTTTTAAAAAACTAAGAAGGAAGTAAAAATTTAAGCATTAAGTGCTCCTTTCAATAGATCAGCAGGAAGAAGCAGTACAATTATCTAAGTCCTATGGATAACCCACTACTATTATGGACTACTGGACTATATTGAATTATTTCGCTGAATTCATGTGCTTACTATATTTAAATGGCAATGGATAAGATGTTTGAAATGCAGTGAGATAGTGAGGTTAAGATTGATAGCCTAAATCGTTTTATAATAACAAGAAGCTTTTCTTCTGGATGCTTAACAACCTAAGTTTGCAGACCAAAATTAGAGAAAAAGGAGGGCTACAAGGAAAGCCAACATTTTGGCCCTACCCTTTTAAGGTCAATTAAGACTCAGGACATATGAGAACTTGTACCGTAATGTCATGTACCTCGGTAGTGTCCCAAATTTTCTGATCAAGAAGATTATGGGGCCAAAGAGGAAAGTGATC
>NW_004524598.1:13996856-13997570 GCF_000260255.1 Octodon degus | reverse complement strand
GCCAAGCAATGGCTGTGACTCATCCACATGGCTGACACTGACAAAGGTTCTACAATCTAAGGTACAGGATCTCAGGATAAATCCTGAGGGGATTCCACTGACCTTATCAGACCCAAAAGCTACAACTCTGGTTGCATAGGGTCTGCCTTACCTTGGTCTTAACCATCCAGTAGAAAAGTATGAAAATGAAATATAAGAAGTAAAGCCATGCTGTTACGTTGAGCTGTTGGGGACTTGGGTCAACAATTTCTGACATTGCCAGATAAGCAGAAGACCCAATACTATTATGGGCTACTGGATTATTTTAGGATATTTGGCTGAGTTTACACACCTATAGTATTCAAATAACAGAACTTAAAAAAAAAAAAGGGTATACAGATGAATGTCCATTTTATATCTGTGTATTCAAAGTGGTTAGGATAGATATAGTTACATTCTCTTAACCAATAGAGTGATTTGTTCTAATGGTGTTTGTAAATAGGAAATCAAGTCAGCATCTTGTACAGCAATTAACCTCTAAGAAGATTGTAAAAAAAAAAAGGAAAAGAAAACCAGGTGGAAAACCAAGGCTCATCTGACAGCCCATGGAATCAAAGTTCTAGTCTCAGACCCAGTGCTACCCAGGTCCGGTGAGTGTGTGGAGAGCTTCCTGCTACCCTGCGCTGGCGGGACCAGTCCCAGCCCAGGCGCAGCATAGGCAGGACCCTCTCCCAC
>NW_004524598.1:13971228-13996756 GCF_000260255.1 Octodon degus | reverse complement strand
ATAAATAAAAAATTTAAAAAAACAAAGTTCTAGTCTCTGGGTACCTTGTCATTTCCAGTAAAAATTTTCCATTTCAGAGTTCACTATATTTGCTGAAACTTCAGTGATCACATTTGTATTTCAGCCAACAGGAATAAGGGTCTATCATCTCCCCAAAGCTACCACACATGTACAAAATACATCTCCTGTGAGTTGCACACAGTTTTTCTACTTGAGTTCATCTGAGGCTTAGTCATATCCATCCACAATGATTACCAGGAATTATTTATTTTGACTACTAGGAATTATTATTTGTACTATTAAATTTGTACTATTGTATGCAAAAATATTATATATACATATACATATATCACAACATAGCTAAGATAATAGTATTGCTAATTTCTATTAATTCATTGAAATGAATGCTTAAAGATGATATTGTTTGATCAATTTTGCAGGCCTGCATCTGATAATAGGAGCAACTACTTTGAAGATAACAATGTGCAATATAATAACCATTGTTAATTTCCTCTCATCTTGCTTTGAAATTCGTCATTATTTTATTATTTTCTAAAATTATCTTTCTTTTTTTTTTTACCAGGGATTGAACTCAGAACCTTGCACTTGCCAAGCAGGTACTCATGCTGCTGAGCTATCTCCTCAGTTCCTAAAATCATCTTTCAAATAAAAAATAGCTAAAAGATAAATTTTGCGGCAGAGCTAAAGCTGTGCTAAGTAAGCACACCTTCAGGACATCTTAAGTGTTTACATTCATGAGAAATTCAGGTTCACTTTGTGCATTATTTTTAATGATGACAATGACAATATTTCACTAGGCCTATCACTATAGAGGTGTTATAAATACTTTATAAAAATAAAAACACTTAAAAATTCATAATAAACACATATTTAAAAACTATTCCTACAGATCCTTTATGTAGTGAGTATAATGGGACATTTTGCTTTGAGAAGTCCTTTGCCTCCTCTGAGAGACACTCATCCACACACTCAGGCACACAGGGTCCTGGCACTAGGCTTCTTTTGGCCTCTGCTATCACCTGCCTCATAACTGGAAGAGAAATTGCTCAGCCTTATGTTAAGGTGGGAATCTGAGGCTTGTGCTGGGCTGGCAAGGCTAGCACCAAATGGTCTGAGGTCACTTTCCTCATTGTCCGGCAGAAGCACACAATCCCCTCTTTCCTCACACTGCCCTGGTTCCTGGGTCCATATAGCATTCATCTTAATCACCTTCTAGTCATTATTTGAGTGCTATTTTTTCCCATCTTAACACTACACATTTCTTCAAGGTTGTATCCATTGGTGTCTCCCATTCCTTAAGGCATGGTGGATACTCATTAAATGCCTGTTGAGTGAACTGAATGGAAGGCACATTGGTGTGGTGACATGGGTCATGGAAACATATCTGCTTTCCTATCACAAACATTCCCTCTGAAGCTGTGCTTTAGTTTTATTTATTGCTCTCTGCCTTTGGAAATCTCCCTTGGGAAGGCTAGCAAACACTCCCAAGCAGCTAAATCAAATAGCTTGTCACCATCCTCTATGATCCCCTGGATCTCTTCTATATCCATTTTGACCACCCTGTAATATTTTAAGAACATCTCACTCTTCGGGATTCTCCTGCCCTGTCTTCTACTTTAATCATGCATCCATTGCCCTCTTTGTTTTGTCCTTCATTAATATTAGTCATTCACAAATCTCAAGTTTTACTGGATAGGATTTTACTGAACACCCACTATGGGCCAGGTACATTCAAGTCATTCAACGAGAACTGATTCATCTGATTTCATCTTTATGAGTTTGTACTTGATCTGGGATGAAAAGAGTAGCTCAGCTCCCCTTGCACAGTAAAGATAATACTGGTGAACAGATGGAACTTGTTGTAGTCAGGTAGAACTCTGAGTAGCTTACAGTTCTTTAACACTACTAAATCCTGGAATTCCAAGTTCTGTCTTTATCACCTTCCCTTTATCTGCACCCTACCCACCCCCATCGATATTCTGCATTACTAACATATGCCATTCATCTTACCAAAGTACCAGGTTCCAGTCTCTCCAGTTGAAATTTCATTTAAATAAACTTCACTGCAATGGAAAGAACCTCTTTACAAGAAGTGATTCCCAGCCCCTGAAGGCTTCTTGAAATGACCCTTTCCTTTGGTGATGTTTCCCTTCACCAAAAGACACTACTTGCTTGGTAATTGTGCAACTTATTTCTACTCTTATCCATTTCCAATTCAGTACAGTGGCCACTGCAGACTCTCCCATAGAAGAGGCTGTGCACCTCAAACACCACCATTATGGAGCCCCCTCTCTATAGTGGCTTCCTCTTTGGGAGAGGGAGTAAAACAAGCCTGGAGGAAAAGGTCAGTGGCTCTTCCACCATAATTCTACTGGCCTCCTCACTGCATAGCCAAAGTCTTTCTTAGTGTTAAAAAGAAATTTATTCTCAACTGCACAGTTCCTTGAAACAAGTGAGCTTTCCCCCAACACCACATTCTTGTCAGCATCTCCCCTGTGGATACTATGCAAACCACGATGGATGAGCCCTTTACCTCTGCGGCTGAGCTCAGGCCCCCACTCCACAGTCATGGTCACCCTCATCTGTCCAGAAAAACTCAAGAGGACCTCAAGTATACTTCACCGTTGCCCAGGCCAAAACACTGCAGGCTGCAAAACACCTGGACACATAGGAAGAGAACAGCAAAAGGCAAAGATGGACTCCAGCAGCATTCTAGGGGCCATCGAGCATGTCTCTTTCTGGTTTGGATTTGGCAAGTCCAAAGACACTTTTTGCCAAGAAGTTCTCTGCCTCAGTTTTTAAACCCATGTGAATTTCGAAGGAAGCTTGGTCTGTATGTTTCTGATTCATTTACACTTGACTCATCATAAAGCTGTTGTGAAATAGCCATTCACAGTCCAAGAAGCCGTCAGAAGTCCTTTCCTATGCCTTTTCTCCCCTGCCAATGATAAATGCAATTTCAACGCCGCATCTCGTCGTTGAATCTAAACTTGGAACTGAAAGAAAACGCTTGTCTCAATAAAACATTCTTGTCAGCAAGCAGACAGTTGAAATCCATAGAAAACAGAATTCCCTGAAGCTCCTGAAACTTCCTCCAGTTCCAGTCCTTTTTCCCTCAATTCCAGAATCACATTAGATCAAAAAACAGAATGTGGATAATATAAATGGCCATTGCACAAGGTCCCAAGGTGATTGCAGCTGAAACCCCATAGGGAACCTTCCCCCCAACACTTGCAATCAGATATTTCAGCTTGAAGTCTTCAGGAGAATTACAGTTGCTTCCTCTCAGCGCTGAACTTTTCAAGCCACAAGAGCCTTTGATCTTTCCAGACTCACCCATGACTTTTTAACATGCAAAATAGCCCAACCATCAGCTATAGAAGGCTGGTACTAAAATAGTATCCACTTACCTCATACATAATAGAATCCTGAAACAAGCCAAATTCAAACTGATGGAGTTGAGGAGGAAAAGGATGTATCAGAATCGTGGTTTCCAGTTGGCCCCTGAGTGTGGGCATTGCGGGGCTGGCTTCTGTATCAAATGTTAGAAGTGAAGCTCAGGGCTCAGGGGGATCTTCCATACTGGCTAGGGGGTCTTCCAGCAAATCCCAAAGGCTCCTGTATCCTGAGGAAAGAAGGCAGAGCTGCCAGGTTGGGGAAGAGCATGGTGAGGGTGCCACGGGTACTTCTGGCCAGCCGTTCACTCAGCCCAAGTGCTACCTCAGCATCCCATCTTCCTGCCAGCACACTCCAGCAGAACAAAGCCCCTTCAGAGAACTGGAGAGCAAGACCTGGTCATGGTGGGAGAAGAAATCACTCCTCCCTTCAGCCCATCTTTTCTTTATTTCCTGCATAGACTTAAATCATTTTCTTAAGGATTTTAAAACAGTATATGCATTTAATCACATGAAAAAATAGCCTTTATAGCTGCCTCGGAGTCCTTTCAAATACCCCTCTGTGAATCTAAACATAACTTGAATGATTTCAAACAATTCCCTCTTGGCTTAAAGTTACCATGTTTTTACCCCCTTATTTTAAATTGTGCAAACAATTAGACATTTTGAAAACAGCATACATCAAGTACAGCAAGTCAGGTTTTAATTACTTTAAAACATCTATAATTCCTGCTGTCAGAATCAGGCTCTTCCCCTTGGGCACGCGATAGTCTAACAGTGGTGCTATCGCTCTGTTTTGACCTGCTCACCGAGTTAGTTCACTGACTAGGCACAGGGCTGAGAGATCAAAAATCAGACATGACTGGAGCAAGAGCACATAGCTGCTACAAAATGCCAAGCTTAAGAGGAATCAAAAAATTAAATACATCTTTTGAGGTTTGCAACGAGGCTCATATTTGTATTTAAATTCTAAATAATCTTGCAACTTTTATGCATAGTTTTCAGTCACTGTAACAAAAACATGCTGTTGTGCGCATGCCGAGCCCACTCTGAGCAATTTCTCTGTTTACATTCACAGCTGTAAACACAGTCTAATCCAGACGTGCTTGGAAGCCAGTTTCCCATTGCTTCCTGCGTTCGGCATGCTGGGAAATCTAGCATGTCGCTCCCTTCCTCCCATTCACATTCTCTAAGCATCCACCCACAGGTGCCTACACATTTCAGGGTCTGACTTCTCTTCTACCTACCAAAATCCTAATTCAGGTTTATGCACTCCTAATTTGAACTCCTCTCAGATGTCAAAAGTAGGTTCAAAATTAAAAATTGTGGCAAGTGTATGTAGTAAAATCATCTATGCCCACAAAACTTCACTTTAGCCCTAAGCTTTGCCCTAAGCAGCTTCCCAACTACCTAAAACCTGTCCTTTCCAAGTGGACTCTGGCTCCTCCCTTCTTCACTGTTGTGGTCACTCCAAGGAGAGAGAGTTTTTTATGTAGCATTTTCAGTTTTCTTAATTGTCCAAAAAAGGACCCTGAATGAATGGCTGTAAGCAGTATTTAAATAGTTCCATTGAATTAATCAGAGGAAGGTTGATAACAAGTGTTGAAGAATGAGACGAAGGGAAGAATATAAAATAGTAACTGATGATCAGAAGGGATCTGAAAAAGAAAGAAAAATCTTGAAAAGCAAACACAAGCAAACCATTAAATGTATGAAATAGAAACAAGACAAATGATGTTAATGGGTAAAGAATGGATTAAATCAAAGCAATTTTTCTGTGTGGAAATGTGTATTGCAGAAATAAATTCCTTGAGTGTATATTTTTGTTATCAAGAATACTCACTTTACACACACACACACACACACACACACACACACACACACACTCCCAGTCAGAGATGGTCTTCCCTTCCTTGGATCAGAGGAAGGCATCAGCGAAAATAATAGCTCTGTCACTGGAGCTCTTTGATAAATGTCTGTGTTGGATTCAAGAAAATAAAGAAGGAAGTGATTCTCATATTTGATCCAATGCACCAAATAATACACATGGCCTCTTTTACGAAGAGCTCTGAAATAATCATGTTAATAAATACTAAGCATTCAACAAATAAAATGTGTTCCTATTACATTTTAGCCAGCCAACAAGGAACTTAATTCGATTCCTAGGTTGACTTCATGTAAGCTAACCTTGCCATGTTTCAAATCATTTCACATCTCCTTGTTTGAATGAACAATTAAATTATTCACCAGTATTTTTATTAAGACATGGCAATGTCATCAACTGATTCAAGTTTTAAGATTACATATTATAAAGTACACTGGAAACAAACTTTTTATACTATAGCTAATAAGTTGCAAAGCTTTAACACATTCCAACATCAATAAAGTATAACAAAATACCAAGTAAGTGGAAAACTAGTGAATTATTGTAAACCTTTACATTAGGACTTCAAAGTATGTAGCATCTTATTGTCCTATGGTCATTGATTAATTGTATTTTTCTCTTTTGACTCTTTTCTTCCATGACTTACTAATGTCACAAGCAAATTGATAACAAATAACTCCAAAAAGGAATTGGTTGTGATTTAGTCTAAAATCATTTGTCACTCAGTTACTTTAAATGTGAAATTTCTGCATAAGTAGTACAGGATAGGTGGTTTCCTAATGTAATTACATTGTTGGATGCCTGTGATGGGGATTCTATCCATTTATCAGACATGCAACACAGTAAGCTTTTCTCTCCGTGTAAAATAATATAATTGTCACTTGAAAAAAGTTACCAGCTGCTACCACTGCTAACACCCAAACTTGGTCACAAACATCACCAGGGAGTGGTCCCTGCGAGGTGAAGAAGGCAAGTCATCAGGCAGGAACTGCAGTAATCTCACACGCACTGTCCAAGTCCTCAGGCACCCGGTCTTCGATTTATATAAGGTGTAAAATGCCTGTGCCTTGGTTGCTTCCGCTATCCCACCCAGGAGGTGCTTCTGATGGAGACCTTACGGTGCCCTCACTCTGCTCCTTGGAAGATCATATCTTCAGTGGGAGAGGGAGACGTTCCCTTTGCATCCCACCAATGCTCACTGGACTCCAGTCCCTGGTTCAGGGTTTGTCACTGCCCATAATTCTTATGATCTTTTAGCAGAGGACCATATTTTACACATTTGATCTGTTTCTAATATGCACCTCTTACTTTTATACTTTATTCTTTGTCATTTTTTATTAGAATAAAGATAAAGATAGTCCTAAGATTATGAAGGTGAAATAGACACCCAAAATTTTATCATCTCTTGGTGGTAGACCTGTGGCATGCAAATTATTTGCTTTTCCTTTAAGACAAAAGCTGTTATGTATGAGTTACAGTTTTCTAAACTAAAACCTCAGCATTCAAGTTTAATTGCGGCATTGACACTGTGGCAAATATGTAGGCACTGGGTTGCAATGTGGGTGCTCATTTCTGCAATGTTCACCATCACTTGAAGTGCTTGAACTCAATATAAACACTGTATGTATACGGGATATCTTGAAAGCCAAGGAAAATGCACACTATTTTTTCTCATTTTTACAACAAGTCAATCCAAATGAGTTGTCAAGGAGCACAAAGCTTGTGTTCTTCTTTGAAGCATTGGCGATCCCTATAATTTTGCTGCACTTTACAAATGCAAAGACCTCCAAGAAAACTTGAGAATTCACAGTTTACACTGTTAATTTTAGACAAAGAGAAATCCCGAGGTGATTTGGAACCGAAAAAAATCAATAAGCAATGTCCAATATGATCTACTAAGCTTTAGCATGCTTTTGAAAGATTAGAAATTCTGTATGGCACCTTAGTCAGGAAATCCTGGTCCCTGTCCATCTGATATGAAAGAAAAAGAACTACAGAAAGTATTTATAAATAGCAAAGATGAAACTACAAATAGAGCAGCCGAGCTCAACATTGCTCCAGCAAGTGGGTTGGAAAGTAGGAGGAAACAATCTATATAATATGAGAAAAGTAAGGGGAGCTGCAGCAAAAAAGGAAAAATGATTAAAATTGTAGAAGAAATAACACAGACCTCTCATTAGGCTCAAGAATGGCATGAACTGTGCCATGGGAAAAACGCACATGTTTATAACATTCTGCAAACCATGTAAAGAAGTTCTACAATCCCCTCAGAATCTCCTAGGGAGTCCTATGGCATATAATAACATCAATATCTTTGAAGTATACTGTAGTGCTTAACTGAGACGTTTGGGGGAAAGATCAGAGGAAAAAAATACCATTGTGTCATTCAGAACAAAATTACTGCCACCAATTATTTGGCTTCAATTGAAGATACTGAGTCTGCTATTAAATCAACACTTGAGTGCTAAACTCAGGTGTGGAGAGTCCCATGTTGCAATGATATTCTGTTGGAGATAAAGCTATTCGTCAAAATTATTTACATGTGAACATCAGTTTAATGTTTTGATGCCTCTAACTTGGCCATTTCGTGTGGTCATAAAAATAATTTGTGTGTAAGTGCTCTCCAAGGACTCTGCTCCAAGGGCTGTAATGCCTTTCATTTTGGCCCACAGCCTCTGGGACATTTCTCTGCTAAGGGCCTCCCCTGGGTTTCAACTGGATCATTTGTATCTCTGGATCATTTGGGTTTCCTTTATGTCGAGGCTGCTCCAGTTCCAACATTGCTGTGTCAGAGATGGAGCTCATGCCAAGGTTACTCAGAGGATTGAGACTTCAACATTTCCAACTGTCGTGCCAAAGAGGGCTACCTTCTGAGGGAACACATTTAAATAAGACTAAACAAACTCTGGAAAAATGTTCAGTCTCATGCATAATTAAAGCATTGTGAGTCAAACCAATAAGAAGATATTACTCTAGAACATTTTTCAAACATAGCATCCATAAGGGCTGGTGAGACTGTCGAGGAGTACAGTTCCTGTTGCATTGAAGATGATTTCGGTAATACACAGAGAGGAGAAAATCCTTTATTCATTTTGGCCAGAAGTTGTATCTTCAGGGAGGGAGAAAGTGTGCATACCAAGTTCTTTCCAGCAGTGTCATTTAGGTGAGTGAAAACAAAAATTTAAATATTCAATGGTAGAAGGTGGTTATAAAGTAGTGCTTAGCCCACATGGACATCATGGTGTACGGTGACTGTGACAGTGCTACCCAACTGGCCCTCCAAGCTAGCTGTTGGATGGTGCAAACATGCAACTCAGTTCTGGCCATTAAGATGAGAGGAAATGTTTTGTTGAGGCATTTTGGAAAAAGAAATCTCTTTTCTAAGAAAGAGAAACTGAAGGGAACCATTCATCTTTTGTGGCCCAGACACCACTGCAGCCATCACAAGATGTACCTGAGGAAAAAATTAGCACAAAGGATCAAAAGTTAGAGATTTGGGAAAACCTGGGCCTTCAGTTACAACACTGTGCTACTAAATCAATTTACAGACCAAACTTCCATACATATGAAATATTAAAGGAACTTATACTTTGTCACTTTGAGTTCATATTTCCTGTACCTGCTTGCAAAAATAAGCCAACAGAGTCAAAATTAATTTGACTTTGCACATGCATTACAGTAGTAAAGACTGATGTAAAACTATAGCAAATATTTGTCAACAACCTTAAATAAAAACCTAACAAAAACCCAAATTATACATAATTTCACTAACCAAAATAATATGAATTTCACAGTATTTGTTATATTGCATAGTATTATCTTCAAAATAGTTGTTCATATTACCAGATATATGTATTCAAAATTGGAAGAAGAAATAAATTATTAAAAATTGAGAAGAGAGAAAAGGGAAAAGAACTGAAAAAAGAAGACAAAACAAATTACTGATTAACTGCCCCTTTCCATAGACCAGCAGAAAACCATAATACAGTTGTCCAAACCAATCTGCTTATGTACATAGATACACCTTTTCCCCCAAGCCTCTCCTTTCCTTTTCCTCAGTAATTCCTTCCTTTTGAACAGATTCATTCCCTTCTCCCAATATCTACTGTACCCTTCATATTTTTTCTTTCAGGTTCTCCCACAAATGAGACAATATGATGTTCACACATGTTAGTTTGATTTAGTTCACTTAAGAGTATAGCTAGGTGGCAAAGGCGGCTACGGCGCAGTCGGCCTGGCCGAGGTCCTCACGGGCCCGGGGCGGGGCTGTGGGCTCTGGATGGCGGTGCCACGGCTGCTGCTGCTAGGAGGAGAGCACCGACTTGGCCCGGCGGAGGCTGCAAGCTGCACGGGTCTCGCAGGAGGGCCACTGAAGTAAGAATCAAGCTCTACAATGACAACTTATTTGGAATTCATCCAACAAAATGAAGAGTGAGATGGAGTCCGGTTCAGTTGGAATGTTTGGCCATCAAGTCGGCTGGAGGCCACCAGAATGGTTGTCCCAGTGGCAGCCCTATTTACACCACTGAAAGAGAGGCCTGATTTACCTCCTATTCAGTACAAACCTGTTCTGTGCTGTAGGACGACCTGCCGTGCAGTTTTGAATCCTTTATGTCAAGTGGATTATCGAGCAAAACTATGGGCTTGCAACTTTTGTTATCAAAGGAATCAGTTTCCACCTACTTATGCTGGGATATCTGAACTGAATCAGCCTGCTGAACTTTTACCTCAGTTTTCTAGCATTGAATATGTAGTTCTGCGTGGCCCTCAGATGTCTTTGATATTCCTCTATGTGGTTGATACTTGCATGGAAGATGAAGATTTACAAGCCCTGAAAGAATCCATGCAGATGTCATTAAGTCTCTTACCACCTACAGCTTTGGTTGGACTGATTACTTTTGGGAGAATGGTGCAGAGGCATTTCCAAAAGTTACGTCTTCAGGGGAACAAAAGACCTGTCTACCAAGCAACTGCAGGAAATGCTGGGGCTTTCTAAAGTGCCAGTTACTCAAGTAATGCGCGGTCCTCAGGTACAGCAGCCACCCCCTTCTAACAGATTCCTGCAGGGAAAGAGACCTTTGCCTTCCTCAGGGGTGGCCCTTTCCATAGCTGTAGGACTACTGGAGTATACTTTTCCCAACACTGGGGCTCGTATCATGATGTTCATTGGTGGTCCTGCTACCCAGGGGCCTGGAATGGTGGTTGGAGATGAACTGAAGACACCTATAAGATCATGGCATGACATTGATAAAGACAATGCTAAATTTGTAAAAAAGGGGAATGAAGCATTTTGAAGCATTGGCTTACCAAGCTGCTACAACTGACCATGTTATTGACATCTATGCCTGTGCGCTAGATCAGACAGGTCTCATGGAAATAAAATGCTGTCCCAACCTTACTGGTGGATACATGGTGATGGGTGATTCTTTCAGTACTTCCTTATTCAAACAAACTTTTCAAAGAGTCTTTACCAAAGATATGCATGGACAATTTAAAATGGGCTTTGGGGGGACATTAGAAATAAAGACCTCAAGGGAGATAAAGATTTCTGGAGTTATTGGACCTTGTGTGTCTCTCAATTCTAAAGGACCCTGCGTGTCTGAAAATGAGATAGGAATAGGTGGCACTTGTCAGTGGAAGATATGTGGACTGAGTCCCACCACAACCCTAGCCATATATTTTGAGGTTGTTAACCAGCATAATGCTCCGATTCCTCAAGGAGGACATGGTACAATCCAATTTGTGACCCAGTACCAGCATTCCAGTGGGCAGAGACGTATCCGAGTGACCACCATTGCTAGGAATTGGGCAGATGCTCAGACTCAAATCCAAAACATCACTGCGTCCTTTGACCAGGAGGCAGCTGCCATTCTTATGACCAGGCTGGCAATATATAGAGCAGAAACAGAGGAAGGGCCAGATGTGCTCAGGTGGCTGGACAGACAGCTCATTCGGCTGTGCCAGAAATTTGGAGAGTATCACAAAGATGATCCAAGCTCCTTCAGATTTTCAGAAACTTTCTCCCTTTATCCACAGTTTATGTTTCATTTAAGATCTCCTTTTTTGCAAGTTTTTAACAACAGTCCTGATGAGAGTTCGTACTACCGGTACCATTTTATGCATCAAGATCTGACCCAGTCTCTAATCATGATTCAGCCTATTCTATATGCGTATTCTTTTAGTGGACCACCAGAGCCGGTTCTCCTCGACAGCAGCAGCATTCTTGCAGATCATATTCTTCTCATGGACACATTCTTCCAGATTCTGATGTATCATGGTGAGACCCCTGCACAGTGGAGGAAGTCGGTGTACCAGGACATGCCAGAGTACGAGAATTTCCGCCACCTCCTTCAGGCCCCGGTGGACGATGCGCAGGAGATCCTGCATTCCAGGTTCCCGATGCCGCGCTACATTGACACGGAGCACGGTGGCAGCCAGGCCCATTTTCTGCTTTCCAAAGTGAACCCTTCTCAGACTCATAATAATATGTATGCCTGGGGACAGGAGTGTGGAGCACCTATTCTCACAGATGATGCTAGTTTGCAAGTATTTATGGATCACCTGAAGAAACTTGCTGTGCCAAGTGCTGCTTGACATGCTCAGCGTGTTTGGACACCTCAGGAGATGAAATAACATCGCAGTTACATTTGTTCTTTTTTCACATTTTTCTTTTCTTTCTTTTTTTCTTTTCTTTTCTGAGACAGGGTTTCATTATGTAGCTCAGGCTGGCCTTAAACTTGCTGGGTAGTCCATGCTGGTCTCAAACTCATGGTCTTCCTGCCTCAGCCTCCTAAGTGCTGGGATTACAGGTGTGCACCATTGTACCCAGTTCCCTTTTCCATGTTTCTATGGAAACCAGTAGATATCGCTCTAGACTTTTCTTGGTATCGGTATGGTTTGAGATGACATTTGCAAAAAAATGTTCACGTTTGTAGATTGAGTTGAAATATAATGAGAGCATTGAGAACAAACCTGTTTTACTTGCCACAGTATTAAAACTGGTTTTAGAAATTTGGAGTCTATATAAGTTATGTTTAAGAATAAAAACTGTCTGCCTTGTACTGCAGATATAACTTATTTGTATATTGCAGACAAATCAAAAGTGGCACTGAATATCTCCTGACCTTTTAAAAACCTATTTAATTTTAGCCAGAAAGGGACAAATCAATAGTAATGATAAATGTGAACATTTTTGCTTATATGTTCAATATTTTTCTACGATTTTTCAACACTTACGTATACCCTTTTCCTGTACTTACTCTGTTAAGATGAATTTTTGTGATTTGCTTAGGGATTATCTGACTTTATAATGGTAATTTTCAAGAAGATAATATCATGTTTTTTGGTTGTTTGGAAAAATTGTTTGAAGATGAAAAAAATATTAGGTGGGTCAGAGCTAATAATCTTACAACTGACAGTAAATGTGAAATTCTACCAAGTCCGCAATGTGTGTAACTAACACAACACTTCAAAAAAGTGATAGACAATATTTGGTAGACAATAAAGTGTTTTGTCAGAGTACAGAAAGAAGGCCTTTCTAGTAAAATGAATACTGTAACTGCTAAACCAAAATTGGTTTTCATTACAAGGTTTTGATGTCTCCCCTTTTTCTGAGCTAAATTTTATGTTATATCCTTCAGTATTTTAACACTACACTGGGAGCTTACACAATTACTTTTATTCCCCCTGCTTCCTTTTTATGAAATTTATTAAGTTGTGGTTCTTACTGAAACAGTATTATGTAGTGTTTGTTTAATTGTGTCATGTGGTGATACTATTTTATTTTGATTTATTCATTGGTGTCATTCATTTTTACATTTAAGGTTTACTTATAGCAAATATGTTTACATTGCTAAAGCCAGATATGATTTGACTATGAAATTTGCATATCAAGTGCTGAACTAAGAGGTGGTGCTCTGGTACATGCTTAGAGAGACAGTTTTGACAATTGTATTCCAATGAACACAATCACAGGATGCTGAAACAAACTTGTAATTGTTTATATTATATTCAGTTAGCTTAACTTTGTTCCATTTATTTGAATTGAATTGTGCTAGGCCAAAATATCAATAAAATGTGCTTTTCTCTGAATAAAAAGAGTATAGCTAGTTGTAACTATTTACAAATGAAAACTTCAAATGTATCCCTTTTATAGCTGAATAATACTCCATTGTGTAAAAAATAACACATATTGCTTATCCATTCCTCAATTGATGGGCATATGAGTTGCTTCCCAGACCTAGCTATGACTAATTGTGCTTCTGTAAACATGGGTGCACATATATCATTGTGATATGGTGTTTTCAGTTCTTCTGGAAAAATATTCAGGAGAGGAATGGTGGGCTTGAATGGGACCACCAATCCTAGCTTTTTGAGGAATCTCCACACTGATTTCCATAGTGCTTGTACCAGTCTGCACTCTCACCAATAGTGGGAAAGTTTCCTTTTTCCCCATTGCCCCTCCAGTGTTTGTCACTGGTTGCCTTATTGATCATAGCCCTTTTTTCTGGGGTGAGATGGACATTCAGTGTTGTTTTAATTTGCATTTCTCTAATGACCAATAATGTTGAACATGTTTTCATATATCTATTTGCTCTTTGTATGTCTTCCTCTGAGAAGTGTATGTTCATCTCAGATGCCCATTTTTGGATTAGGTCTTTAAATTTTGGGATTCTAGGGGTTTTTAAAAATTCTTTATATGTTCTATATAGAAGGCCTTTGTCAAAGAGAAAGTTGGCTGTAATTTTTCCCAGTTTGTGGACTTTTTTATTCTATTGATAATTTCTTTTGATGTGCAGAAACTTTTCAAAAAGATGAAATCCCAGGTTTTTGTTCTTTGAAGTATTTCCTATGCAATATGATTTTTGATCATGAACTCTCTGTGTACCTCTATGCCTATAAAATTTGCCCCTACATTTTTCTACAGGGGATTTAGTGTTTCTGTTTTAATGTTTAAACCTTTGATACATTTTGACTGTCATTTAGGGCATGGAATCACCATGGATCTAATTTTAGCCTTTGGCATGTGGAAATTCAGTTTTTCCAGAACCATTTATTAAAGAGGCTCTCTTTCTTCCTGGGAACATGTTTGGCCCCTTTATCAAAGTTAGGGCAGCTGCATTTGTTTGTAGTTGTGTCTGCATCTTCTAATCTGTTCTACTGATTCTCAAGTCTGCCATTAGGCTAGCACAATGCTGATTTTCTCAAAGTAGTTTTTTTTTTTTAATTTTATTTATTTGTGTGTGTGTGTGTGTGTGTGTGTGTGTGTGTCCAGCTCAGCCCACCAGGGGGCGGGGCTGGCTGGCATGTGGTGCTGGGGATTGAACCTTGGTCCCTTGTGCTTTGTTAAGCTTGTTCTAAGTAGGTACTTTAGACCACTGAACCGTCTCACCAGCCCTCTCAAAGTAGTTTTATAGTATAATTTCAGGTCATGGATTGTGATGCCTCCTACCTCTGCTCTTTTTCCCAGGATTGTTTTTGATATGCTGGGTCTCTTCCAATCATAAATGAATTTGAGGAATATTTTCTCTAGCTCTGTGAGGTATACTAATGGTATTTTAATCAGGATTACATTGAATCTGTATAGCAATTTTGGAGTATGGCCATTGTCACAGTGCTGGTTCTTCCTATCCAGGGATAAGGAATATCTTTCCATTTTCTGAAATCCTCTTTAATCTCTTTTTTCAGTGTATGTCTCAGTTACTCTTCTCTAGTTGCTGGGACAAATACCTGACACTTAAAATAAAGGAAGGAAAGGTATATTTAACTTATAGTTACTGGAGGTTTCAGTACCTACTCAGATACTCATATGGCTCCAAGCACAAAGCGGCATATGGCAGAAAGCAATCTTTCATGATGGTGGCAAAGAGCAGAGGGCAAAGGGGAGTGGCAGCAGCTCAGGCAGCTCAGCCTCTCTTCCCTCCTTACATTGTAATGCAAACTACCTGCCATAGGGCAGGTGCAACATCCCCACCCACAATAATAAATCACAAACTCCATAATCCACCCCATGACTACCATAACAGCATACTCTAATTTTCACTGTATAAATGTTTACTTCCTTTGTGAGATTGATACCTAAGTATTTCAATTATTAGGATGTTATTGTAAAAGGCATGGCTTCCCTAATTTCTCCCGCAGTGCATTCATTGTTTGTGCACAAAAATGCTAATGATTTTTGAGTGCTGACTTTGTATCCTGCTACACTACTGAATTTGGTTATTAAAATTCCAAGTCACTTGGTTGAGTTTTTGGGGGTTTGTATGTATGGTATCATATCATTTGCAAATAATGATCATTTCACTTCTTCTTTTCCAATCATTATTCATATTATTTCTCTCTCTTGTCTAATTGTTCTGGCTGATGTTTCCAGAATAGGAGTGGAGACAGTGGACATCTTTGTGTTCCTCCTGATTTTAAAGTGAAGGCTTTCAGTTTTTTGCCCATTGAATATGATGTTGGCTGTTAGTTTCTCATGAATGACTTTTATCAGTTTGAGATATAGGCCATCTGTTCCAATTTTCTGGGGATTTTATCATGAGTGATTATTGGACTTTGTCAAAAGCCTTTTCTGTATCCATTGAGATGATTATGCTGTTTTTGTCTTTGCCTCTGTTGATGTGGTATATTACATTTATTGATTTGCATATGTTGAACCATCCCTGCATTCTTGGGATAATTCTACTTGATTGTGACATTCAATCTTATTAGTGATTTGCTGCATTCTGTTTGTTAGTATTTTGTTAGGATTTTTGAACCTATGTTTATTAAGGAGATTTGCCTGTAGTTCTTTTTTGGTTGGATCCTTCTCTGGATTTGATATCAGAATAACTTTTGCCTACAGGAATGAGTTTGGGAGAATTTCTTCCCTTTCAATTTCATTGAAAAGTAAGGGAAAGGCTAGCTTTAAATTTCTAAATTTCTTGTCAAAATGAGCTATAAATCCATTGGGACCTAGACTTTTATTTGTTGGTAGTTTTTTTAAAATTACATTTCAAATTTTGTTTCCTGTTATTACATTATTCAGAGTTTGTATATCTTCTTGACTCAGCTTTGGCATTTCATACATATTTAGGAAGCTGTCCCTATCCTCTATATTTTCTGTCCTATGAGAATAAAGATCTTGGATGTATTGATGATCTTCTGAATTTCTATAGAGTCTGTAGTTTCCATGCCCTTTTCATTCCTTATTTCATGAATTTGGGTTTTTCTTTCTTTTTTAAATATGTTGGCTAGAAGTTTATCAGTTTTAATTATCCCTTCAAAGAATCAACACTTTGATTCATTGATTCTTTGTCTTTTTCATCTCCATTGTATCAATTTCTTCTCTAACATTTACAATTTCCTCTCTTCTTCGGGCTTTGGGCTTGACTTGCTCTTTTTTTCTATGAGTTATAAATGCAGCAAAATATCATTTATTTGGGCTTAATGTATTTTTCTATTGTGTGAATTTACTGCTCTACATTTCCTTCTTAAGACAGCTTTCATTGTATCCCACAGGTTCCAGTAAATTGTATTTGCATTTTTTTCCAATTTAAATGCTGTTTAATTTCTTTTTGAATTTCATCTGTCACCCACTGTTTGTTTGTTATTTAATTTCCATGTGTTTATGGAGTATTTATTGTATCTTATGTCAATAATTTCCAGTTTCATTGCACTATGATCAGATAGTATACATGGGATAATTTCAATTCCTTTGCATTTACTTAAGCATGTTCTGTGTATTAGTATGTGATCGCTTTTGGAGAATGTCCCATGTACAGCTGAGAAGAATGTATATTCTGTCATTACTGGGTGAAAGATTCTGTAAAAGTGTATTAAGTCCATTTCTTTACAAGTTTGGTTTAGTTCTCTTACTTCTTTGCTGATTTTTTTTTTTGCCTAGTTGATCTATCTCTTCATGACAGCAGAGTATTAAAGTCCCCCATTACAATTGTATCATGGCTCATTTGATTTTTCATGTCTGTTAAAATTTGTCTTATGTAAGTGGGTGCTTCTACATTGGGTGAATATATATTGCTAATTGTTATCTCTTCCTCTTGCAGTTTTCAACTAACAAATATATAGTGATCTTTATCTCTTTGAATCATTTGTGGTTTGAAGTTCATATTGTCAGCAACCAGAATAGCTACCCCTGCTTTTTACTGGTTCCTGTTGCATGGAGTATTGTTTCCCATCCTTTGACTTAGTTTGTGAATTTTCTTTTGAGCTAAATGTGTTTCTTCTATACAGCATATTGTTGAACTTTGTTTCTTCATTTACTCTACCATTTTGTTTCTTTTGACTGGTGAATTGAGGCCGTTTACATTGATACCAGATTAACTTTGTCATGTTACTATTCTGCTATAGATTCCTTACTTTATCCATCTTTTTAATTACTCTGTTTGGTAATTCCTTTCTAATGTTTTTGAAGCTGTGGTTGTTCTGTCTCTTTCTAGAATATCTGTCAGTACTCTTTGTAGCATTGGTTTGGTGGCCATGAATTTCTTCAGTTGCTTTTTGTCATGCAAGCATCTTATCTTGTCATTGAATTTGATAGTTTTTCAGGATACATTAACCTGGGTTGCAAGCTATTTTCTTTCAAGATCTGAAGTACTTTATTCTGAGCTCTTCTTGATTTGATAACTTGGGTTTTTGTTGGGTTGCTTTGTTTTGTTTT
The DNA here is from genome assembly GCF_000260255.1 of Octodon degus. Taxonomy (NCBI): domain Eukaryota; kingdom Metazoa; phylum Chordata; class Mammalia; order Rodentia; family Octodontidae; genus Octodon; species Octodon degus. The sequence continues at coordinate 13,978,797 of NW_004524598.1, read as the reverse complement.
GTGTTTGATTTGATGATTTGTGTTGAGAAATCTGCATTGATTCTGATGGGCTGTTGATTGTAGTTGATCTGTTTCTTCTCTCTAACAGCTTTTAATATTCTATTATTTTGCTCAGTTTTGGAATCTTAATTGTTGTGTGTCTAGGTGTAGATTTATTTTAATTATTGCCATTTGGAGTTCTATATGCCTCACAAGTGTGTGTCAGATTATTTTCTCATGTTTGAGAAATTTTATGCAATTGCTTCTGCAAATAATCATTTTGTGTCATTTACACCAACTCTTGCTATTTCATTGACACCTATTAATCTTATATTGTTTTTCTTTGTGTTGTCTTATAACTGTTGAGTTGTTATTTCCCAGTTCCTTTTTAGTTTTAAGAGATCTTTCCTTTCACCTTCATTTGCTACACTGCTGTTTTCAATGTCTGAAAGACTATCTTTCAGTTTCACTCAAGCAGTTTTGCCAGCTTTTGATGGAATTCTTTATTTTCCAGATATGTTTGAATCTCTTTCATGCATACTAATTCTTTCCTGTATTGTTCATTCAACATTTCCATTATTTTTGTATTCTCCTCTATTATTTTATCTACGTTTTCTTTAGCTGTGCTAAGCAATTCTTTCATGACTGCCATTTCTTTCTTGACCTGAGTGATTACTTCTAATCATATTTCTTCTATAGCCTGATGGACTTCTTTCTTTATGTTTATTGCTATCATTTCAGAAATTTCAGGTGTGTAAGTTCCATATTTTTCTATATCCTTGTGTCTTGGACTTGCTCTGAGTGGGCTGGAGGACGGAGACTGCCTTTAATATCTGCATTTTCATATTCTGTTAAAGCTCCCAATGATCACCTGGCTCAGCAGTGATGGGAACATGGTGGAATGTAGGTCAGTGAGGTTCCAGCTACAGTGCAGGGGTGGCAGGGTGGGACTCACCAACACTCTCACTACTGGTGTGGGTAACTCATTGGTGCTCAGCAAAGCATCGGTGCAGGTGGTGGCCATGGGCCTGATTCATCAGGATTCTGAGGCTGCCAGCACCTTTCTAAGTTTTCAGATGGTTGGGCTGTGTGTCAGGACAGCTGCTGCACCTATGCATGGGAGCCCACAGCTCAATCACCAGAATCCGTGGACCACCTAGAGTCTACTTAAGTTCTTAAATGGTGGTACTAGGTGCCAGTGAAAGTCCACATCTTATAATATTAACAAAATATAACAGTTAAAAAATTAAGAGTGAATTATAAAATATTTACTTTAAATTGACATTTAAGTATTGCTTTGTAAATTTTCTTCACATCATTTCTCAAAATAATGAATTCTTGGATGTCCAGGGACATGTTTCCTTATCCCAATTTCAAGTACAGTGATTAAGATATTTTTAGTTTTCCCCGAGTCAGAATGAATTAGCTTCTGTGGCAGTAACAAACAATCCCCACACCTCAATGTCCTAAAACAACAAATACTTATTTCTTGTTCAAGCCACTGGCACGTTGGAATTAGGTGAAGTAAAGTGTTCAACAGTCACCCTGGGAATCAGATTGCTGGACTGTCCCATTCCACTGACTGTCATGAAACAGAGGAAAGAAAAGAAAAACATACACATAGCATCCTGGACTTTAATGTTTTGCCTTTGCTACTTCCACTTGCATTATATTAGACTATATAGGGCATAGGGCCACTCCATAGCTTCAAGGAAGAAGGAATGTAATTCTCCCACGTGCCAGGAGCCAGAGATACGTCATAAACTCACATAATAACTACAGATTCCAAGTGCCTAGAGAATGCATACCACAATTATTTGTTCCTGAGGCAGACTTTTCTTTAAATAGCCAAGAGGTAAGATAACACCTGCATGTAGTAAAATTCATATTGAGACACAAAACAGCTCTGTGTGCTCCAAATACATGTTCAGTTTCACACAGCAAACTGATTCAGTAATATTCATATCACTTCTCAAGACACGTGATCACATCTTAGATCATATAAATGTAATATCACTTTAAAGTGCTACTATGAAAGGCCAGTAAACAGAAAGTAATATATTACTTCCTTCTAAAATCTGCACTCACCACCAAAAGCAACTAAACTAACCACGACTCTCTCTCATAGAAAACACTTACGTTTTTTCTACACTACCTATTTTTTTACTTGAGCTTTGGATGTTTTTTATTCTAACAATTCTGGTTTCTCACAGGGCTGTCCTGCTACAATGCTGTATATGATTAGATTTCTAAATTTCTGTGTAAAAATATGTAATTGTTTATTCATATTTTTTAAAATAATTTTTATGTTTTTAAATTTTTTTCTTCATATTCTGTAGGGACTTAAAGTTCAATATATCAATACTTGATGGAAAATACCTGTTCCATGTTATGCCCAAGATGTTTGATATTCAGACACATAGTTAGGTTAAACCCAACTGCATATGTTGTAGGGTAATAATAGTAAGCTTCTCTTCTAGAGGGTTAACAACCTAAGTCTGCAGACCAAAAAGTAGAGAAAAAGAAGGGATGCAAAGACAGCCAACATTTTGGCCCTAGCCTTTCAAGTTCAGTGAAGACTCGGGACATAGAGGATCATGTAACTCAGCTGTGTCCCAAATTTTCTGATCAAGGAGATTATGGGGCCACAGAGGAAATTGATCAATGATGTAGAGTATGCCTAAGGAGAGTCACATGGAGAGAAAACATTCTCTCAGGCTTTCACAGAGAGCAAATTGGTCAAGCAATGGCCATGACTCATCCACATGGCTGACACTGACAAAGGATCTACAAACTGAGGTACAGGGTTTCAAGATAAATCCTGAGGGGACTTGACTGACCTTATCAGATACAAAAGTTACATTCCTTGTTATATATGACTTTCTTTATCTTGGTCTTAACCATCCAGCAGAAAGGTACAGAAAACAAGGTATAAGGGGTGAAGCCATGTTGGTATGCTGGGCTGTAAAGGGCTCAGGTCAATAATTTCTGACATTTCAAGTCCTGCGGATGACCCACTACTATTATGAACTACTGGACTATATTACAATATTTTGCTGAATTCACACACCTACAATATTTAAATGACAGTGGAATATCTATCTCTGACAAAACTAAACAGAAAAAGGGGATACAAAGGAATAGCAACTTAAGAAGGTGGGCAGACATTGGTCTACCATTTATATGTTTTTCTGCAATTGTTTTCCTTTTACTCAACTTTCCTTTCCCTGAGCAGAAGAACCAAGAACTGTTTGTAACAACCAGAAATCTTCACATAAACTAATGTTTAAATAAACATTTTTTAAAAAATTGCTCCCTAAAGCATTCAATGATAGTTCTGGTTTCAGCCAAGGCTTCACCCAGAAGCTGAGAAGATGGAATCAGATTTTCTGTTCTCCTTTGTCTCCCTGCCCCCCTTTCTCATGACTGGTTAGGTGTTTGGCAGCTTCTCCACCATGAGTGCAGGATGGATGCCAGGAGTTCTGAGCTCAGACAGTCCTCAGCGGTCTCACCAAAGCCCTGAGTTCCACATACTGTCTGAGTCATATGCCTCTCCAGCCGGTTAGCCAATGACTGGCTTGGAGAATTGGATGTGCGGACGAGAGGAGGCGAGTTAAGCTCACCTCTCAGGGTGAGGGCAAGTGATGGTCAAATCTACCCGGATGGTGGTGGTAGTGTGTGTGTGGTGGGCAGGAAATGCTTTCTCAGAGGACACTCAGGGCACACTACTTTGGAACAGAATACCATGAAAGAGTGCCAGTCACCAGGCTGGAGGCTCTGCTCTGTAGTTCTGTGAGTCCAGTCGGTTTTCAAATGTTGCCCAGCAGTGCAGCCTGACTGACTTTGGATTGTTCAAATTGCTCCTTGGAAGCATGCTAGAACCGGATGTCACAGCAACAGGGAGAAAACCAGAAGGAGCTTTACAGAAGATAAACCAGTGGGCCTTTGTATTTATTTAGGTCCCACAGGAATCTGTGGAGAACAAAAGGGCCTGGACCTTAGCAGGACTTTCTCTTTTATCTTCCCATCTTGCTTCACAAAAGGTGGGGGCCCAATGAATCCAAATCTACCGAGGGAAAGGGACAAGCCCTCTAAAAAGACTTTATAAAGAGCTGAGCTGAGCACATACCCTTCTTCAGGAGAAAAATACTCACTTCCACCAACCTCCACAAGGTATAAAAAGAAAGATCATGATTTCAAATGGATTTAAAACTCCTGCATTATCCCACAATAATCCTGGGACAGAAATTACTTCATTCCTCTTGTAAATAAATAACCAGTTTGGAGGGAGGTAGAGCCACTTCTGCAAACTCACAAACTTCTTAATTTTTTCTTAGAGGAGAGTGAGAACCGGTTGAGGCTTGGAGAGGCCAGTGCCAACACCACTTCCCGTCAAGAGCGAGGCTTCTGCGCTCTTCTGCGCTGCCACCTAGTGGAACTAGAAGGTAATGCACGATGCTTGGAAACTCCCAGGAAAGGAAGACTTCCGGCTTTGCAGTTTTCAAAGAGCAAAATAAAAAACAGACAGTAGGGTATAGGGAGATAGATCTTCAGCAAATAGGAAGGGAACTAAAAGATGAATGGATAAAGAGAGGAAGGGAGAGGGAAAGGGGATGTAAAAAGAAGTAGGATGTGTGACTTACAAGGAAACTACCCACAAGGAATTGATGATATACCACAAACAGGAACTTACGAAACAGAAAATGTGAATCAGAAGAGACTGCAGTCCACACTGCAGTGAAGTAGCCACCAATATCCACCGGCTTCAAGCAGATCCCTTCTTATAACTTCCACTCTGTAGTTCTGTTGGTCCAACCAACCTCCCAGGCTGAGCCTGGAGAAACATGGCAGGTGGACAGCAGGTCTCCTGAGGACATGGCCTTTGCCGTGGCTCCAGTGCCAGCAGCAGAGGTCCATCTCATGTGGACCGGGACTTCGTCACTCTTCAATACACTTCATTTCGAGACATAGTGGAGAAACACCAGTGGATACTCGACAGGCAAACATGATCCTGTGCAGGATGCACAAAGATGTGCCACAAATTACTGATACTTTCCACTGTATTTCCCCATCCCAACGACAACAGGACACCAGCGCTGCTACGGGCATGGTGCTGGTCAACCTGCTTCTCGGTTCTGACTCTGTTCAGGTGGAGTCTGTCTCCGGCACTGCGCCGCTCTGGTGAAGAATGACAAGGACAGATTGACTCATATGTACAGCTCTTAGCACCATCCAGCTGGCCCGTGCCATCTTGCCGCCATAGATCAGTCTCCTCACTAGCTGTGCTAGCCAGACAGGGGCAAGAACAGAGCGTGGAGGCTGATCCTTTAGCATATCGTGCAAAAAGATGAACAGATAATGAGAAGACTAAAATCTGTGATGATGAGCATCAGGAACAGTCTCGAGTTACACTTTCCTTGTTAAACAAAAATGTTCTCTCTCTTACTTAAATAATTTCATGATGGCAGCTTTGAAATAAAAAACATTAAAAAAGAAAGGCTGTGAATGTCCCATAATGCTGCCAGAGACTGTGTGCTATCCATTGTTTTAGGAAATAGCTGACACTTAAAAAGATCCACGTGATTTATGAATCAAAATCATTTTTCCCCAGAGAGCAATCCAGAAAATGAAGCATTCAAACCACCAAACTGTCAAAAGACCTGTTGAGCTTAAAAATTCTATCCAAGAAAATAACTCCCTAGATTCCTTGAATGGCCATGCAGCTCCTCTAAGCTCAAAGGAAAGGTGCTCTCAAAGCACAAAATGTTATTAATAACCTTTGTGTCCAGCCATCGCCTTCCTGTACACTTCTAGGCAAGCATCTCCCTAGTTCTACTTTGTTACTTGATTTCATTGTATATTTTTCAGACATCTGCAGCCAGGCTTTCTGCAACAACAGTGGACTCAGCCCAGAGATGAAACCACACAGGAAGGGTAATGCAGAGCAGAATTCTTTGCTTTTCTTTCTTTCTTTCTTTTTTGTTATCCCAGAATTCTTAAAACCTGATGAACTCTTTAAAGAAGTTGGAAGAACTGCAAGCACCATTTCTCCACTAAGCATTGCCAGGAAGCTGCAGTACTGAGTTGTTCCTTGAATACAATAGAATCAGCATACAATGGAATAATCTCTCTGGAATAGGAGCATATTTATTATGCTGTCTGGTTATAGAAAATCCTATCAATGCTCTCTGGCTGATCCCTTGGAGTGGCTGATTTGTGTTTGTGGTCACCCTCCTTACCCAGCCCCTTTCACATTTGTTCCAGAGCTGCTTGCAGACACCCACTTTGACTGAAAATCAAAGAGTCTGGGAATTTATCCTCTTCCACCTCAGAGAGTCCTTCATCATGATAAACTACTGTGAACCTAAATACCCTAGCTCCCTTACCCTTGATGAAAACCACTGTGAGTGGGACCTCATGGTGTCTTTCCATCTTCCCTGCAGGTCTGAGCAAATATATTAGGTACCTTCAAAAGACAGGGCCCAATTTCCTTCTCCTTGAATATAGACCAGACTTAAGGATTGAGGAGCAGCAGAAGAGAAAGTGTTGCTATCTGACTTCGGAGGCTGGGTTATGTGAAGAGTAGCTTCTGTGTGGTGTTGTCTCTCTCTCAAACTCTGCATCCTGTGGGACAGCAAAAGCCCCAGCATGAGAACACTCAAGCAGCTGGAAGAGAGGCCTGAAGGTGGACAGAACAGAGCCTCCTGCCAACAGCCAGCATATCTCAGCAGCCATGTAAGCAAGTGGCTTGGAAGTGGACTCTTCAGTCCTAGTGAAGTCTCCAGATGACCACAGCTCCAGATGACGTCATAACTAAAGCCTCCAGCAGCCTCAGGTTGAGCTGCCCAAGTAAGGTATTCATGAAACTCTGATCCACTCAAACCCAGAAACACAGTACTCTTATTGTTGTTTTAAGCCACCAAGTTTGTACAATCTGTTGCCCAAACGATAGAACCAATATTGACCTATAACTAATACCATGGATCACAGTGGGCTTTTGCTCAACATTGTACCTTTTCTTCTGTTCCCTTCATAACTTTGCTTTCCCACTTATTCCTCCAGTAACCTCCTTGCACAATATTCCTTTTCTCAGAACTGGGTTCCTTTCTAGGACATGGTTAAACTTCCTCATAAAATAACGCTAATTCAGGGCACTTCTCCTGGCTGCAGCTCTACACGTCCTATTTTACTCTCATCCAATAACTGCTATCGTCTATCCTTTCCTTCATCCACCCTCAGATGATTGCCTGAATTTTTAGCTCATGAGCTATAGGAGAGCAGGAAGCTGATAGCATGAAACCTAGGAGAGGAGAAAGAGCCTTACCTGCTGCTGTCATCTAAATGGACCCTCCAAAACTCATTACAATTGTAACTATATTTAGAAGTGGGACCTGGAAGAGCAGAATTAGGTCATGAGGGAAGAATCCTTGTAAATGGAGTAGTGCCTGTGCTTATGTGGGAGAAGGTTTGGTATAAAACCACTCACTCTTTCTCTGTCTCTCTGTCTCTCTGTCTCTCTGTCTCTCTGTCTCTCTGTCTCTCTGTCTCTGTCTCTCTCTGTCACTCTGTCTCTCTCTCTCTCTCTCTCTC
>NW_004524598.1:13956646-13971128 GCF_000260255.1 Octodon degus | reverse complement strand
TCTCTCTCTCTCTCTCTCTCTCTCTCTCTCTCTCTCTCTCTCTCTCCCATCTTCCATCATGTTATCATATATAATACGGCATGAAGCTCTGCATCACATTTGACTTTTCAGTCTTGTGTTTCCCAGCCTCCAGGACTGTGAGCCAAACACAGTCTATTCTATTGTTTGTAGTTTGCCTCACCTGTGGCGTCCTGTCATAGCAGCTGAAAATGAACTAAAACTTCTACCCACCACTGGCACTGGGAAGCAGTCTAGCATGCTGGCTGCTAATCCCCACTATGACTGCCATTCACAAAGAGACCCCTGCTGATCTGGCAACACGAGAAGGTTTCCTCTGCTTATAGCTGGGACTGCAGGTGGAGAGAAAATCTGCTGAGCTTTGGCCACATGTGAGTCAGGCAGAAATCCACAGGCACACGGAGTGCTTCCCTGGCCCTTGGGAAGCAGATTTGTGAACCACTATAATGTTCTTTTGCTTGTAAAATTAAAACTGCAGAAGAAACTGACAAACATTGTCTCAAATTGATCTTACAATTTTACACTCTTGAAACGAAATAAAAATTAAATTCACTCTGTACCCTCACCAACACTTGACAACTGTATTGTACTCTTTCTGTGTATAATGGTATGTTTTTAATATGAAGAATAATGATATTGAAATGATTTAATACATTTATTTTTCTGCAATCTATCTTATGTGAGTGTCTACTCAGTTTTTTTTCGCTCAGTGCTGTTTTCTACTGTGTAGTTTACAGTTGAATTACAAGACTTACCAAATATTTTTGAGAAACTTGTTGTTGATCAGACGGACAAGAGAATACTAGCCAAACAGCTTTTGGACACAGACACAGATCTTTTTTCTATAAGTGTATCCATTATCATCAGTCATACTTAAAATGAAGTTTATAAACACGTGCATGTTCATATATTACATCCACCTACACATTGAGTATGACCTATATATACTATGATTCATAAACCTTAAAAGTGTTTTATTTTAAATTTAATGTGAGTAATACCTCAGAAAAATAAAATACATAATGGGGAAAAATTTCTCCAAAGTACCTTACCTTATTTTTTTATAATTTAGTCATCTAATTCACATTATTTTAGAATAAAACATAAATTATATAAAGTACTTAAAAAGAATTTGCTCTATAATTATCTTTACTACTTTGATGGTTTGATTCAAAAATATAAAATTTCTTTTACATCTTTTATAATTTACAGAATTTATGTACATTATACTCAGATATTAGTGACTTTCAATTAATTTAAACAATGATAACACATTTGTGTCCCTGTTTAATATTCATTTAAAAATAAAAGTAATGATTTATTCTTGCAAAAAAAATAAAAAATTAAATTTAATTAAATTAAAGGAGACTGTACAGTCAACCAGACACCTGAGCTGTTGATTTCTTCCAATGAAGAGAAAATACCACAAATAACAGAAGGGTGTTTCCAACATGGAAACTGTTGCCGTAAGGAGCAGCCCTGCTATACCACAGTGTTGTGGACTATGCTGAAGTGTTGGGACCAAGGAGCACACAAACAACAGCATCAGCCAGGAATAAAGTGCTCAGGACAACCAATATACAAACTTCACAAGTTTAGAGCAAGCAAAATCACTCTAGTAGAGAGTGTGTTTCAAGTTAAGCCTGTTTTTAAACCTCCAAAATACCTGAAAATTAATTGGAGCCTTTTCCACTGTAATATGACTATGTACCTGTTCTATGCCTAAACTTACTTTCTTATTACTAGAGAAAAAATACATAGTATACTAAATGAATCAATAGTAGAGAAAGATGGCGGGGAATATATCTGACCTAGTTGGAAAAAATAATCTTTCAAGAACTTTTAGCACATTTATATTTTATCATTAAAGTGTAGCTTTGCCAAGAAAGAACTCACAGCAAAAACACTGAAAAACAGTGCTGATATACTTGTTATAAGTAAACTTGCATTCTTTTAGAAGTTTTAAGAATGTACTTGTTTTCTAAGACTGCCATAACAAAAGCAAACTAAGCTGTTAAATTTTTTGCTTTAAAACCAAATCTATTTTCTCACAATTCTAAAGGTACCAGGCTCAATATCAGGGTGCTGGTGTGTTCTATTTCCCATGAGGCCTCTCTTCAGCTTGCAAATGGCTGCCTTTCCTCTTTGTACCACTTGGCCTTTTCTCTACAAGTGGGGTACTAGGAACTAAAAACTTTAATATCTGAATTTAGAAGGAAGGGACACAAGGTAGTCTGTAGCAGAAAATGTTTTGGGTTTGATTTTGATGGTTCTAGGCATCAAATCTAAGTGTTGGGCATGGTAGGCCAATCCCTTACCATTGAGCTACATCCCTAGCTCAGCTGAAACTTTTGATTAACTCAAACCATGTTTATCTTTAGAAAAGCCCTCTCAAATAACACTTTGGCTGTTAAATTTGCCCCCACAAATTAAGAATAGGAAACAGAAGCTCATTGAGGGTTGTTGTTGTTGTTATAGAACCAAAAGAAGAAACATGATATGTGGAAATTTACACCTTTAGAATGATGGGAAATATAAAAATTCTGATCTGGAAAGACCTCTGGGAATCATACACCTAGTTCTCCCCTTGAGTCACCTGGTGACTCCCAACATTCATAGTGCTCTGGGGAGTAACACCGAGCCTTCTTCATCATTGTTCTTCCTCTTCATGTCTGTTATGCTTTGGATCTTCTTTGCTCACTATCATTATGGTGTGGCTCTAAATGTCCCTCAAATCCTCACATGTATAGAAGATGACTTGACCCTGGAGGCACTACAGCTTTCAGTTAGGATATCAGGCCTGTTAGAGGTGAGTCACTGGGGCATGCCCTAGAATGTCCCCTCCTTCTCAGCTCCACCCTTCTCTCAGGCTTCCTGCTTGCTATGGATTGAGTACCATTTTCTCTACCATGCTCTTCTATTTTCCTGTTTTGGCCTCAGAGCCAGCCAATCATGGACTGGAAACATGATTGAAAATAAATATCTCCTCCTGGAAGCTGCCAGTGTGGAATAGTGGGCCTCTGTGACATGGAAAAGCTCCCTAAAATAGCTACACATGATGTCGTTAGTCAGGTCAACCCTGGACACATCTGGCAAAGTGCATGGTCCAGATGCATCAACCCTAGCATTATGGTTTGTGTCTAGTTGTCCCCCCAAAGCCTCAAGCAGTCATGGGGCAGGGACCTCTAGAGTTTGAGACTAACTCATGATCCACTGGAATTATGGGTCTTAGTACCAATGGAATTATAGGTCTTAGTACTGTTGGGATTATGGTTGTGAGTACTACTCCCAGCCTGGGGCCATAGCCTGAATGCAATGTAAGGGAGACAGACTTCCTCTCTGTTGCCATTGTTGCTGCTACTCCTCCATTTGTTCTCTTACTCTTTGCCACCACCATGAACTGATGCTCTCAGCCCTGTGCCACTCAGCTTTGGAGCCAGCTGAGTATGGAGTGAAACCTCCAGTGACTGGAGCTAAATAAACCTTTCCTTCCTTCATTTAGGGAGTCAGGTATTTGTCCCAGCAAGGAGAGAAGAGTAACTGAGACACCCACCTTTGAGATGAAAGGAAAAGCTAACTTTGCCATGATCTGGATGAGCCCTGCATGTGATTATTCCACAGCAGTTAGCTCAAGCATCACCTACAAATGTGATAGGGAGAGTATATCTTGAGATGAAAGCTGGCACAGCAAGAAGTTGGGTACCACAGTTCCTGGGACAGAATTCACCTACGGCAGGGGTTTGTATCTAGACAGTCTAGATACAGGCCTTACTATGCTGATAGGAGAGCATCCATTCAGTGAGCAGGTTAATTATTTCTTCATACAAAAGTATTTGACAGGAGTCTTTTTATATAAAAAAAAATTAATCTTGTGTTTATTTGGTGCAGTGTCTTGCTACACAGTTTGGACTCACAGTGATCCTCCTGTCTCAGCCTCACCAGTGCTGGGATTACAGGCGTGCACCACCACACCCAGTTTCAGGGCTGGTGCAGAACATGGTACTGGGCATCAAACCTGGGTCCTTGCACTTGCCAGGCAGGTGCTTAGACCATAGAACTATCTCCCAGCCCTGTCAGGATTCGTTTAGTACCATGCGAGTAGCCACGAAAGACCCAGACAGAAAAAAGACATAGCAGCTTCTAGAGTCCAGTGGTAGAGACAGGCTAATTGTATCTACGTGTCAAAGGGCATCTTAAAAAGGTGGAAGTGGGGTGAGAGTCCAGAAAAATGAACCAAAAGACACTGATCTAAAATCTTCAAAAATGGGTAATTCCCTGTCACACACCCACACCCACACACACACCTCTTTTCTACCTTAGGTAATCATGGCTCACTCGTAAAATTAGTGCATCAGGAGGTGTGTTTCTTCCTGGAAACTCCAAGACAAAATTTCTTCTTGGCTTGATCCAGCTCCTGGAAGATACTGACATTTCTTGAGTCCTGGCTGCATTATTCCAATTTTCCCTTCCACTGCCACCCTGTTATTATGTGCTGCATCCATCTAGATCACTTAGAAAAACCTCAGTGTATTGAGATCCTTAACTTAGTCACATCCACAAAATCTCTTTTACCACCCTAAAACACTCACGTTTCCAGTGTTTGGGCAGGAACTTCCTAGTGCTGGAGTATTGTTCAGCCCACCACACTGGCTTTTTTCCTCCTGACCTATCAGGCTTTCTTCCTGGGCATCAAGTGTAGCCTTCCTGTTGTTTTCAAGTACCAATCTGCACTGGGCAGAAGAGGGCTGCACGGACTGATCAGGAAAGCTGGGTCTGCAGGATAAATGGGAGAAATGGACTTAAATGAGGCGCCTTGGGAACCTTGCCCAACATAAGATCACGTCTTTGCCAGCTGTGAGGACTGAGTCATTGAGTTGGCCCTACAGTGAGGAGAAACTATCTCTAAGCCAATTGAGAGATCCTACAGCACCTATCACCCACACTCTATCATTTCACCCCCTTAGAACCAAGAGCCAAAGAGCTGGAAACAGCCAGAGTGGCAGCAGCTTCTCTGCGCGAAGACATGATGGAAATGCTGGGACTTCTATCAGTTATTTTTTCTTCATCTGAGAAACATACTCAGATACATCATTATGTTCCCAGATCCACAACTGATATCCAGACCAAAGAATGTGTAAAGTTGTATAGTGGGAGCTGAAAATATCCAGACTTGTGAAAAACACAGAGCAGGAAGACTGAACTCCCTTTGGAGATGATGAGAGAGACAGTAAAACTTTAAGTTTTCACACACACACACACACACACACACACACACACACACACACTATTGTCCTGAGAGGGAAACCATGAATACAAGGACTCTGGGGTTTTAAAAGTCCCTAGTGGTGTGAAGAATTCAATACCTGTTAATATATGTTGTCGAACAAGTAGAAGTCCCAGGAGGATTTGACTCCCTGAACCAACAAGAGACCTACCTAGAGAGGGTCCCTCAGAAGGTGTGAGACATTTTAGTGTTGTGGACTCAAGAGATCAGGATTTATTTTTTACAAAAATTGAGGGGAAACACACAGAAGAGATCATATGGTAAGGTACTAGACTTCCATTGTGTCTTGGCTTAAGTCCTAAAAATCAAGACCAATGAGAAGAATTGAGTGTGGTTTGACACACGCACACACAAACACACACACATCTGTTTATTGATTGATATTAATTGTGCACGCAGATTTTCCATCCCAGGTTGACTTGGATGAGAATACAGAGACTATTTAAATAGGTTTCTAGGGCAGGAACTGAGGAAGATGCACGTGTTGAAAGGTGACAGCAATAGAGAGACACTTTTGTGCATTTGCTCCAAGTACAGAGCAATCTCAGTTTTCCTTCCTTACCTGCACTTGAGAATCTGACTGAGAGGCTTCTCAGCTGCCTGCTTTCTTTAGAATGTGTAATACTGTTCCATTTGTTGTTTTTGTTGGTTTGTTTTTTGTCTTTGTATTTTAGGGAAGGTTCTACAGAGTGTTTTGGGTCTCACTACATAGATCAGACTCGGAGTGACCTGTCTGTTTACAACCTTCCAAGAGCTGGGATTAGAGGCGCATGCCACCACACCCAGCCTCAATTGCCATCTCAGCGTGCCCAGGGGGTAGGACTGGCATGGCAGGCCTGGGATTGAACCCAGGGTCCCTGAGCCTGCTTGTAGGCACTTTAATCCACTAAGCTATTTGGCTGGTCCTAATATTGTTCCACTTTTAAAAGGAGTTTGACATTTAACTATGCTCCTGCAGTAGTAAGCTGCTTGTTTCACGTGAACTTGTGCTTAAAACCTGATCAGTTTCATTTAATCTCAGCATCAAGACTCCATTAACTTCCCGTGTATGATATCCCTTCCAACTGCTTTCAAGATTCTTTGGTCACCAATCCATTGTCCTAAGCCTAGACAGAGGAATTTTGGAGGATTCATCATCATGGGGTCACAGGTTAGCAGAGGGAAATAGGATCTATTCTTCAACCCTAAACAATACTTTTTATGAGGAGCAAGGGAGGAAGGAAACTGACTATGGTTTCACCTGTTTGCTTTGACTGTTACTCTCTATATGCACTTTACATTCATCATCTTCTCTGACAACACCCAAGCAGGGCTATTTTCAGACAAAATCTCTATGAATCTCATGTTTTAGGGAACGTTATTGTCACACAGCAAGTTGGTCTGATTCCAAAGCCCCCAAAATTTTGCTTTGCAGTCTTTGGAAAATCTTGTCAGTTCACTCTTGTCAGTTCACTTCAATTCTTGTGTCATTCTTGTCACGGAATGTTCCTTCCCCAAGGAGCACAATATTCAAGTCACTACCAGTCGTATCATGGCTTTTGTGTATGTAGAACTGTATGTTCATAAAAAAGAAACTAGCTAGAGTGGAGCTTAGCCCAGACACAGTCCTAAGCAAACAGCTGCTGATTGGATGAAAATTGTTGCGACTTTCTCAGTAGGTATTTCTAACTTTAGATGGGAAACATGATAACCTGTGACACTTTAACATCAGTGCCCTTGGTTTAAAGACCCTATTCTTTTTTATTTTGCCTTTTTTTCTCACATATCCCACACTGTCCTGTTGGGGAGCACCAGCTGGTATCATTTCTTTCCTTTTATGTATTTATTAGAGGGTCTACAGGATCTCACTACACAGATTGGACTCATAGTTATTATCCTGTTTTCAGCCTCCCAAGTGCTGGGATTACAGGCATGTGCCACCACACCCAGTCTCAGTCAAGGTGGGGCTGGCACGGCACTGCAGGGATGGAACCCCAGTCCCTGAGCCTGCCTAAGTATGCATTTCAGTCTGCTGAGTTCTCTGGCCAGCCCTGGTATCATCTCTTGTGGTGCTGCTGTGAGGCAGGCCTAGCTTAGTGACAGCAGCACCATCCTCTGTCACATACACGCTGTTCTCCCTGCTTCTTGACAACATCCAACTTTACAATGGGAACCCATGTTGCTTAGGTCAAAGTAGTGTCTGATCTCATTTGTAATAATGAAGCACCCTTATTTCCTGAGGAACGCAAGCTATGTGGACAATGCTACTGTTCACATTATGATAACATATACCTTCACAATCCAATTCACACGTGCACACACACATTTTTCTTACTAAAACCTTTCAATACAATTCTCGTTGCTTGTAGTGTCTGAGGCAAGTGACTGGAAGTCCTACTCATTAATGCATACCCTTGAGAACTGACTTCCATGGGCGTTTAATCGAATTGTCAGGGCAGCCAGTGCATTTGCAGCAGACAAAATATTCCTTTTACAAATTAGGAATGAATCTACAGTGCTTAGGCAGTGAAAAGACTTCCATGCCATAACCCAAGTTAGCTAAGATTCCCAACTCTACAAAATTAGCTGCCAATCAAGCAAGAACCCACCTGCCCCAGAGATGGAGCCTCAGTAACTAACTAGGAAGCCAATGCATTCTAAACACAATATTTTAGGATATGAAGAGCCAACCAAAACTCAGACAGATGAAAAATATACTAAATAGAAGCTTAAAACACTAATTTTAAAAATACCTCAATCACATCAAATGGTATCATATCCACAAAACTTATTTTAAACATTAAATAATGACAGGAAAAGGAGACATGGACTAATAAATTACGCATCCACACCCATGCCTCCTTGCCAACTGGACCTCCAGTGAAAACAACAATGCATCCATCACCCACATTTCCATGAAGGATCAACATCATAAACTTAAATACTTCTAAAATCAAGACTGTATCCACAGCAATTATTAACAAGCAACAGGCTGTTTATCGACAACTTGGCATTAGTTGTGCAGCCACTTTACATCCCTAATTGATAGACACACATTTTCCACACCACTAGAACTTCAAACGGCGGCTTCTCTGCCCTTTCCACATAAAACCCTAACCACTAACATGCCTGGCAAAAGGCCCATTAAAATATGAATGTACTTGAATACATAGTGAATGTAATTGCTAATATTCCTTGGCAAATCAAATACACTATTAACAGCACAATAACGAGTATGCATACAGGCTCCCCAGTGTGACCAGATGCATTTGTAAAATAAATAAATAAATTTAAACTGCCATGCTAAATAAAGTTGTCCTGCCACCTCAGGTTACCATCTGTTTCTAGTTTTCTTCAACAGTTTTCTCTTAGTCTGTTTTCTCAGCTCCAAACAACTCCAGCTGGCTGGTCTTCCTTACAGGCAGTGCGGACCAGCCCAGGAGCGCCTAGGCTACCTCCGACATCCCAAGAGCTCAGATCTGGATGTCACTTCCACAAACAAGAGCCCTGCCATCCTACACGTTTTGGCCTCTAGTCCCTGCTGTTAAAAAAAAAGATGAGGGGAAAATTTTTTAAAAATCAAAATATTTTCCTTTTGGAGGTATGCTAATAATGGACAAGTGTTAGATTTGGCAATAAATTATTGTCCAGATGAAGGGAAAACAATTACAAATTAGAAACAGATTTATTCACACTCAGTGCATTAATGAAAACTTAAAAAAAAAAGAAATAAAGAAGGAAGGAAAACTAAACTGTGTGTACTGCGTAGAAACAAAAAAATAATAATGGCCCAGCAGGCCTACTTTTTTATTAACAACTCATCAGTAAGCAAGTTGTAATTCATAACAAAGAATTCACCCCAAGGAACTCCACATGACTGTGAGCTTTTTGAGTTTCCTAAGAAAATACATATGTTGTTCCACTTGGTTTCCTTTCAATAAAACCCACCAGTTAGCACTTCATTTTCAAGCTGTTCTGACAAATCAGGTGAGTTAGCTTTGTAGAAAAAACAGAAGCCAATTTTTCAGCTGAGAATCTTAGGGAATTTTTTTTAATAACTTAAATAAATTTCCCAAATGGCAATGAAGCCATGATAAAGGCTATGAAATGAGTTCATTTGGAATACTTTGAAATAAGGTCTTTTTACATTTGTCTCATTAATTTTTCCTGAGGAAACATTTAAGGATAGATCCCTTGTTGCTAAGGAATGTGTCTGAAGAGGGTGAAAAAAGGAAGCATGTGAATTTTGTGTTTTTATAATCCTTCAAAACATGATTAAAGATAACTCTGAAAGCCCTCTTAGCAGCTCTACTAAGTAGAAAACTTAACAATGGGAGCAGCATACACTTCCTGCTCTCAAATACTCACTGAACTGAACAGGGATCCCAAAGCCCCCTTACAATACAGCATTACTCAGGACTCTGATCTGGCTTCCCTTGCACCTCCTGAGTCACCAGGCAAATCAGACTTGTGGATGCTCCCAAGAGAAAAGGAGCACGCTCCACCATAGTGTTCTATATTCTTTTGTCTCCATTCCTTCTTCCTCCATCATTTCTCATGTCCTCCATAATTTTCACTGTCCTTTAAAGTTGTCTTTATATCCAACTTCCTCTGATGAAGTACTCCTTAATCCCTCTAGATCTATGACCACAGCACTTTTTCTTTGGATCCGTTAAATGCAATAGTTCTTCTACTATCCTGCCTTGAATAAAATTTCTATATAAGCAATCATTTGAGAATTCAGCTTTCAGAGTGGGTTTGAGTATTTTCTGTGTGGAAACAGGTGGAAAGCCGACCAAATACCATATTTTCTGGCCCCTTATATTTACTCATGGTCATGCAACTAGTCCTGTCCAATGACCTGTCACCCACCATAAGGGGCACATTTTCTAGTCTATCTCTTTCACAGCCAAGACAGAGGCCTTGGGTTCAGGGGTCATGAGCATGGAGGCCTGAGAGCTAAGTTGTCCTGGAGGGCTGCTGGGCTTCCAGTTCCTTCATGGAATCAAAAGTGAACATTTGCTGTGACAGGCCTTTTGGAATTTGGACAGCTATCATGTTATGCGCCAGTCAGTGTGACCTAGTTTTTAATACTGAGAATTATATACTTGACCATGCTTCACATTCCCTTCAAATCCATCCGCTTAAAATTCAAATCTGGGTTTCTAATTTAGAATCTAGATCAGCCTATATGATCACTACAAGACCACCCCCATATATGATTTAGATTTTCTTCTAACTTAAAATGTCCTGTTTCCCATTTAGCATCATTTTATTGTGGTGGTCCTTTCATGAATACCTTCACATGTGCTATGATGGTGGGGATGGAACACACACACCATACCAGAAAGGTAAAAGCTTTGTGTATGTACTTGCCTTATTTCAATTTCAGGCTTCCAGAATCCTCAGGTAAGATCAAAATCTGCCTTTTATAAAATTGTTTTTAAAGAGAATTTAAAAAAATTATAAAACAATTAAAATAATACAAATTTCAATTTCAAAAAAGATGATAGGCAATTAACAGTGGTAGTTATATTTAATATTGTTACTGTCAAAGTAATTGTTCAGATTACCAGACATTGGCATGCAAAATTAGATTAAACGATTAGGCCTTAACTGTTCCTTTCAATGCACCAATATAAATAGTACTACAATGATCTTAGCTCTCTCTCTTGTGTGTGTGTGTGTGTGTGTGTGTGTGTGTGTATTTCCCCTTCTTTATTTTTTCCTTTCCCTTATCCCAGTTGTTCATTCCTTTTAGTAGTTTCTACCTCTTTCACAGTATCTAATGTACCTTTCATGTTTTATTTACTCATTCAGTTTTTCACATTAGGGAGAGAATATGATGTTTATACTTGTGGGTCTGATTTATTTTACTTAAAAGTGTGGTCTCTACTTACATTCATTTACCAATAAAAGCCTAAATTCTATCTTTCTATATAGCAGATTAGTACTTCATTGTATAAAAATACCACATCTTTTAGTGCATTGTTCAGTTGATGTGCATTTGGGTTCTTTCCAAGACTTAGCTATGACAAGTTGAGCTGCCATAAGTATGGGTGCACATACATAACTATGGTGTGAAGTTTTCAGTTAAGGAAAAATTCACAGGAGGGGAACAGCTGAGTTGCATGAGACCTCTATTCTTAGATTTTTGAAGAGTCTCCACTCTGGTTTTCAAAGTGGTTGCACCAGTTTACACTCCAACCTAGAGTGGTAAAAGGTTACTTTTTCCTCACAGCCATACCAGTATTTATTATTAGTCTATATCTTGATGATACCCACTCTTTCTAAGGTGAAATGGAATCTTGTCTATTTTTTTTACATTCTAAATATAGTTTATTTACTTCTTCCAAGCAGAAATAATTTTCCTTTGAAGAAATGCTTAATAAATGCATATTTAAATTTGTGTGCCTTTTTTTCTTTTTCTTTTTTTTGTGGGCTAGTATATGGTGTACTTTATTTATTTTTATTTTTTTCCATAATTTTATTGAGAAACAAATAGCAATGAGTCAGTTTCAAACCAAATTGGTAGAACAGTTTCAATAATTAACACATTGCATACATTCTTCCTAGTGGTTAATTGTTGCACAAGATGGGGAATTGATATCCTATTTACAAACACCATTAGAACAAATTCCTCTATTCATTAAGAGAATGTAACTGTATATCTATCCTAACCACTTTAAATACACAGATACAACAAGGACATTCATCTGTATCCCCTTTTTTTGTTAAGTTCCATCATTTCAATATTATAGGTGTGTAAACTCAGCAAAATATTCTAAAAGAGTTCAGAAGTCCATAATAGTATTGGGTCTTCTGCTTGACTGGCAATGTCAGAAATTGTTGACCTGAGTCCCTCACAGCTCAACATAACACCATGGCTTTATTTCTTATACTTTGTTTTTATACTTTTCTGCTGGATGGTTAAGACCAAGGTAAAGCAGGACCTATGCAACAAGAGTTGTAGCTTTTGAGTCTGATAAGGTCAGTGAAATGCCCTCAGGATTTATCCTGAGATCCTGTACCTCAGATAGTAGAACCTTTGTCAGTGTCAGCCATGTGGATGAGTCCCGGCCATTGCTTGGCAGTGTGCTCCCTGTGAAAGCCTGAGAGAATGTTTTCTCTCGATGTGATTCTCCTTAGGCACACTCTATATCACTTTCCCCTTTGGCCTCAAAATCTCCTTGATCAGAAAATTTGGGACACTACTGAGTTACCTGACATTATAGTACAAGTTCTCATATGTCCTGAGTCTTAATTGAACTTGGAAGGCTAGGGCCAAAATGTTGGTTTTCCTTGCAGCCCTCCTTTTTCTCTAATTTTGGTCTGCACACTTATGTTGTTAACCATCTAGAAGACAAGCTTATTGTTATTACCATACAGTCTAGGCTGTTAAGCTTAACCTCACTATATGTCTGAATATCAAACATCTTAGGCATAGCATGAAACAGATATTTTTCATCAACTATTGATATGTTGAACTTTAAGTCCCTACACAATATGATGAAAAAACATTTAAAAATTAGACTATGTTTTAAAAATAGGCATAAAGAATTATATACTTCTTATGTTTACACATAAGTCCAAAAATCTCACCATATACAACCTTGAAGCAGGACAGTCCCACAATATTCCTTTTCCTATCTCTTGCCTTCGTTCACCACCCCCTTCTTTTTGAACAATCATCTACCTGAGAGACAGCACAGCAACAACTGGCATATCATGACAAGCAGCCCATATTCAGAAGACCAGAATGACAGGCACTCTAAGCGTGAAATTACTATTACAGATTACCATCTTCATTGTAGTTGCTTAGGTCACAGGTATCAGTATATATAGTTAGTCATGGTGAGAATCTTTCCAATTAACGGCTAGATTCAAAAATCTTAAGGAAATTTTCAGGATCATTGCCTTGCCCATCTTCTATATATAACTGTATGGTTTGACATTGTCATGTTTCATAGCTCTTTTTCCTTTTCCTCTTTTCATTAGTTAGTCCTCAAGGTCCTGCTTTTCTTTTACTTGATTTATACCTTTCTATTTGTATTTCTTCTTCTGAGTTCTTATACTAGGAAAACTATATGATATTTACACATGTGTGTCTGGTTTATTTCACTTATGAGTATATCTTCAAGTGGCATCCACTTCAATATAAATGCTTCGAGTTTATCATTGTTTATAGCGGAGTAATACTCGAATGTGTAAAAATACCACATTTTTTTCAACCATTCCTCAGGTGATGAGCATGTTGGTTGTTTCCAAGACTTGGCTATCACAAATTGTGCTGCTATAAACATAGGTACACATATATCCCTATGATATGATGTTTTCAGATCTTCTGGGAAAATTCCCAGTAGAAGAATAGCTGGTTTAAATGGGATTTTCAGTCCAACTTTTCTAAGGAGTTGCCACACTGATTTCCATAATGGTTGCACCAGTCTACATTCCCACCAGCAGTGGAGAAGGGTTCCTTTTCCCCCACAATCTCTCCAACATTTGTTGTTGCGTGATTTCATTATGATAGTCATTCTTTCTGTGATGAGATGACACCTCAATGTTGTTTTAATTGGCATTTTGCAGATAGCTAGTGATGTGGAGCATTTTTTCATATATTCATTCGCTTCTTCAATTTCACCCTCTGAGAAGAGTGCCCATTTCTCGGATGCCCATCTCGGATGTCCATTTCTGGATTGGGTCTTTAAATTTTGGGGCCCTAGTGTTTTATAGTTCTTCATAAATTTTAGAGAGCAGACCTTTGTCTGAGTACTTATTTGTCATGATTTTTTCCAAATTTGTGGGTTGCCTTTTCACTTTGTTGGTAATATCTTTTGAAGAGAAAATAATTCTTAGTAAGAGCAGGTCCCAGTTGTTAATTCTTTCAACTGTTTCCCGTGTGATATGATTTCTGTTCATGAAGTCTTTGCCTAGCCCTATGTCTTCAAGAGTACATCCTAATTTCTTTCCCAGGAGATTTAGTGTCTCTACTTTAATGTTTAGATGTTTAATCCATTTTGACTTTAGTTTAGTGCATGGTGATAGACTGGGGTCAAGTTTGAGATTTCAGCATGTGGAAAGCCAGTTTTTCCAGCACCATTTGCTACAGAGGCTATCTTTCTTCCAGTGAGTATGTTTGGCCCCTTTGTCAAAGATAAGGTGGCTGAGTGTGTTCATAGGGGCTTCAGCGACTTCTAATCT
>NW_004524598.1:13954646-13955316 GCF_000260255.1 Octodon degus | reverse complement strand
GATTCAGTTGTGGTAATTTGTACCTTTCTAGGAATCTGTCTACTTCTGTGTCTTCTATTCTGTGAGAGTAAAGTTTCTCAAAATAGCTATTGATAATCTTCTTAATTTCCACTGCGTCTGTGGTAATTATACCCTTTTCATTCCTTATTGCTTGTATTTGAATTTTTTCTTTCCTCTTTTTAATGAGGTTAGCTAGGGACTTAAATATTTCATTTAATCTTTCAAAGGATCAGCTTTTTGCTTTGGTAGTTCTTTGAATTATTTTCTTGTCTCAATTGAATTAATTTCTGCTCTAATCTTTATGATTTCTTCCCATCTTTGGGCTCTGAATTTGGTTTGCTCTTCCTTTCTAGCTGTTGAAGGTGCAGCATTACAGTATTTATTTGTTCCCATTCTGCTTTCCTAATGTGCGAGTCCACACCTATGAATTTCCCTCTGAAAACTGCTTTCATCATATCCCATAAATTCATATAAATTGTGCTTGAATTTTCACTGAATAGTAGATATTGTTGAATTTCTTGTCTAATTTCATCTGTGACCCATTAGTTGCTGAGTAGGGCATCATTTAACTTCCATGTATTTAAGTGTTTTTCTGGTTTCTTTTGTCATTTATTTCCAGTTTCATTGCACTGTGGTCAGATAATGTGCATGGGATAATTTCTGTTTTCTT
>NW_004524598.1:13953631-13954267 GCF_000260255.1 Octodon degus | reverse complement strand
GGTCAGATAATGTGCATGGGATAATTTCTGTTTTCTTGCATATACTTAAGCATGACCTATGGACCAGTATGTGGTCTGTTTTAGAAAATAACCCACGTGAACCGGAGAAAAATGTGTATTCAGCTGTGTTTGGATGGAACACTCTGTATATGTGCACGAAGTCCTTTTGTTTCAAGCTCTGGTTCAGTTCTGTTATTTCCTTGCTAAGTTTTTGTCTGGTTGATCTATCTTTTGGGGTTAAAGGGGTGTCAAGATCTCCTGCTAAGGTTGTGGTATAAGATATTAGATTTTTCATGTCCATTAAGATTTGCTTTACATAATTGGGTGCTCCCCTATTAAGTGCATACATATTTATGAGTGCTACCTCTTCATCTTGATTTTTTCCCCTAAGCAGTATATATTGGCCTTCTCTATTTAGCTTGACCATTGTTGGTTTGAAGTTGAGACTGTCTGAGAATAGGATTGCTACCCCTGCTTTTTTCTGAGGTGCTGGGGCATGCAGTATTATGTTCCATCCTTTGACTTTCAGTCTATGAATGTCTTTATGAGTTAAATGTGTTTCTTGTATACAGCATATTGTTAGATTTTGTTTTCTAATCCACTGTGCCAGTCTATTTCTCTTAATTAGTGAATTGA
>NW_004524598.1:13942029-13952909 GCF_000260255.1 Octodon degus | reverse complement strand
GAGATTTTAATTTCCTCTATATCTCTTTGACTCTGCTTCATGCGATCTATTTCTTTCCTGTATTGCTCATTCAAGGAATCCATCATTTTTCTAATTGCCTCCTTTTTTATCAATGTCTTCTTTAGAAGCAGTTATTAGTTCTTTTACTGTAGTGTTTTTTTCAGATTAGATTTCCTCCCTAGGTTTCTGTAGTTGCTTCTTTACTTCAGATGCTATGAGTTCTAAGAATTCCTTTTTATTTCAGAAAATAATTCCCCTCTGAGTTCCTCTATAACTTTCTGCTGTTGCTTATTTACTATCTATGCTATTAATTCGTATATTTGAGCTGAGGTAGCAGAAAATAATTCCGCTCTGAGTTCTTCTATGAATTTCTGCTGTTGCTTATTTACTATCGACACTATTAATTCATACATTTGACCTGAGCTAGTGGCCTCTGCACTTGTTCTGGGTGGGCATTGGGTTTTCTCCATATGTTTCTGCATTTGATTCTTTACTACAGATATTATTAATTCAGGTATTTCTTTTTTCATTTCCAACATGGAGTCCTCTATACCTTTTTGCAGCTGTGTCTTTATTTCAGAAGCTGTTGATTCATTGCTTTTAGCTGTGTGATTCCCAATTTGTTCTGTGTTAGTGTCCTCTGCACTTGTTATGGGTGGGCTTGGGTTCTGAGATTGCATTTTGCTCCTTCTTGTTGCCATTTTGTGTAGCACTGTCTTCTGACCTTTGTTGTAGATCTTTGTTGCAGTTATAGCCTTAGCACCTACTGAAGTTGAGGTGTAGACCTACAAAGTTTGGATTTATCTAGCTGTGTCTGGCTTGAGTCTGTCTGCTGTGCTCAGTTCCTTCATTTTGCTGCCCTTTGGGGTTAAACTGTTGTGCCCCTCTGGTAAGATGTTCTGCTCCTGGACTAGCTTGGTGTTTCTGTCCCCTAAACTATCTCCAGGGATTGCAGCTAAATGATTTCACCACAGGCCTGTATGTCAGGCCTGAGCTGAGTCTGGAGGGGACAAGTTGGAGTAGTGGGGAGAGGCAGCTCTCCTACACACTCACTGGGCCTGGACTAGGACTGGATCTGGGGGTTACCAAAATGCAACCAAAATTCCTACTCTGTGTGTGGTGTGCGGGCGTAGGGGGGTACTATGGAGTGATGGGGAGCATCCCATAGGGTGAAAGAGGGTGTCACTTATGCTGCGCCTGGGCTGGGACCAGTAGGTCATGCCAGCACAGCATAGCAGGAAGCTCTACCACACACCAGGCCTGGGCTAGGACTGAATCTGGGGGTTCCCGGAATGCAGCAGGTGGTGTAGGGGAGGTGCTGCAGAGTGGTGGGGGGAGTCCCAAAGGGGTGGAAGAACATCTCACCCACACTGTGCCTGGCCTGGAACCAGTAGATCCCGCCGACGCAAGGTAGCCAGAAGCTCTCTCACCCACTCATCGGGCCTGGACTAGGACTGGGTGAAATGGAATCTCAGTGTTATTTTAATTGAATCTCTTGAATGACCACTAGTGTCAAACATTTTTAATATATATCTTTGCTATTTGTATTTCTTCATCGGAGAAGTGTATATTCATCTCAGATGCCTATTTATGGATTGGGTCTTTGAATTTTGGGGGCCTAATTTTTAAAATTTGTCTATATCTTCTAAATAGAAATCTTTTTTTTGAAAGACTGTTGCCTAAAACGTTTTACCCAGCTTGCAGGTTTTCTTTTTACTCTGTTGGTGATTACTTTTGGTGTCCAAAAAATTTACAATAAGATGAGATTCCACTTGTTGATTCTTTGAAGTACTTCCCATGCAGAACTCTGACCAGGAGCGCAGGCCCAGCATGGAACCATTCAGCAAAACTCCCTGCAAAGAGGCTAGAGGCAAGACCCGCCCAGCTGATTCAAGAGCAGAACATCTTCCCAGAGAGACACAAAGGGGTTCAACTCTAACGCCTGCAGCAGAAAGAAGTGGAGCACAGCAGCCAGATCCAAGCAACACCCACCTAGAGGAATCTGAACTTCGGAGATCCGGACCTGTTGCTAAGGTAATAACTCTATCTAAGCTCTACACCAAAGGTCAGAAGACAGTGGTATACAAAATGACAAAGAGAAGGAACAAAATGCAGTCTCAGGACCCGAGTCCACCCAGTGCAACTGCAGAAGACACTAGTACTGAGGAAAGTGGAAATCACACACCAGGTATCTCTGAAATAATAGCGTTGATGTAAAGAATCAACTGCAAAAAGGTATACAAGAAATCAGATCAGAAATAATTTTGGAACTAAAAAATGTGGTAACTGTAATGAAAGAAGCACTAAGTGCTTCTAAAGAATACACTGATAAAAAAAATAGAGGAGAATATAAAAATGATGGAACCCATGAATAAACAATTTAGGAAAGAAATAGAATCTATGAAACAGGTTCAAAGTGATATACAAGAAATTAAAACCTCAATCACAAGCTGGCAAAACCGTTCGCATGAAAGTAAAAATAGACTTTCTGACCTGAAAGACACCATTGCGGCTAGTGAAAAAGTAAGAAAAGATCTCTTTAAAACAACTAGGATGCAGGAAAAAATAATTCAATACCTGCAAGATGAAGCAAAGATGAACAATGTGAGACTAATAGGCATCAATGAGAAGGAAGGAGTCAATACAAATGATATAAAAAGAATATGGGCAGAAGTAATAGCAGAAAATTTCCCAAATATGGGGCAACAATCTGACATTCCTGTAACCAAAGCATATAAAACTCCAAATAATATCAATTTAATGAAAACCACACCCAGACACATAATAATCAAGATTCCAGAAGTTAAGCATAGGAACAGTATACTAAAAGCCGCTAAAGAAAAGATATAGATTACATTTAAAGGAAAACCCATCAGAATAATGGCAGATTTTTCTTCACAAACCATCAAGTCAAGAAGAGCATGGAGCAAAGTACTTCAAGTCTTGCAAGAAAACAAATTCCAACCCAGACTATCTATCCTGCAACTATCTTTCAAATATAATGGAGAAGTGAAATATTTTCATGACAAAGAACAACTAAAGCATTTCATGATGACAAAGCCAAGCCTACACAGACTACTAAACGATATTCTAGAGAGGGAGCAAATTGATCATAGCCCCATGAATGAGAACCCGCCAAATAGGGCAAACAATTAGACAGAGGAGAATAAGAGGTATACAATAGTAGTCTTTCAGTTATTCTTTTGTGTTCAGCAGCAGAATATTTTCATCAGCACCCTACAAATGGACTTCTCTTATACTTGATGAGTCATGAGTCCACCTGAGTCTACAGGGTGGATTTCAAAGAAATAGCTGTAGCTCAGTACCACAAGTGATGCCTAGCCACCAGTAACTGTCACGGTCATTATGCATGTCCACAACACACTAGAACTTTGTGTGATATCCTATCCTCCAACTGTTAGAAGTGCTGGTCATTTACTTGCCATTCCAGTATCTATTTTATGTTTTACTCTTAGTACTTCTTTGCTATCATGAAAACTTTTTCTTAGTTCAATTGTTTTGAAACATTTAATTTTCTGAATATTGCTTAATCTTAATTTTTGTTCTAAGATTTATACTGTATCTTTGACTTACAATTTATTTAAAAGACATTGTATGATATCTTCTCCTAGTATTAGAAACTTTAAAAAGTATATTTCCATTTTCTGTTGACTTTAAAAGAAAAAGAGGTTTGTACCTATGTTGTTTATTTTTTATTTCTTGCCTATATCTTGTAATATGATAAACTACTTTGGCAGTAACAATACACAATGTACTAACCATTGTTACTCTCCTAAAATCTTGTTTTGAGATTTTGTACCATTGTTTTTATTTTTCTTTAAAATAAAATAACTGATGTCAAAAAAAAGATCAGTGCTTTACTTTGCAAAGAAATTGTCTAGACTACATGCTAGAATTACAGAGACATGTTCATAAGCAAGCTTAGTGAAAGAAAAAAATCAAGCATGGATTTGATTTTTTTTTTTTTTTTTTTGCATAACTGGGATTGAACTCAGATCCTTGTGCTTACCAGAGAAGCACTTATTCCACTGAGCCATCTCCCTGGCCCCAGGATTTGATCCTTTAAAAGACAACTTTGCAGATTGGAGCTGCTCAAGTTTGCCATTCTTCTGAGGATTTCTGAGGACCAAGCCCATCTTGATGAGCATCAGGAACTAAGTACTGGCCTGCCTCTGTCCTCCTGGTCCCTACAGGTACTTCCCCCAACCTACATTGCACCCTGCTGTCTTCAGCTTCTTCTCCCTGCAACCATTTTGCACTACTATTCGAGGCATGAGTAATAGTACATTACTCCCATGTTTAAAAGCTTCCATTCCCTGTAGCTGCAGAATGAAGCTTAAATCCATAATATTGCCATTCAAAGCCCTACACAAGTGGTCTTAACATGTTCAGCAACTTTCTTCCCACCTGTGTTCCCTTTTCTCCAGTCATATCAAATCCCTTGTTCATATCCTTTTACCTGTCCAGAATTATATTATTTGGCTCACCCCTGGTCCCATACCTCCACTTCAGTTTTCCTATTTCAGGCTTTTATTTTCTTCTTGAGACTTTGCAGAGTTTTTTTATTTAGTCAAACAGAAAAGAGAATTCACTAAAAGTCTACTACACATCTCTGCTCCCACATCCCTTTATTAGTGCACCTACAGTACCAATAGAGAGTGATGCATGGTATTTTTGTATCTCAAAGAGTTCTATTGGATGTTGAGCCTATCTTGTTTACCCCAAAACCACAGTCCCTAAAGTAGTGAACAATGGTGTTTCTAGTGAAAGTTACAAATGAACATTCAACTTAGCCATCAATGCACTGGAATTTCTAATTGACAAACTTGAGCTCTGTTACACATGCATGGAATACCACCTTGCACTGTTCCATGCCAGAGAACATGTTATAACTCACATAGGACACCTAAAGGCGTGTACTTGAGTCCCACTCCCCACACCCTGCTATTACCCTTCATATTTTTCCTCTCCTGTTTAGACACCCTATGACCTATCTTGTCCTCTTTTCTCTAGTTCCCACTTTAACCATTTTTAGCTTTTATTAATTTTGTTAGTGCATAATAGTAGCAGAAAATAACGAATGTGGTGGCATATTGTTACATGTGTGTACTCATTGCCTACCTCTCCCTTTTCTCTCCCATCTTCTAATCCCCTTCTGTATCTCTGAAAGACTACCTCCTTGTTTCCCTTCTTTTTTATTTGCATTTATTTATATTGTTATTTCTTATGCAGTATTAAATAAAACATGCATTTTTTCTTGCTGGATTATTTCATTTAATATCTTGATCTCCAGTGTCATTCATTTTTCTGCCAAGGAAAGGGTTTTGTTCTTCTTTATGGCAGAATAATACTCTCATGTACATGCCTTATTTTCTTTAGCCATTCATTGGCTGATGGGTAGGTATCTAGGCCACTTGAACAACTTAACTGTTGTGAATTATGCCACTGTAATTTGGTATGCATAGATCTCCATAGCATGCTGTCTTTCTTTCTTTCAAGGATATACTGAAGAATACTGTAGCTGGATCACACGGCTTATCAATTTTTAGCTTTCTGAGGTGTCTTATTTCTGATTTCCACAGTAGTGGCAGTTGTACTAACTTATATTCACTCCATCAGTGTAGGAGGGCTTCTTATTTCTCACATCCATACCAAGATTAATTTTTTGTGTGTTTTTGCTGATAACCATTCTGACTGGGATTAGATATAATCTAAATATAGTTTTATTTGAATTTCCCTAATTTCTAAAACTGCTGAACATTTTTTCACATACTGTACTTATCTACACATGTATTTCTTCTTTTCAGAATTTTCTGTCCAACTCACTTGATGCTCATTCATGATTGAGCTGTTTAGCGTATTTCCCCTCCTTTGATGTTAAGATTTTTTCAGTTCTTTACAGATTCTAAATAATAATCTCCATCAGAACAGCTAGCATCTCCTCATTCCGTTCATTACTTGTTTTGATGTACAAAAGAATTTTAATTAGCTGTCACTCCATTTGTTGGTTTTTGACATTATTTCCTATGCTTTGGGGGTTCTATTTATGAAATCTTGTTCATGGATTGACAGAAACAATACTGTTAAAGTGAACAATGTACAGATTCCATATGGCCCCAATAAAATGCCAACATTTTTCACACAACTAAAAAAAATTCTAAAATTTATATGGGTGCACAGACACAAGAAAGCAAGAGCAATCCTGAGTGGGGGAGGGGACAGCAATCCTGGAGCCCTTAACATACTCAATGTCAAATTACACTGCAAAGTTTTAGTAACAAAACTGGCACAAAACATAGACATGTATACTCATGAAATAGAATGGAAGGCACAGAAACACCTACAATCATCTGACTTTTGGCTAAGGGACCAAAGACAAATACTGTAAAAAAAAAAAAAAAAAAAAAAGAGTCTCCTCAGCAAATGATGGTGAGAAAACTAGATGCCCACACACAGAACGTGGAAAATGCATCTTTATCTCTCATCCTGTACTCAAGCTGAGAAAAAGGGACTAGAGACTCCAATATCAGACTAGAAGCCTTAAAACTGCTGGAAGGTGGACCAGCGAGACAGCTCAGTGGATTAAAGCACCTCCTTAGGCAAGCACAGGGACCGGGGTTTGATCCCCGTTACTGTATGGTGGTCTGGACCTGTCCCCGGGAGCACTGAGCTGGCAACTAAGTCCAACTGAGTCAACTGTGCACGCCTGTGATCCCAGCACTGGGGAGGTTGAAAACAGGAGGTTCATTATGAGTCCAAACTGCATAGTGAGACCCTGTACAAAAATAAATAAATAAATAAATAAATAAATAAATAAATAAATAAACTACTGGAAGGAAGCACAGGGCAATTGCTTGAAGCCGTAGACAGAGGCACACCTTTTAAAGCCCCATTTTCTTCTTCATGGTCACTGCTACTGTTAAGCATGCCTTTACTTAGTAAATTCAAGAGTATTCCAATAACCTGATCTCCAGATGACCTGATTTGACCTACCCCCCACATCAATCAAGAGAAGCCACATACTCAGTCTTCAGATTAATCCACTTGCACACACATCCTTCTTGTTCTGTCCCTACTTAAACCTCTTTGATGGATTTCCAAAGATTTCAAGACAAGATCCAATCTCCTTGACGTAGTATATGGAAGACTATTAATCCATGGAACAAGAACGTATTACATGTATTACACATGTTAAGCACCATTATAGGCACTGTGGATTATATTTTAGTCCACAAAATATTTAAAACCTCTATTCTAATGAGGAATATATCTTAGGGAGAGATTCAAAGGGTTGTGACATCACTTCAGTTTTACCAGGACAACTTTAGCTTTCCTGCTGAGAATTAACTATACAAGAATAAAGGCAGACTTAGCCCATTTCTAGCTTCATCTCTTCCCTACCCCATCTCAATACTGATACTTGATAATTTAAAAATCTGTCCCTGATTGGTCCCTGCCCTGTGCTCTGCATGTAGCATCAGTGAGGATGCAATATCTGGACCCTACATGAAAAATTCTATGCTTATTTTACCAAACCCAACACAGAAGCACATTGCCTCATCTCCACTGATGTACGATGGTTTTGCACTTCACTGAACAATACCTATACTTTGTTTGTTTGTTTGTTTGTTTAATTTTATTGAGAAGAAATAGCAATGAGACAGTTTCAAAACAGGCTAATAGGACAGTTACAATAATTAACACATTGCGTACTGTTGTCTTCATAGTAATTATTGATTTTACCTGACTATACATTTATCTTTCCTAAAAAATAATGAAAATCATGAAAGCTCTACTCATTTTTTTCTCCATAGAATTTGAGGGCCTAGAATGTTCCAGAGTATTTATAGATGTTCATCAGATTAAAGAAATGATTAAAGAAAGATATCCAAGGCTATTCTGAGATCTATGAGTCTAAGTGACATAAGAATGGCTGTAGATTTCTGGTTCTAATTTCAGGGACTGCCATAGACTAGCTTGTGCTGACTGCAGGAGGCAAGGGTAGTACATGGGGATAAGGGTGAGTGTGCGTCCACGCTGTCATAGCCTGTCCAACTGCAGCTTGGGTGTGATGCATGTGCCTCACATGAGATTTCCAACTCACACCTAGATTAGCCTTAATACAGAGCTATTTTTGCATATAAGGTGAGGACAGGGGATAGTAAGCTTCTACAAATCTGATCTGACCCTCATTCATTCAGATTACATCATTTATGACTATAGGATGAAGGAGTGGTCTGGACAGCCTACACTGAGTTTCTTTTCTATCTTTAGATCTGTATCTCTCTTTATATTTTAGAAGTTATAGAGGTCAACTTTAATGGGTCTACCCAGACAGTATGATGTCTAGGCTCTCCCATGAATTTGAGCTTCTCATTGACACCTGTTCAGTGGCCATATGGCTGGGGGGGGGGGGGGAGAGAGAGAGAGAGAGAGAGAGAGAGAGAGAGAGAGAGAGAGAGAGAGAAATATTTTACAATTACAGCTTCAAATGAATTGTTCTAAGCTTTTTCAGTGGAGTGAACAGAAATTCAGAGGATATCTAAAATTGGACTTGCCTCCTTATTTTCTGTACCAGAAAAAGAAAGGAAGGAAGGAAGGAAGGAAGGAAGGAAGGAAGGAAGGAAGGAAGGAAGGAAGGAAGAAAGAAAGAAAGAAAGAAAGAAAGAAAGAAAGAAAGAAAGAAAGAAAGAAAGAAAGAACTTTACACAGTGAATCCATGAACCAAGAATCTCTTGGTTCTGATTTTGTACTAAGGAGAATGGATTTCCATAAGAGAACACACTCTTTACCACAGTGTCTGCTCAGTAACCCCTGACATACCCCGTACACATTTCAAGAGGTTATTGTCATCAAAGGATTTTCTTGACCTACAATACCTCTGTCCTTGTATTTAGTCTATCTGAATATGCTAACCCTTTATCAAAACTAATTTAAATTCCAAATTCCATATCTATCTATGCTATTCTCTTCCAAAGAACTTACCTCAACACTTGAAGAAACCAGACAAGTTACACATTTATCTCAATTATTCAGCTATTGATATCTGTATTTTTTTCTCCCCTTCTCTAAATTTCTATAGAACACAGATGTATGGTTCTATACCTTTGGATTTATTATTTTTTCTGTTTTAATTATTTTATTTTTTAAATAATTTTATTGAGAAAGAAGTAGCAATGCGATAGTTTCAAAACAGGTTAGCAGTAGTTACAATAATTAATACATTGCATATTGTTGCCTTTGTAGTAGTTATTCCTAGTACAAGATGCAGACATGATAACTTGTCTAAACACTATTAGTTGGAAACTTTCTTCTCATTCAACTAAGAGAAAGTAGCTGTATATCTATGCTACTTTCTATACACAGATACATAAATTTTTTCCATTAAAAAATATATGTATCTTCATTTATATCCCCTTTTTTGTTTAGTTTTCTCAGAGATGGGTACGTCATTGCCATTCATATCTTGTAGGTTCATGAATTCAGCAGAGTAATCCAATACAGTCCAGGAGTATATAATAGTAGTGGGTTATCTGCATAACTGACAGTGTCAGAAGCCATTGATGAGCCTTTTACAGCTCAGCATACTAATATGGCTTTACTTTTTATATTTTAATGATAAAGAAGTAGCAATGAGATAGTTTCAAAACAGGCTAGTAGTACAATTACAATAATTAATACATTGCATATTGTTGTCTTTGTAGTAGTTATTCCTAGTACAAGATGCAGACATGATATCTTGTCTAAACACTATTAATTCAAAACCTTCTCATTGAACTAAGAGAAAGTAGCTGTATATTTATGCTATTTTGTATATTCTGGTCTTCTAACTATTCTAAATATCCTTGGATTTAGAATTACTGAATCAGAATTCTGGGTTTCCAAGTAATGCTTAGACTCTAAGTAATTCCAAGACTCCAATTGATTCCTATATACACTAAGGTTTGATCAGATGATAATATGCTACAATAACCAATGGTTCTCCAAGTCACTTTACATATTCTGCCTTCCTCCAGTTTCTTGTAGGGCAAAAGCCTTTTACAGCTGTGCATAGCCAATCACATGCTAG
Organism: Octodon degus; assembly: GCF_000260255.1. NCBI lineage: Eukaryota > Metazoa > Chordata > Mammalia > Rodentia > Octodontidae > Octodon > Octodon degus. Next base: position 13,942,819 of record NW_004524598.1, on the reverse strand, counting down.
GTGTGCAAATGTTTCCATTCAGTTGAATGCCATCTGCTGAACTTTCTCTGGATCCTGTGTACATTTAATATGAATTGAGGATAGACTAAATCTTGCTTCAGTCTTTGACTTAAAATTAGATTCTGCTCAAGTTAATCAATTAACAGTAAGTTAAAAGAACTGACCCTCACTAATGGCCACCTGAGAAACACTTTCTCTCACATGCAAATAATTAAGAACATAGGAAACAAAGGCCAAATGCCAGATTGTCACATGGGTGGAAACAGCAGTATCCTAATATAGCCCATGTTACCTGCCTCCCAGATAAGAAAATAGTGGAAAGATACTAGATCTTGCTTTGGCTGGAGCAGGAGGAACTTGCCAAGGGAAGACTGGTATGTCTTTACGTGCTTGTGTAAAGAAAAGTTCATGTCATAACCCCAGTGATTCCCTTAAATAAAGATAAAAGCTCAGGCAGGATATTATCAAGTTTTAGTACAGGTTCTATAGCTTGTTACCAGGACTCAAACAACAGAGCTCAGAAACAGCTGGCCTTGAAGGTAAAAGCCCAGAATAGGGTATCCAAAGGTACTGATGTTAACGTGACTAAAGCCATATGTTCTGTTAAATCTCTTCCAGCCACTACCTCTTGAGAGGTACAGCAAGACATTTTTGTGAAAACTCCCAGGTGTGAAGAACTTGAACCAGAAGAAAGTTTACCCGGAACTGGCAGATTATTTGAGCTTTAAAGACTAGATTAGAAAGGTTGGTCCAAATGAGGAAAACCTGCTTACTCTCTTTTTAAAAAAAT
>NW_004524598.1:13933916-13941929 GCF_000260255.1 Octodon degus | reverse complement strand
TATGTAAAGAAAATACCATAGATAGCCACATTACACACATATACATTACACGTAAAAACATGAACACACATACAGAAACTCACTGGAACACTTTCCCCATTTAACTTCTAGACTGCTCAGATAGTATCATTGGTCAGACTTCTTCACTGGTTCAACCTGCAGTACGTGGGCCTGGGGATCAAACCCTGGTCCCTGTGATTTTCAAAGCAGGTGCTTAGTCCGCTGAGCTATCTTGCTGGCCTCATATTTTTTGTACCTCCATTTGTTCTTCATTTCTTCACTCTTTCTCAGACCTTTTTATTTTGTAGAATGAGCCTTTCCATTAAATAGGAAGCTATAAATATTATTGGGATCAGCCTATTTTCCAAGTAAGAATGATGGAATTTACCTTACCTCGAAGCAGCTCATACCTGCTCTGTAAAATGCCTGGCATTCATGGAAAACATGTGATGCCTGTGGACTACATAGTCCCCAGTGAGGATTCTGAGGCCTAGGAAACAGTTCTCACCCCCAGGACCTTGAAGGCTAGTGGGAAGACAAGAAAGGCTATGCTAGTGATAGTGCATGGCACAATGGAAGCACAGGGGAGTAAGGCACAGAGGCAGGTATCTGAATGACCATAAGTAAAGGTTTGGAAAATAATCTTGTGTATCTGGGCAGTTACAAGTACACTCAAAGCACAGCATAAAACACACACACACACACACACACACACACACACACACACACACAATAGATCAAGCCTTCTTTGGCTAAGAAAGCACTTAGAAGTCAGTGAGGATGAGGAATAGTGAAAGCAAAAGATGGAGAGAAAAAGAACACATAGAAACTTCATCAGTTGGTATGCAGAGTTCTGAGATGTCAGGATGTGGAAGAAAGATTTCTTGAATGATCCTCATGTTTCTGGAACTAAGCTTCCTCTGCCACCTTCTCACAGGTGAGAGAAAAAAAAATGGTGTCTAAGAACAGAGTAAGCTCTACTGAAAAAGGTTGGAAGGTGTAGCCTCTAAACAAGCCTTGTCCTTTAGCCATCCTTATCCCCAAGTCCCTGCCTGTTAGAAAGAGTCTAGCCTTCTCTCTGACCTCCTGTGGGTCCAATGGCCACACTCTTGTTTCTCTCCTTTCTTTTCACAGGAAAATTCATTCAGATCACTGCCTCAGTCTGAGGAGCAGTAGGCAGCATGTGAGTTCATGATTTCTAGCCTGGCCTATGGGTTTTCCATAGCCAACTTAAGCTATGAAGTGCTGTCATTACAGCATTTTGGAAGGCTCATTAAAGAAGGCCTTTATGGGCTGTGGTGCTCCAAGCCCTATGCTTCCAGCACTGACAGAATGTTGAACTTGCACATTGCTTTCCTCAAGTTTACCAAAGCCCGTCTCTCTCTGCTCATTCCTTTAGAGTAAGCCAATATTTGGATGTCCTATGGATGTGGGTGTAGACACAAGAAGTGAGATTCCTTGCCAACAATGATCAGGCAAGCAGTGTCTGATCCAGAATCAGTTCTCAGATCTCTGGTCTGTTCCACTTGTACAGTCAAGTGCCAATGTGTAAAACCTAAGAGAAAAATGAAACACTAAGGCATAAAACCTAAGAATGATATAGCAAATTTCTGGGATTTAATAAGACAGAGTTGCCTTTTTATTATAGTTTTGGTGCATTTATTCTATGAGCATTTAAAACATTGTTAATTGTAAAGAGAATAACAGAAAACAAAAAAATAAGAAAGGAAATTAGTACTGTAATTTCCAAGTTGACATTTGTGATGCAAATGTATGTTAATGAGTATATTTGAACAAATAATTTTCCCAAATAGGTGAAATACTATGTGTATTTTTGTTTGTACATGCCTTACATCAGATAAAATATTGAACATCTATTGATAGGAATAAGAATACTTCTGTAACATTATTCGTAGTTACAGAGGAATATATCTTATACAAATGCCATGATTCATTTAGCCAGGTCAAAAATAATCTAATCTTTGGTATTATAAGTAATTCTGTCATCTCATGGTTTAAGAACTAGATATTCATTTTGCCTCACTATCTCTTTTACTAGAAATATTTCCTTCATTGCAAGTATATAATTTGTCTCATTCAAATATTTTTGGTGTTTAAAGAACATGACAAATTGTAATCTGTTTTTCTATTAATAGCTTTAAAATTTGTCTTATGTATCTTTCCTGTGTTGTATTGAATAATTAACAGAGTAAATGCATTATCTGAGTAATGTGTTTGTAGAATTTACTTCAATAAAAATTAGGTTAGATCAGGAGATACCTTCAGAAGATTACCCAGTGATCTCTGATACCCAAAAATCTCTAATGGTAGTAAGAAAAGAATGTGAAGAGCTATGAAGCTGAAATTTCATGCCATCAAAAAGTCACCAATGTACCTTGGAATTGTCAAGAATTTTCTGCTGCTTAGGAGGATAAGAAATGTTTCATATGCCAGCAACCATTGGAGAAGCATTAGAATGCTTGTGAAGCCAACGCATTATAAAGATGAACTACTGGGGCTGTGGATGTGCATCAGGGGTAGAGCAGTTCCCTTGCATGTACAAGGCCTATGGCTCAATCTCCAGCACTGCAAAAGCCAAAACCAAGAAGACCTACATATATAGAATTTCTTACTAGTTAAACACACTTTCAAAATTTCAAATTCTAAACAATTTATTTTAGTTTTACTAGGATGATAAGAACTGGACCAAATGCAATAGTTATTATCAGCAAAAAAAAAAAATTGCATTTTTTCTTTCAATAAGGCTCACTACATCCAAAAGAATTGAGAAAATCCTATGGAATCTGAATGTTTGATGAAGCATCAATTGGTACTTCTTTCTTAGGTTTCCTGACAGGAAACAGATTCCTCGAGGTCATGGGCCCTGTCTAATCTCTAAGTCACACACCCTGGGATGACTGCACCAGTGCTAAATAGAGTCCAAAGATCCAGACTCCAGCTCCACAATCCTCCCATCACTCAATGTGGCTTTCCCAAGGGCTGCTAGGCAAATTTATGAAGGGTGATTATCCCTAGTCCAGCAGGTGCAGAAACGTGAGAGGATCCTTCCCTTGTCATACTGACTTGATGAACCTTTCCTGCAAGCCTAAAAGACCAAAAAGGTTTTGGTAATGTTCACTCATTCAACAAGTCTATACTGAGTGGCTGTGATGTACCTGGCTTTGTGATGAACACAAGGGACCCAGAAATGAAGAAGCCAGACCCTTGGAAACATGCCTGTCCAGATATCATTTGCTGCTTGACTTGAGGAGGCATAGGTGAGAGTAATCAGGTGATTATCTGGCTTTGGGGAATACAAGGGGCTAACATATTCCACTACAACCTGCTATGCTCTGAGCATACCTCCACCTTGTGCATCAGTGATCTGCAAACTACATTAGAACACACAAACGATACTCCCGTTAAGATAGAAAACCATGCCCACCTCTTTACAGCCTGCTGTGTCCTCTCTCCTACAATTTACACTCACTCTGACTTTTTGTCCAAGATAAATAGTTCTTCTGGTAGGAGATAATTCATTTGGCTCTGACTGCTGGACTCCCAATTTATGGTCAGTGATGTTAGCATGTCCTGTGAGCCCTTTTTTAGCATACCTGAAATGAAATCTTCTCAGAAAATGAAAGGAGTATCAGATGGAGCCTGAGCAATTACTTGATTCAACTCCCTTTTGGAAAATGAGAAAACAGACTCTGAGCAGGATGCAGAGAGCTGGGCTCTCGTATCATGCAATCCAGTGTGTGCACCTTTGCCCCACTCCGCTCTGGGAAGAGTACTCCTGAGTGCCCGCCTACAAGCCTGAGCTGACAATCTTCATGCACCCAGCCTTTCTTGTGAGCTCCCACTCAGTGTCTCCATCTAATAGATATGCCAAAGTTTTTATATCTAAAATGGAATTAATGAACTTCCCCCCAAACCTCAGGGTCACCCTTCATGTCTTTCTCTCAAACCCACACCCAATGCATCAGAAAATCAGGCTGATTCTGCTTTGGGATCCAGAATATAAGAGCAAAGTAGAACGGTTGGTGTTGTAAGTTACAAAGTCTGAAGTGCTTTGCCACCCAACCATGGGCAACCAGAATGTCTCAAACAGACTATGCACTCTGAAAAGATGGGCATGGTTTCAGCAAGCCTTGCAATCTTAGTTCATAGTGCGGGGTCTGGGACACGAGAAGGCACTCACCAAAGAGCTGGGGAGTGCTGTGGGAATGTTTTTTATCTACTTTGTGTGTGTGTGTGTGTGTGTGTGTGTGTGTGTGTGTGTTAAAATTTATAGTCCTAGAAATCCACACATTTAAGGTGGACACAGCCTACCGAGAGTGTATCTGGGCTTGTTTTACCATGATACATTTTGGAAATTCATACAAAAATGCTTTTTTTTCTTCATTGCATATACAAAATCCTATGAAAGAAGTTGAAGCAAAAAGGGAACACAAAAGAGGTATGTATTAAGCAAAATGGAAAGTTGCTCTAATTAAGTTTAGTGCAGGTCATTTGTTCTCTTTTTCATTCAAACTTTTCCTCCTGGGTTCCTCTGCTCCATTTTATGTAAGGAAAAAATGTCTAATGTACTGTGTGCTCAAGTTTTCCTTTCTCCTACCAAATCAAAATTGAATCCCAAAGCACTGCTCCAAGTAACTGTTTAATTGCCTTGAGTCAATAAAATGTCAATAATACAAAAATTCTTTAAAATTATATCTTAAGAGCATTTGGTACCCGGCTTTCCACTAATGGTATAGTAATTTTTCCAGCCTTGTCAGGGAATAGAGTGCTCAGAATAAGTGAACTTTCCAGATAGTCTCCTTATCCTCAGAGAAATTTACTTAAAAGTTTATAAATTTTTCACAAGGAACTGGTCATTGTGGCATTACCTTAGGCTGAATAAGATATGACCAATCTTTTCATTTCAGTAGATCATAGGCTTGCAAGCTTCCAATTTTAAATTGTACAAAGGCTAGTGGTTGTATAAAGAGATCCTGAGGACTTACTGGAAGAAACTCCATCAGTGACTGAGAATGTATCCATGAAAAGTAGTGGACATGACACAAAATCCACATTTAATAACCTTTCTTCTGGGCTTGAATATTACTTCTTTACAGAAACGTGGATTGCCCAAGTCCCATTGTTCCAAGGCTGTGGGTTCCTTCCACTACTTGGCTGCTTAACAGTAGAAAGGTCCACTCTTTCTAACCACATTGACCCAGGTAATAGGGAAAGTGCTGTCCTTGAGTTCTCTGACATTTACCAAGGGAGTGAAAGAACAATCTCTCTTATACCAATTTAACACATTTCTATTTCCCTCATGATTTAGTTAGTCAGGATTTTGTTGACACCACTAAATCCTTGGTTCTCAACTTAATTTTAATTCATTTATTCATTTGTATATTAAGCATTTAGTAAGCATTCTATGTGTCAAGCCCAGATTAGATACTGAAGACAGAAAAATGAACAACTCATCTCAGGAAACTCATTATCTAGTGAAGAGGAGAGGCAACTACATAATTGATCCAAAAACAGTAAGAGTTGATAAAGTAAAGCTGATACACTAAATCAGGCCTGTCTCTTCCAGGAAGATAGTCATTTGGTTACATAGTGTTTCTTCTTAGCTTTCAAATTGCAACTACAAAGCTGCATGGCTATATCAAAAACCTTGTTGTCCACAAAGCCAAAAATATTTACTATTGATCTATGTGTAGCAAAAGTTTCTTGCAATAAAGTATGATGAGAAAAAATGGAAGGCAATTGGAGGAGAGAAATTATTGGGGAACATCTTCACAGAACAGGAAGAGCCCTAACTGTGAGCTAAGGAAAGCATGGAATACCACTCATGGAGAGCAGTAAAGCTAGACGTAGAGCAAAGAGGTTTGTCCTTCAACCGGCCCCTACTGTGATAGAGAATGGACAGAGTCTGTTGTAAAAAAAAGTTTTGTTAGTAGAAAAGGCTGAAGAGGGATGAAGGGTGAGTTTCATGGGTTAATAGTAGGATTCTATTCTGTCAGCAGTGGGAATTCTAGAGAGGATTTTCAAAAGATATAAAATAGATTACTAGAGCTGAGGACATAGCTCAGTGGCAAAGCGCCAGCCTGGCAAGCACAAGGCACTGAGTTGGATCCTAGCACAAAAACAAAACAAAGGAAGACATGACTAATAGAAATAAATTTAGAAAAAGAAAATAAACTGGGGAGAGCTGAACGTAAAACCAACCGAGGTTCTATTGTAAAGACCTAAGAAAGAGATAATGATTCAAAGCAAAAGTTCCAGGGGCTATCGAGGCTGAGAGGATCCAGTGATCCTAAGGAAGCAGAATTAACAAGGAGCACTGCGGGTAGCTTAACTTCTGAGGGCCAGACTTTCCTAAGTAGAGTCCATCTCTGAAGAAGCGGGCAAGGATCCCACCTGTGGATTCGAAAAGAAAGATTTTTGGTCAAGTTTTTTTTAATATATATAATTATTACTAAATACTGTTCAATGACAGCTGGCAAAATTTTGTTTTTAGTCACAGGAATGCCTTTACTGATTGTTTGGTTGCTTGCTCCTGCCTGCTTCTTCTTCTTATTATATTATTATTATTATTATTATTATTATTATTATTATTTTATGAAGTTGGTACAGGGTCTCACTATGCAGCTTGGCCTCCTAGTGGTCCTCCTGTTTTCAGCCTCCCCAGCACTGGGATTAGAGATGTGTGCCACCATGCCCGATCTCAGTGGCCACTCAGGACGCCCAGGAGCATGCCTAGGGGCATGACCAGCAAGGCATACGGTGCCGGGCATTGACACCAATCCCTGCACTTGCCTAAGCAGGCACTTAGTCTGCTGAGCTATCTCCCCAGCCCTTTGCTTGCTTTTCTTTCCCCACAAGACTAGCCCTGCAGAAAGGCAGGCGGTGAACCAAGTGGGATTGGCAGTCTTTGTATCCAGAAGGATGTTGGTGCAAGTCCTCACACATTTATTTAATAACTCTGCATCTTTCAGCAAGTATCTCAGCCTTTTCTAACCTCAGGATCATCACATGTAAAAGGAAGATAGGAATAGCCATCTGGGTATCTTTACGCATTGGTAAAAGCTTAAGATAGGACAACACAAGCAATGCGTTCGGCACAGAGCCTGACACAAAGACATGTTCAGGACATGCCAGCTATCTTCATCTCAAGTGACCACAGGAATTCTTCGGATCTCCACTAAACAGGGAAGCCTCATCTCACTCGCACCCAGTAAGCAAAATCCCATCTCTGTTAGCAACCAATATTCCTGTCATTGTGTAATTGAGTAGCTAAGTTGTTTCATGTCTGTTTTTCCAAACAGCAGGGTGGTTTTGAGATATCAAAGGCTGTTCCTCTTTTGTTCAATGCTCTGCCAGGTACAGAAAAAGGGACTCAGTCATTCACTGAATGAGAGAAAGGACACAGGAAGACGGAATGAAGAGAAGAACACAAGAGAATGGCAAGGAGAGGGAGAGAGGAAAAGCACATCACCTCTCCCTTGTTAAGCACATCACCTCTCCCTTGTTTACTTGCTCTGCATCTCAGTGGCCCTAAACCTGATTATTCAGAAATAGGGGTAAAAGTACCTAAGGTGGAAGAAACACTTTTCTGATTCCTGGCATAATCTTCTGGGACCTAAAGATGTTCGGACTTCCCAGCTGGGAGCACTTTTCTCAGGCTTTGCTTAGCAATGAGGTTAGGAATGGGAGAACTAATTAGTGGAAATTCTGACTGCTTTGTGCCAAGGGTGGAGACACCTGGCAAGGTAGGAATGCATTTTACGGGGCAACAGACATGAATGAGAATGGAAAGAACCCACCAAATAGGGCAAACAAACAGAGGAGACTAAGAGGTATACAATAGTAGTCTTTTAGTTATTCTTTTGTGTTCAGCAGTAGAATATTTTCATCAGCACACCCTACAAATGGACTTCTCTTCCACCCTATGGGTCATGATTCCACCTGAGTCTACAGGGTGGATTTCAAAGAAATAGCTGTAGCTCAGTTCCACAA
>NW_004524598.1:13908232-13933566 GCF_000260255.1 Octodon degus | reverse complement strand
ACAATGTACTAACCATTGTTACTCTCCTAAAATCTTGTTCTGAGATTTTGTACAATTGTTTTTATTTTTTTCTTTAAAATAAAAACAACTGATGTAAAAAAAATAAAACCAAAAAAAAAAAAGAAGAAAAAGAAAAAAAAAAGGGGGCCACAGAAGGAGCTGCATATAAATTTAATACATTTGAATCCTCTTATAAACAGATGTTTTTTTGTATATACAAAATTTATTTTTAGTCACAGGAATACCTTTACTGATTATTTAGCTGCTTGTTCCTGCCTTCTTCTTCTTCTTCTTCTTATTATTATTATTATTATTAGTATTATTTTATGAATTTGGTACAGGGAAATTTCAGAAATTTCAGTGGGAGGTTTTGGATTTACCAATCTAATCCTATGCATAACTATATTCTAAGGTAGAAAATGTAAACTTATTAATACTTAAAACCCCACAGGCAGGGGAGATAGTTTAGTAGTCTCACTTCCTGCCTTGACAAAATGAAGGACCTGGGTTGCCAGCCACTGAAACTGGGCATGGTGGTGCACTCTTGTAATCCAAGTGCTGAAGAGGCTTAAATAGGAGAATCACTGAGACCAAGCTTCATAGTGAGACACTGTACCAAATACATAAGAAAAAAAAAGCCCCGCAACATTTTTAACTATTTTATTAGAAATATTGCTAAAATATATTTACATTCCACCCAATCATGATAAGCAAAGTAGATATTTTTCACCTTTTCTTGGTAACCATTACTACTGTCATAGAAAGGAGTGTAGGCTTGGCATGGTGGCATGCACCTGTAATCCCAGCACATGGTGGGCCAAGGCAGAAAAATAGTTGCAAGTTCAAGACCAACCTGGGCTACAAAGTGAGCTCAAGACCAACCTGAACTGCACAGCAAGACCCTGTCTCAAAAAGACAAAAAAAAAAAAAAAATGAGGGTAGGCATTGTTGACCATTTCTTGAAGGGCCCCAAAGTACTATGTTGCTCTAGTGTGGGGCAACTTGCATCTTGCTTGATACCATGGAGGAGAGGAGACATTTAAACTATTGCTCCTATGCTGAACATCTTCTGGGAAATAATACTGTTACAGTTGACACTGCTTCCAGTTCTACCAGGTATAGCTCCTTTCATTTTTCCCCGCTGCTTTTTATGCTGCCATTGAGTTCCCAGCTATTCCCATTCCTCACAACTAGCTCCTATTGCTTTTTCAGTCTCAAAGTGAAAACTAGGAGAAAACCATAATTTTCCAGAACAAACCAGACATCCACTATCATAAAGGAAAAATTAAGTTCCTATTAAAACTTAATCATATACTTAGGTCTTTAGAGTTGGAAACATCAATAGAAATTCATACTTAGCTTAGAAGTACCTATATGTGTGGATCAGGATATTCGCTTTCCTATTGCCGAGACACAATTGCTGACATCAAATATTAAAGGAGGAGGGTTAATTTGACTCATGGTTTCCAAGTCAGCAGTCCATGACTGATTCTCTGCAAGACAGAATGTCATGGAGGAAGGGAGTAGTAGAGCAAATATTCCCATTTCATGGAACCCAGGAAGCAGAGTGGGTTGGAAGTAGCACCTGAGAGACATATCACCACAACGACCCTTCTGTTGACCACCTCCAACTCGGCCTACCTCCCAAGGACACACACAGCTGTACATTGTGTACATCAGTGGGCACCGTACCCCTACGATCCAATCATCTCTCCAGGAGTCTCTGAATCCATTCAAACTGAGAATTAAAAAATCTCATCAGTTCTCTCCCAAAATATCAAAGTCATCAAAACTCAGGAAAATCTGAAAAAATGGTCTTGGCTGAGTAGAACTTAGGGAGACAGGATGACCACATTTCTGAATGTAATGTACATCTTGGATATGATTGTAGGAGAGGAGAAAAAGACATTGGAGGAAGCTAACTAAATGGAACATACTGTGGACATTATTTAATAATTACTACCAATATTGGTCCATTAATTCTAAAAGTACCAAGCAAAGGGATGATGTAAACAATTGGGATAACTAAGGAGAGAATTTAGGAATCTTGTGTTCTCTGTGGCTTTTCAATAAATCTAATGCAATTCTAAACCAAGTAGTTTACTTTAAAATTTACCATGTGGCAACCCACTTGGAAACCCTCTGTCTCTCTTTCTCTTTATATTTAGTACAGGGTCTACAGGGTCTCAATACACAGTTCTGATTCATAGTGATCCTTCTGTTTTCAGCCTTCCAAGTGCTGGGATTACCACACCAGTGTCAATCGTTGTTTCAGTGTACCCTGGGGGCGGAGCCAGCACAGCACCATGGGGATAGAACCCCAGTCCCTGCACTTGCCTAAGCAGGCAATTTAATCCATTGAGCTATCTGGACAGCCCTCCCTCTGTCTCTCTTAGAAGCTACCTTTCCCTCAAAAGATATTTTCTGTTCTAAAACAATTCTTATGCACTCCAGGGCTGAGAAGGGAAGGTAAGCATCCATCTCCTTCAAATACTTCTGTCTTGAGAATCAGAAGCTGTCACCTCCAAGTGTACTCCCAGCCCTCTAGGCTGCTTGACTCCTAACAGAGGTGCAGTGTAGCTGTCATGTGCCTGGAACATGACCTCAAAAAGATCCCTAAAATTATGAAAATAATTATTTTCTAATGTGTTCTTTTTTCAGTTTATTCATCCTGCAATGTAATAGGGTTTAACTCAATCAAGGGAGAAGTTGACTAGGAAAATTATGAAAATGCATATAACATTAGGAAGCCAGTTGGCTGGAATTTGTAGGGAAGAACACTCCCTGTATGTTTACAAACTTCTCAGACTGGCTCTTAAGCTAGCTTCCAGCTAAGAAAATGTGTTAAGGTGTCAATAAAATCATTCTATAATCCTCCACAACCAAAACGTATATGAAGCTTATTAAAAAAGGAAACAGCAAGCACTTCTTAGAAAGCAATGGGAGAATGGTTATTCTTTAATAACCAGACAACTATGTGCTGCTGCTGCTCATTCCCTAGCCCACGTGAGAAGGGAGAGCACTAGTGTCTCTGCATGTTCTGAGAGGATTGAAATCCTGGCATCACATTCCTTGGCTATAAAAGGGGTGGACATGTGTGGGGGGGAGGGGAGAATTAGGATTTAATTAGTAGAATTCTGGATAAGTATAAGTAGAATCAATTCTTATCTTTCCCTCTTATTCTTTTGAGGCACTATAACAAAATACCATAAATTAGGTGGCTTACTGTGTTAATCATCTTTACTTTACTATAACAAAATTCCCAAGAAGATCAACTTAGAAAAGATTTGTTTGGGCTCTAAGCTGTGGAAGATTCACCCCATAATCACTTAGTCCTATTACCCTTTGGTGAGTGGCCGAAAGGGACATCATGGTGGAGAGCACATAGCAGAGGGTACTGTTCACCTCAGAGCAGCCAGAAAATGAAAGAAAAGGCTACCAAGGGGCTGCAGTCCCAATACACCCTTCAAAGGCTCTCCCAATGACCTACCTTCCTTCCCTTAGGCCCCACCTCCTAAGGGGTTCATCACTTCCTAATAGCACAAAGAGTTAGAAATCAAGTCTTCAGCACATGGACCTTTGGGGAACAATCCAGATCCAAATCATAGCAGCTATATAAACAACAGATATTTATTTCTCATATTTCTAGAGGCTTAGAAATCAACACAAAAGCAATAGCACAATTGCTGCCTGACAAAAGACCATTTTGTCCTCACCCATGCCTATGTCTTAGATCTGACATGTTCCCTCAAAGTCTCAGTACATCAGTCCCCAATGCAGCAATGTTCAGAGGTAAGGCTTTTGGAAAGTGACTGGATCACAAAGACTTTAAATTCATCACTGTGTTAATCTATGATGGATTTATAGTTTAACAGGCTTTGGGAGTGGGGTGGAACCTTCAGGAGGTGGGGAATAGCTGAAGGGAATAAGTCACTAGAGGTATACAGTTGATAGATATATTCTCATTCTCTCTCTCTCTCTCTCTCTCTCTCTCTCTCTCTCTCTCTCTCTCTCTCTCTCTCTGTCTGCCCCATCTCTCCCTCCCTCCCTTTTCCCTCCCTTCCTCCCTCTCCTGTCCACATTGAAGTGAACATCTCTGCTATATGCTATCCCTTACACACAACAGACCCAAGTGACCTTGCACTGAAACCTAGTGCCTCTAAGTGTCTGCCTGGCAAGTGCAAGGACCCGATACCATGACCCTGTGCCATGCTCCCCACACCCTCACCCTTTGGGCTGTGTGGGCCCCCGAAACCAGCCGTGGTGGTGCATGCCTGTAATCCCAGTGCTGGGGAGGCTGAAACAGGAGGATCACTAGAGTCCTAGCTACATAGCCAGACCTGTACAAAATAAATAAAAAGTAAATTAATTAATTAATTAATTTTTAAAAAGCCGTTGAGTAGGCACACACTTCTTATTTCAGATCAAGAGTTTCATCTTCAACTTAAGTGTACTCTGTGGTCTGGTCGGTTCTTACAAGGTTTGTTCCTTGCCTGATAGAACTTGAAGCAGTAATTTCAGGTGTTACCCTTCATATCCAACAGCTCACTGCCCCTTCTCCAGCACTGCTGTGAGCAGCAGGACCAGCTACATGGGGATAGATCTCAATGGGTTTTGTGTGGTATCACAGCCCCTACTCAAAGGCTTTGGTAGAGCATTTCCCAGCACTGTTAGTAGGTTTTCTTTTCTTCAGTGCTGTATTGAAGTTGCCCAGTGCAGCAGCAGTTGTATTCTTTATTAGCTTGGTAGACCATTCTTCTCACCTTTTTAAATACTAACAACTTTCACCCTTTGAACTTTGTGCTGAAAAAGAAGAACCCTCTAATACTACTGAAAGTGCAATATTTGTGTATCTCTGTGAGATGAACTTCAATCCACACCTTCTCCACAAGAGACATAATGGGTCCCCCAGTGGTACTTCAGCAGCACTTCATGAAACTGGGTTACTGAATAACTGTTCACCTCTTAATTTCCAAGCTAAACTTTTCTTCCACTGCTCATAATATAATGGCAACCTGCAGAACTTAAAAGTAGAAGGTGATGCTGAATTTGAAGTATCATCTTATAGGTGGACTGGCAAACAAATTGTTATTAAGCTAGTGAAGATAAGACCAGAAATCCACCCTGAAGAATGAATAAATGGGCAAGTTGTATGAACTGTTCTTTGAAACTTAGAGAGTAAATCTCCAGCTGCTCCATCGGAGTCCAACAGGAGTGCATGCTACTAACATAATGGGGAGGTGTTTGACCTGACTTACACCCCTGAAGATGTTGAAGCAAATGTTAAGCTAAAAACTGCTGATGAAATAGACTATGTCATTGATGACAATAAACATACTGGTGCTGCAAGGCCTCCTAACATAATGTTGTTGAAAAAGAAACAAGTCCACTGTCAAGGGATAGTTTGTGACATAATGGAGGCATTTGGCCTTATTGGAAGAGATGATTTGGTAACAGATAATCTTCCACTACGGTGAGTTTAAAGGTAACCTGGAAGGCTTGCAGCCCAGAGGTGATGTGGAATTCACAATCAAGGACAAAAATGGTAAAGAAGTTGCAATGGATGTTAGATTATTGCCTCAAGGAATAGTCATTTTTAAAGATATCACCATTGAATGTTTGAAGCTACTAAAATGGACGTTATCCCTAAATTACCCAGTAAAAACCAGAATGACCTACTGCAGGGATGAATCAAAGCTGATTTTGTGATTCTTAAAGAATGTTGTTTTGGAGATAAAGATACAAAATACAAGGGGATCCTGCTCAAAGATGACCATGTTAGCTTTAATATTTCAACCGAGCAATCTGGCAAATCAGAATGAGCAACCAATATAGGAGTTCTATCAAATGCATTTCAGACCATCAGTGAAGCTAGAGAAATGTGTGTAATCACTGCCATGAGAAATGGGTTTGGTTTCAGTAAGTCAGTGGATCTGACTTGGATTTTCTTCCACTTTAGTAAATTCTGGATGGGAGTTGGTTGGCTCCATATTGCAGATGAAGCAGAGTTCACTGTGGTTCCTCTTATACTTTCTGCCCAAGGAAATCATGCAATTAGAACTTAAAAACTTCCCAAAGACATGGTTTCATTCCATTCTCATTGAGAAAATTGTTTTCTGAGCACTGTAGAAAAAGAAGTAACTTTTTCCAATCCTAAAACACTAGCCCCAGTAAAACCAAAGGAGGAAGCTTAGGATGGCATCATCATTGGTGATGACTGGGGAGTGAAGCTGACTGTTGATTTTTCAGGCCAAGGATGTGGAACAATGTACTTCTTCTCAGATAGGAGATAAGGTTGAACTTAGTATTACTGACAAACAACCCTGGGCAGCAGATTGCAATTTGTGTGTGACTTTGGGTCATAATTTCAATTCTAAGAAGCTCTTAGGTTACGTGGAAACTCTGAAAGATAGTATGGTATTTATTGAGACAGCCAATAGTGAAAAGGAAATCTTTTTCCATTACAGTGAATTCTCTGGTGATGTTAATGGCCTGGAAGTTGCAGACCTGGTTGAATACAGCTTGTCCAAAGGCAAAGGCAACAAAGTCAGTGCTGATAAAGTAACAAAATTCAGTGCATGGTATTATTCAGGGGGCAGATCCCACCATCTATTCTGGTAAAGTCATTCACCCTATGAGAAGTGTTGACCCAACTCAGACTGAGTATCCAGGAATGATTCAGATTGTGGAAGAGGGGGATATGAAAGGTGAGGTGTATTCCTTTGTCATAGCTCTGCTGGCCAACAGTAGGGATGCTTATAGATGGGAGAGAGTGTTAAGTTCCCATTGTGTGTCCTGAGCCAAAATGCACAGACTGGCCCACAACTTCACACCCCTGCATAGGACTATAGTGGAGTGTGTGAAAGATCAATTTCATTAACTATGAAGTAGGAGGCAGCAGTGGCTCTTTTTCCATGTAAGAGAAGTTGAGGAGGGCATGGAGCTACAGGCAGGAGAAGAGGTGGAGTTCTCAGTGATTCTTACCCAGCACAATGCAAGCGCAATGCTTGTAATATTTGGCAAGTGTGAGGGCCTCAAGGCTGCTGCCGGTCCTCCACCTGATTGATTGGTCAGTCGCTTGAAGAACTTCAACCCGGATCACTCCCTGGATCACTCCTCGCCTAACAGTTCTTCATCAGCCAAGGGGACAAGATAACTCAATGGGATTTTGTGCAGAAACAAAGGTCCATCAAGCTAGTGTCATTGACTAACTACATCCACAAAGCTCATATTTAATGATCATATTTTATGATTAAGCTGGGGGATTCTGGTGAAGGGTTCTGAGTATCACCCCCTTCATCCCTAACAAAATCTGGAAGACTTATTCCACTGAGCTGTCACTCCACTTTTAACACCTTCCTCATGTTATACTTTTAAAAAATAAATTTATAAAACCATTTTGAAATTATGCACAGTTGTAGCTTAGAGAACTTAAGGCAGTGCCATGTAGTTCCAACTTAGGAGGTTTATCTGGTGCATTTATTGCAACTGGCAATTGTAAAACCCACTTCACCTGTATAACTGAAACAGCCTATCACATTGTTGTCCCTATGAAATTCTGCACTTGATGATGAATTATATATTCTACTGTCAAGATGTTCTGCCTTAGTGGTCAGCTGCATTCTTTTCTGTTTCTTTCCTGTTCATTACACTTTAATTCTGAGGCCCATAGGAGGGTAGAATATATTACATTTTAAAAATTACCAAAAATGTTTCAGAACTGGGGAGATAGCTCAGTGGAATAAATGCTTGCCTAGTAAGCACAAGGTCCAGAGTTTGATCCCTGGTACCACCACCCCCCCAAAAAAAAGCAAAATTGCAATTTGTATACACAAACCATTTTCCTTCTTTCTTTCTTTTTCTTTTTTCTTTCTTTCTTTTTATTATTTTTTTAATTTTTATTTTAAGGAAGGGTCTACAAGGTGTTTAGGTCTCACTACTAGATCATACTTAGTAGTGATCCACCTGTTCACAGCCTCCCGAGAGCTGGGACTACAGGCATGCACCACCATACCCAGTCTTAATTGCCATCTCAGTGCACCCCGGGGACAGGGCCAGCACAGCAGGCCTCGGGGATGGAACTCCCAGCCTCTGCGCCTGCTTACAGGTGCTTTAAATCCACCGAGCTATTTGGCCAGTTCTAAACAATTTTCTTAGTTGGTGGCCAAATGTTAAAATAGTATTTTATGTATCATTTATAATCTTGTCACAATAGACTTAAAGTTTGGTTAGATTTCAGTAAAAATTATTAGTAGTTTTCCCCCCGGAATGGGGATTAATAACTTTACAATTAGTATGTATGGTGTAGAATTCCATGCAAATGAAGTGTGCCAGGAGTGTGATAATTAAATCATATTTAAAAAAAATAAAAATACACGAATTTGTTACCGATTAAATCACTGCAATTTCTAGAACACAGTTTTGTTTTTTTTTTTTTTTGAATTTAAAAAAAATTAAAGAAAAAAGTTGTTCCTGAAAAGAAAAACCACTGAGGCTGCTGCCTGTAACTATCATGAATTCCATGGTGGCGGGACATTTAGTTATTGGGAGAGGTTCCACATTCATCACATAGCGCTTCATTTTTTCTACCAAGTTGGTTAAAGGTGTCTGCGTTTCAAAAGATTAAGTTTCACTGCTGTGGACAATCACAACCATTTCTGACACAGAGCTTCTACCTTGGATGTTTGTCTGCCATACAATTGCAAAACTACCTGTTTGATTTGAAGTAAAGGAGACATTTACTACTAGAAGGTAAAAAAAACAGTTTACATTTGTATAAATTTCCTTCATCAGAGGCATTATTTTGGTGTCTTGCCAAACAGCAATCAACTCTGGACGAAGCCTGCATTCCAAAACAATGCTACAAGAATATATTATTCTATGAACAATAAACTATTGTAATGTCTCTCTTTGCCCCAATATCAGGCTTTAAAGAATACCACATCAGTTGTTCTTCTGATTATTTTCTCATGAACCTGAAGTGTATGATTTATGCTCAGATATTTCTACATCTAAAACCATTGATATTTCATAATCAAGTCTTACTCTTCTAAAGTAAATGTTTCAAGGAAAATATTTAATCTACCAAAATAACTCCAAACCCTGTGCTTTGAAAATCACTCCCAAAATGCCATATAGTTTCCATCCTTTTTGAATTGTACGTGGATTTGCAATTTATAACACTGGCTGGGTTCCAGTTTCCTGAACTGTCCATGCAATGTGGATGTCATCCTCCACAGACCCCTGACAGGATTTCATAAGGCTATATGTGGGCTTGGATTAGCAAGAGTAACCAATGTATGTATGTATGTATGTATGTATGTATGTATGTATGTATTTATTTTTTCTTAATTTTATTGAGAAACAAATAACAATGAGACAGCTTCAAAACTGATTAGTAGGGAAGTTTCAATAATTAATGCGTGGCATGTTGTTGTCGTCATAGTGGTTATTCATAGTACAAGATGCAGACATGATATCCTGTCCACAAACACCTTTAGTACAAATCTTTCTTCTCACTGAATTAAGAGAAAGTAGCTGTATATCTATCCTAACTATTTTGTATATACAGAAAATATATCCCCTTCATTTATATTCCCTTTTTTGTTTAGTTTTATCAGAGATGGGTATTCCATTGCCATTTAAATATTGTAGGTTTGTGAATTCAGCAAAATAATCCAATATAGTCCAGTAGTCCATAATGGTAGTGGGTTATCCATAGGACTAGCAATGTCAGAAGTTGTTGACTTGAGCCTTTTACAGCCCAGCATATTAATATGGCTTTACTTCTTATACCTCATTTTTATACTTTTCTACTGGATGGTTAAGACCAAGATAAACAAGACCTATATAATAAGAAATGTAAGTTTTGTATCTGATAAGGTCAGTCAAATCCCCTCAGGATTTATCCTGAAACCTTGTACCACATTCAAACCAGCTATTCCACTACTGGGAATTTTCCTGGAGGAACTGAAAATGTCACATCATAGTGATATATGTGTACCTATGTTTATAGCAGCACAATTTGTGATAGCCAAATCTTGGAAACAACCAAGATGCCTGTTACCTGAGGAATGGATGAAAAAGATGTGGTATTTTTATACAGTGGAGTATTACTCAGCTATAAAGAATGATAAACTCAAAGCTTTTATATTTAAGTGGATGCCACTTGAAGATATACTCATTAGTGAAGTAAACCAGACCCATATGTGTAAATATCATAGAGTCTCCCTATTGTAAGAACTCAAAAGAAGAAATGTGTTTACCAAGTAATAACAATCAGGCTTGAACTTTAGTCCAAAATGCTTTTATAGTTTACCAGTATTCTACTTTTGAATAGAAAAAGAAAGACTCACAGAAACAAAAAGGGAAATGAAAGTATGAAGTGCTCACCAAGCAGGAACTTTACCTATATAATCTCATATAACTTCATGGAATTATATATCACACAGAGAAGAATAAAATCTAGAGTTTCATAAATTACCTAGAGATTAGATTTCAAGTAAGTCTGATTATTAAGCTTACCATCTTTTCACTTCATTCAATTGATTCTTACTGATAATTGTTAAAAACAGAGTAAGTAGCTCCAAAAATCTATTTAAACAGTTTTATATTGGAGATACAATCTTTTTCATTAATATTTTTAAATTTCCCCCACTGAATATACAGGCTATGTATGAATTTACCCCCAAAGACAATAATAGCAAGGGACCATGTCATGCCCCAAATGACAGGTAAAGACAATATACAGAACTAAATAAGAACTAATAATTTCCCAGACCTAAACTGAGTCCAGAAATAAAATTTTGTTTAAAAAAAGGAATACTAAAAATGAGAAATATTATGAATGTAAACCTCCTCAAAAAATGGATTTTTTCATGTAAGAAGGAATTTATTGTTATTGTTAAAAATAACTATCCTTGTATTTAGTGCTATATTTAGAATGTGCACACAGATATTGAATATAAAACATATACAGCATGTAATCTTCTAACATCACTCATGTTTGAAGAAGCAAAATAAAACCACTCCTACAGAAATTCCTTTCTAACGTCTTATTTTAAGGGATCTATTTGTAATGAAATAGAGGAATTTATTGTTCAGTAGGATGACTTCTTCTCTGACATATGTTTATCCCTAAAATTATTTTCATTCTTTTACCACAAAATTGAATACATCTTTATCAATAAAAAGCTTTTTTAATCTTTATATTTAATAAGTCCTTTCAAATGTTTTTCTGAGAATAGCATACATTTTTCTCCTCTTTATTAAAATAGATTTCTATATCTAGTCTTAGAGAAATGCAACAGTATAACAAAAATAACAAGCCCTGTACCATGGAGTAGTACTTACTATGATTGGTTAAAGGTTTCAGGATTCTGCAATAAATAGGTAACACTTCTTGCATATAAGCCACACAACTTCTCATAATTTGCAATTTATTCATCCTTGAAATTGATACTCTAGAATCCTCCATCTAGAATTAGTATAAAGATTGCATTAATTGTGTCAAACATCTGCCATCATATCTGTTTCTGCCCATCAATCAATATTGGTCATCATTGGCTCTTAGTTTACAGTGCGTAAAATCTACAAAAGAATTAGAAATTTTAGAAGACATAGCCATGTAGACATCTTCGTGTCACTGTCTCCACTGGAGTACAGCTTGAGTAGCTCAATCCAAAATGTTTGAATAGAAATTTTTTATATTTTGGTTTTATATATTTTAAAATATTTCCATACATATTATGAGATATCTTGAGGATGAGACCTAAATCTAAGCCTGAAATTCATTTTTGTTTTTTATACATTTGAGGTTAGTTTTATTAAGTATTTTTAGTGATAAATTTCATGAGGTCAAGTGTGGATTTTTCCACTGTGCTATTATGATAATGCTTAAACCATTTTAAATTTTGGAACATTTCAAATTTCAGGTTCTGTATTACATATGTTCAATCTATACTATGATTGACCAGATGTCTACAGAAAGACACTTGGAAAATCTTCTTGATTCTTGTGAATGACCTGATGTTTTCATGTAATATGAAAATATAAGAGAACAGTGACATTATCAAATGCTATAAATCTTCCTAATGTTTTACTCATATTTTCATTTATCTGTTATTTCCCTTTCATCAACCCATTGAATCATCTTTACCAAGCACTGAATTTGATCTTTGACAGTCGAAACAATTGTGTCTTTGTCTTGATTCTAAAGAGAATGAAATCTAGAAATGCAAGAACTATGCCAAAAATAAAACTGCAGTTCAAGGCACTGAATAAATAGCCTTAGTTACTTTTTTCTCATTCCTGAGACAAAATGCTCTACACTAAAATTTAAAGGGACAAAGATTTATGTAGTCATAGATTGTAGAGGTTTCCATCCCTATCAGACTGGTTTCCAAGCAGAGTGGCTTGACAGAAGTGCAATGAAAAAAGAACCAGTTCATGGCAAGCATAAGAAAGCAAGAAAAAGGAAGACTAGCTTCTTTCTTTCTCTTCTATTGCATCCAGACTACCTCGATTAGAGCAGTGCCACGCCAATCAGTGGACTGATTTGGCAATTCTCTGCCCTTAATCCTAGCATCCCTAACCCTAACATTGTACCATGAATCAATTGCACATCCTAGATTCAGCCACCTCTGGAAAAGCCCCGCGTATGATTGCATGAGGCTTTAGGAGGACATCTCCACACAAGCCAAACAGTCTGTCTGTTATCTTCCAAAGTCTAATTCACATCCCTTTTTAAAAAATATATTTAGTCCACCTCTGAGAGTTGCCAAAGTCCTAACAGTTTCAGCATTGCTAAAAAGTCCATGCCCCAAGTCTCTTCTAAGATTTAAGGCAAACTATTAGCTACAAGCCCTTGTACAAATGAAAAAGCAAAAAAGTTAAACACTTCCAACACACAATTGCACAAGATAAACATTACCATTCCAAAATTTACAAATAGAAGAATACAAAGAAATGTGACCAAAGCAAGTCCAAAATTTATCAGGAAAAATCATTAAGTCCTGCAGTTTCATGCTCAGATTACAAAGCAATTTGTGGCAATATGTCAACTCCAAAGGGCTTCGGTGGCACCACTTGTGTAGCACTTCTGGTGTTTGTAGCTCCCATGGCTTCTCTCTTGGGATATCTCTGCTCCTTCCTTGCAATTTTCCTCAGATGATACATGTTCCTGGATTCTCCAAACTTCTCAGGTCTCCATTACACCTTTGTGTTCACACTCGCAGTTTAACACTCTGTCTTCTCAGGGGCACACTTGCTGGACTCCAGGCCTTCTTCTGAAATCTGAGTGGAAACTTTTCTGACCCCACAATTCTTGCATTCTGCATGTGCCTAAGACCAGCTCTGCATAAATGATGCCAAGCTCTATTCACAGCTGGAGTGGAAATGAGGCTTTCTTCTCTCTTGGTTGTAGGGGCTTAGTGACTATATACCAAGTTCTGTAGAGAAACCACCACCACTCTGGAATATGCAGCTCTGGGAATCTCTTCTCAAAACAAGTTCTTTCACCTTTGCAAATATGAGGTTGCAAAGGATGGACTATTTCTGGTTCTTGTTATGACTTCAGGCCAACTTTTCTGTAGTCTTTTCTTTCTTTCTTTATTTTGAAATACACAAGCATATATCCTCTTTATTTAAAAATTAATAGTAGAGCTTCTAGAATTTACTTAATTGTACTAATGTTATTTTTTTGAAGACAAAAAAGGCACCATAAGACAACAAAAGTGACACAGAATTTCAAAACAAGAACAGAAAATTAATAGTCGCTATTACATTACATATTATTAACATCAAATTTGTTGCTCAGACTATTATCTTTCTTTTTTTGTAAAAGTTTCAATAATTAATACGTTGCATATTTTTGTCTTAGTGCTTATTAATTGTACAAGATACAGACATGATATCTGTAGTAGTCTACAAACACTACTAGAACAAATCTTTCTATTCATCGATTTAAGAGAATGTAGCTATATATCTATCCTAACTATTTTGAATATACAGATAGAAAATGGTTGTTAATTTGTATCCCTTTTTTATTTAGTTTTGTCAGAGAAGGGTATTCATTGTCATTTAAATATTATAGATGTGTGAATTCAGCAAAATATTCCAATATAGTCCAGTAGTCCATAATGGTAGTGGGTTTTCCGTAAGACTGCCAATGTCCAAAATTGTTGACTTGAGCCTTTTACAGTTCAGCATACTAATATGGCTTTACTTTTAATACTTTGTTTTTATACTTTCACCTGGATGGTTAAGACCAAGATAAAGCAAAATCTATATAACAAGAAATGTAGCTTTTGTATCTGATAAGGTCAGTCAAATCTCCTCACAATTTAATCTTAAAACCCTGTACCGCAGTTTGTAGATCCTTTGTCAGTGTCAGCCATGTGGATGAGTCACGGACATTGTTTGACCAATTTGCTCTTTGTGAAAGCCTGAGAGATTTTCTCTCTATGTAACTCTCCTTACGCACACTCTACAACATCGATCATGTTGCTCTGTGGCCCCATAATCTCGTTGATCAGAGAATTTGGGACACAACTGAGTTACATGATGTTACAGTACAAGTTCTCCTATGTCCTGAGTCTTCACTGACCTTGAAAGGCTAGGGTCAAAGTGTTGGCTGTCCTCACAGCCCTTCTGTTTGTTTAATTTTTAGTCTGCAAACTGAGGTTGTTAACCCTCCAGAAAAGAAGCTTATTACCCTACAACATAGGCAGTTGAGCTTAACCTCACTATCTGTCTGAATATCAAACATCTTAGGCATAACATGGAACAAGTATTTTCTATCAAGTATTGATATACTAACCTTTAAGTCCCTACAGAATATAAAGAATTTTTTTTAAAAAAAGTTAAAAAAATAGGACTAAACAATTACAAATTTTACACAGAAGTTTAGAAAACTAACTATATACAGCATTGTAGTAGGACAGTCCTGTGACATTTTTTCTTGTCTCTTGTTTTCATTTATTACTTTTTTTTTCAGAATGAGGGATTGAACTCAGACCCTTGAGCTTGCCAGGCAAGTGCTTATTATACTGAGCTATCTCCCTGGTTCCCCTTTTAAAAAAAATGTCTTTTTCTGTAGTGGCTTTTCTTTCCTAGTATTTTAATGACCAATTTATCCTTTCTTCCATCTTTTCAGGCTGAAACTTTATGGAGATTTCTTTCTAGCCAAACTCACAATGTTTTGAATCATTCTGCAGGGCTTTTGCTCTTGATTCTCAATAGAAATCTGGCTAAAAATCCTCAATAGTATCCATGCCACTACCTCAACGTTAGACTGTCTTGAAATATCTTCTGCAAGATAAATCAATCCTCTGTCCTTAATTTCAATCTCAACAAAGTCTTTGAATATGAGAAAAATTCAGGCAAACTTTCTGTCAAGTTATAACAAACATATTCTGGAGTCTAACAGTCAGTATAGTCCTTCTCAGCCAAAATCTCCTAAGCCTGATTTTTACTGGCCTCATTCCTCTTAGTATTCCGGTCTTAGATCTGCCTAGAATCTCCCTGGAAGTACCAGCTAAGATGTTCCATCTCATCTTTTTCAGCCAGCATCTCCAAACTTTTCTAAACTTCTCCCACAAGTAATTCCCAAATGCTCCTGAACAACACAGTCAGGAAAATATTCCATTTATCTTCCTCAAAATCTGTCTTAGGCAAAGTATAGAAATACATACTTAAAGAGAGTTAAGGCTTACTAATCTCATTTTATTTCTGTCCATAATCAGCTGGTTCTGAGGAAGCATGGCTTGGCAGAAGAGCAATTTAGAAGAGAACAAGCTTGGAACAAGCAAAAGACAACGAAAGGAATTAAAGAAGGGAAAAGAAACAACCCTTTTTGTCCCTTATGTTCTACCCAGGACAGTTCCAAAGCAATCAGTAGACTGATTTAGTAATCACCCACATTTAATCCCATCATCCTCAATCTGAGCATTGTACCATGAATCAATCTCACATTCCAGGTGCAACCACCTCTGAGAAAGCCCCACCTATGATTACATGATGCTTTGAGGGGACAACTAGACACAAACCACAGCAGTCATTCAATGTAAAACTAAGATGCAAAGGAGTTCATAGTAGAGAAATAACTAGATGGGGAAAACACAAATTAAATACAGCACCTGCCCTCCAGACCAGCCTTCTCTACCATTCCTATGACATAAACTGAAAGTAAACAATTCCAGGAAATAGGAGGGTGATTTACATTACTTGAGCCTGAGAGATTTAAATTTAGAGGGTATGAGCAAAAGAGCTCCAGAAAATGAAAAGGAGATAAGAAGAATAGGAGAGGCTATTCCTCAGCTCTCAACAAAATTGATATGCTTGCCTCCCTACACTCCCCACCCAACTCCCTATGTACAATGGTCTACTTTCCCTCACTTGGCCAACTTCTTATCCAGGCTTAAAGGGGGGAATAAGGTGCACTGCACTGCATGCAAAGCATTACACATCATTAGGTTAGCATGGAAACACCTCACGAGGATGTGAGCATCCAGTCAGGATGCTATTTTATGCTATTCAAAATATAAACCCTCTGACTTCTCCCTCACGATGCTCTCAAAATGGCTTTGTGTGCTGCATTGTGGTTCCTGGAAGTCCACCTTGCTAAGCACCAGAGGAAGCCTAGAAAACTCCTTACTGCTGTTTTTAGTCTCATGGACTTAAACTTTCTGCACCATGAGGTGTTATCTTGTCTGGAGGGAAGATCGAGAGGAGGGAGCAACATGACTACACATAGTCAAAACAGGAAAGAACAGTTCAGACTTGCTAAGACTAGACAGGTTTCTCAGAACAGATTTCTTATTTTTGAAAGTTCAGTGTGATTGTTAATTGTGATGTGTCAATTTGTCGTAAGAATTGCTTAACATATTCTAAAAGTTCTGGATGAATCAGTACATGAATGACATGTTGGCCCACAAACTGGTAGGGAGAGACTCATTCTGAATGTGGTGGCCCCGACCGATAGGACTGTAGCCTCTTCAGAATAAAACAGGGGAAAAAAATCAATGTGTTATTATTGTCTCTCTAGTGTAAGAAACTGAAAGAGAAAGTTAAAATCTAAAACTTGCAATAGATATTGTGAAAGGGAAAGAAACTGCTCAAAAGGAAAAAACCAATTGGGGATGGGAAAGGAGAAAAGAAAGAAGGAAGATAAAAATATATGTATATGATAGCTAAGATAATTGTACTACTAATTTCTATTGGTTTGTTGAAAGGAACATTTAAAGCTTAATTTTTCATCAGTTTTGCTTGCTTATATCTGGTAAACTGAACAACTACTTTGAAGATAACAATATGCAATATAACAATCATTTCTATTTTGTTTTGAAATTATGTATCATTTTAATTATTTTAATTTTTTAAAATTAATTCAATGTGTACATTTTAGATATACCTAATGACCACAATTATCATGTTGAATTTCAACCTAAATATGATATATCTTTATTTTATGCCCAAGTCTTTATTTTATCTTAAAGACTAAAAACAAAAATAAATTAAACTCTGTTTAAAATAAACTAAAAAAAAAAGGAAAAGTAAAAATGACAAGAAAAAAATTAAGGTTTATTGAAAGCAAGCATTAATGTTTAATTATTTGACCAGTCTTACACACCTGTGTCTATTAATCTGAGCAACAGATTTGACAATAAAAATACCTAACAACTATTTTTATTTTTTACTATTGTCTTGAAATTCTGTACCCTATGTATTGTTATATGTTACTCTGTTTCTGTCTTTGTTTTTTAAGTTTTCTTATCCTCTTTAAAAGAAAAAAGAAAAAAGAGCTCCTTTGAACTTTGGTCTCCATTTTATTCTTCCTTCTAATGCAGAGTCTACGGAGTATATTTCCAGGCCTTCAACCTTCAAATACTACCATATTCTTCAGCTCATCACTGTGCTGCAATTTCCAATTTTTTTCCCTCTGATCTCACAGAAAACCGTTGTGGTTTCCATACCTGAGACTGTAAGGCTATCTAATCATTGTAACTGATACAATTATTGTGTATACCTAAAATGTGCCAATAACAAATCCCTTTGAATAACTACACATATGCTTATATTGATTTTATTCCTCTCTAGAACACTAATCAATGCATTCAATTATACTTCTATTTAGTACCTTTTCTTGTTGGCATACATACAAAATCTGAAAACCTCTACGAGTGCTATGCTATAGCAAGGAAGAGAAAGAAAAGGAAGGAAGGGGAAGAAAAAAGGAAAGGAAGTGAAAGAGAAGAGGAAGGGAAAGGAAAGGAAAGAAAGTTGTTCTGATACAAAGAAAGAAGTGATCAGAAGATGTACAAGAGCCTTAACTTTTAATTCACAATGGCACAATAACCATAACTGCATTCTTGTTTCCATGCTTTATATTTTATTTCAGATTCTGTCTGCCTTAGTCACATTCTCAGTTTGGAACACAATACCCACCACTCACAACCTCAAGGAAGAAAAATGCAGTTTGGCTCACATATTTTACCCCACAGTTGCTACCATATCTAAGACAAGAGGTCATGGCAAAAGGGTCTGAGTGGAGGAAAGCACCCATATACAGCGGCCAGGAAACAGAGACAAGGGAGGAGCCAGGGAGGCAGATATGCCTTTCCAAGAGGTGTGCCCAGTGATTTACCTTTATGACAAGCCCCCAATTCATAACTATCTACTATTTATAATTCTCAAGTCATCTATCTACTCTACATCACTCTCATGAGTGAATCACCTTCGAAAAGAATTGCTCATGTGCTCATGAGGTCTTAGAGGACATTCTTAATCTAATCTGTAACACCTTTACAGGAAATTTCCAATGTTTAATCATTTCTGGGCAATATCAAACACAAAACATTATTTTTAGTGAGAAAAATCTAAATACAAGATACAGAGAGAGACAGAGCTACAGACCAGAGGTAAAAGAGAATGGCAGAACCAAAAGAAGGGTAATGGTGTCCATCCAAGATCTCTGTGTGGTCTTTTAGAATTTCCCACATGGGTTTGCTCTAGTTACAATAGATTGTGCCTAGTTATAAATTTGAGTTTTAGCATGTTATACCAACACACATCACAAAACATTGGAAATTATCTGCAAAAGTGTTACAGTTTAAATTAAGGATGTCCTCTAAAGACCTCATGTGCACATAAACAAGGCTTTTGGAAGGCAGTATAATCATGGAAGCAATATACAGTAGATGACTTGCTGAAGATAGAACAGATAAAACTCTTAAGACACTACTGTAGGCAAAGGCTTTATGAATAAAATGCTGATAGCACAGAAACCACCACAAAGAATCAACAACTGGGATCTCATCTTATTAAAAAGCTTTCATACATCAAGAAAAATCACCAACGAAGTGAAGAGACAACCCACAGTATGAGACCAATGTTTGCTAGCTGTTCCTAAGACAAAAGACTACTATCAAGAATATATAAAGAACTAAAAAAAAGACCTCACAAATTTAAAGACCCAATCCAAAAACAGGCATCTAAAATAAAGACACATCCCAGATGAACAAGCACAAATGATCAATGAATATATGAAAAAAAAATGTTGAAAACCACTGATCATTCAAGAAACGCAAATTTAAAAAATGCTGAGATTTCATTTTATCCCAGAAAGAATGACTATTATCAAGAAATCAACCAATAAGACCTGCTGGCAGGGTTATGGGGAAAAGAGGCCCTTCTCCACTGTTTGTGGGAGTATATACTGGTGCAACTAATATATACTGGAAATCAGTATGGAGAGTCAAAAAAAAAAAAAAAAAAAAAAAAACTAGAGGTTCTATTCAACTCCACTGTTGTCTTTCCTCGTATCTTTCTGACAGAATTAAAGGCATCATAACACAGCAACATATCCACAGCCATAGTTATCGTAGCACAGTCTCTAAGAGCTAAATCTTGGAAACAGTCTAAATGCCCATCAACTGATGAATGAATAAAGAACATGTGAGGTTTGTTTTTTATACAATGGAATACTGCTCTGCTGTGGGATGGGTAAGCCTGAGACCTTTCTATCTAAATGAATGCACCTTGACACCACACTCTTTTTTTTTTTCTTTTTTTTTTTTTTTTTTTTTTTTTTTTTTTTTGTGGAACTAGGGGTTGAACTGTGGCCCTTGCACTTGCCAGGGAAGCGCTATTCTATTGAGCCATCTCCCCAGAATTGAGACCACACTCTTAAGTGAAAGGAATTGGACACGCATGTAAATAGCACATCGTTTCTGTGTTGTGAGAAACTGAAAGTGTAAATAAGGACCAAAATATATAGCAGATAGTGTGAAATACGTAGAAAAGGATCAAATGATTACCATCTGCATCTACTTCATTAATCATGTCCTGCAGCTCTGCTTCTGTGGGATTCTGCCCAGGAGACCTCATTACAGTTCCCAATTCCTTTGTTGCTATGGTTCCATCACTATCTTTGTCAAATAGTGGAAAAGGTTCTTTGAATTCTGCAGTCTGCTCTTCGTGCAGCTGGCCAGCCATGCAAGCACTACTGGTTTCTGAGATGCAAACACCAAGCTGCTCAGCTCACTCGTTCCACTCAGACTCAGGGATGATAACGGTACAGTTGACTTCCATAAATTTCTGAAAGTGATAGCAAGTAAAATGAAAGGCACAGGGCCAGCCAGATAGCTCAGCGGACTAAAGTGCCTACTTAGGCAGAGCGCAGAGAGCAGGGTTCGATCCTCGGCGAGCTGTGCTGGCCCTGTCCCTGAGGCGTGCTGAGACTGATTGACAATGGCGTGGCATCACACGCCTGTAATCCCAGCCCTTGCTAGGTTGAAAACAGGAGAACCACTAGAGTCCGATCTATGTAGTGACAGCCTGTACTAAATACAATAAATAAATAAATAAATAAATAAATAAATAAATAAATAAATATCGGGGGTTCGATCCCCAGCCTGCACAGCTCTTGGGAGACTGTAAACAGGCGGATCACTACGAGTCTGCTCTAGTTGTGAGACCCTGAACACCCCGTAGACCCTTCATGGTGATGATCGAGTAAACTACGAAGCCTTTGTACAAGTGATGACAGCAAAGTGAAGATGCTGTACAGAATGTGTTAAATTTCTTGCACAAAATTATTTGCCTTTTCTTCGTTTGTAACTTATTTGTAAAAGGGTTCCCCGACTGTCAAAAAAATATGCGTGTGTCATAGTTAGGACTTCATTTCTCCATGTTTTCTTCCCTTATCTTACTGTCATTGTCCTAAACTGATCAAGTAACATGTTGCATGTGGGTCACTCTCCATGTATCTAAGCCCTTCTGCACATCTAAACTTACTTTTATTTATTTATTTGTTTATTTATTTTTAGGGAAGGATCTACAGGGTGTTCAGGGTCTCACTACTAAATCAGACTCATGGTGATCTGCCTGTTTACAACCTCCCAAGTGCTAGGATTACAGGAGTGCACCGCCACACCCAATCTCAATTGCTGGCTCACCGTGCCCCATGGGCGAGGCCTGCATGACAGGCCCAGGGATCAAACTGCCAGTCCCTGTTCCTGCTTTCAGGTGCTTTAATCCGCTATTTGGTGGGGCCTTGCACATCTAAACTTAGATGGAGTTGATCAAATGAGGGAACATCAGGGTTATGCCTTTTTTAAAGTAGTCTCTTAGGAATCATTAGCATGTTGTTGAAGTGTGGAGTTGTAACTCTGCATGGACTATGGACAATCAACAATAAGTACTTAAAAGTTGCACTATTACAAGACAGGTGTGTTGTCCAGGTACTCAGACACTATTTTTGTGTCTTGCTGGTCTTGTAGCAGAAACATTTTATTTTATTGTTGCTTGCTTTTTAAATGCTGTTTAGTCACTTTAAAAAAAATCTACTTATGGCACAATTTGCCTCAAATCCATCCCAAGTTGTATGTTTTTTCCAATAAAAATGATAAAATGAGAAGGGAACTAGGAAGGGGGAGGGGAAAGATAGGAAAGGAAAAGAAAAACATGAAAAAAAGAAGGAAAAAATTGAAATAAAGCTTTTTACGTAAGGAAGGAAGGGGGTAAAAAGGAGGGAAGAGGGATGGTCAAAAAAGAAGAATCAAGTTATATCATGTACAAGTACAAATTTCCTATGATGGATATGATTATTGTGTATACCTAAAATGCACCAATAAACTAAATAAAAATTATATTTAGGAGAGAATATTAAAAAGTTAAAATGAATAGTATGTTCCACACATATGCATGTTATGTAGTGTTTTTCAGACTCCAATGCATGAATTTCTTCTCCAATCTTTGTAACGTCCTCTCTTGAATGAGTCTTCTCATCTTTTTCTAGAAATTTGAAGATTTCTTGCACTTGCTTTGTCTTCCAGATATGGGTAGACTGCTTTTCATTTCCCTTTTAGGACTACTTTGTGTCACATAAGCTCCAGGATACTGTGCTGTCATCATCATTTAAATGTAGTAACTACATAATTTCTTCTTTAACTTCATTGCTGACCCATTTGTTGTTCAGGAGGGTGCTATTTAATTGCCATGTGTTTATGAAGTTCCTGTGGTTTTTTTTGCCCTTGATTTTTAATTTCATTGCAATATGGTCTGATAACGTGATGCATGGGACAATTTAAATTCCTTTGCCTTTATTTGAGCATGTTCTGTGAGCTAGTATGTGGTCTGTGGAGAACATCCCACATGCAACTGAGAAGAATGGTTATCTGATGCTGGGAGGTGGAATGCATTGTAAACATCTACTAAGTCCAAATGTTCAAAAGTTTGGTTCAGTTCTACTATTTAATTGTTGATTTTTTGTCTAGCTGATATGTCTTTTTGTGACAAGTGGGTATTGAGATCCCCCAGTACAATTGTATTAGTGCTCATTGGATTTTCCATTTCTGTTAATATTTTTTAATAATTGAGTGTACTGCTATTTGTTGCATATATATTTATGATTGTCATCTCCTCCTCTTGGATTGTTCCCTCCCAAAGATTTAGTGACCTTCTTTGTCTCTCTTAATCAATGTTGGCTTGAGATTCATTTTGTCTTCAAAGAGAATAGTTACTCCTGATTTTTTTTTTTCTGGGTTGCTGTCACATCGAAGATTGTTTTCTATCCTTTTACTTTCAGTCTATAAATTTATTTTTTAATTAAATTTGTTTCTTTTTGTGAGCATATTTGATCCATTCTTCCAATCTGTGTCTTTTGATTGGTCAATTGAGACCATTAACAGTGATGGTTATCACTGATATGTATTGATTTATCCTTAACATTGTATTTTCCTGTTATTGTCTCCCTCTTTTCTCTTCCCTCTGTTTAATTTGCTTGGTGGATTTCTTCTGTTGGGGTTCATGGAATTATAATCTTTATTACTTCTTTCTAGAATGTCCTTCAAAACATTTTGAAGTGTTAGTTTGGTGGTCACAAATTTCCTCAGATTTTTTTGCCATGGAAGTATGTTATTTCTTGATCTATTTTAAGAGATATCTTCATAGTAGTTATTCATAGCACAAGATGCAGGCATGTTATATGCAGTGTATTAATTATTGTAACTTTCCTACTGACCTGTTTTGAAACTGTCTCATTGCTATGTGTTTCTCAACAAAATAAAAAAATAAAATAAAGAATATACAAAATGGTAAATAAAAAAATAAAATGAAAAATAAAAGATAGCTTTTTAGGGTACATGATTCTAGGTTAAAGGTATTGTCTCTTAGAGCTTTGAATGCTTCATTCCCAGCTCTCCTGGACTTGAGGGTTTGTTCTGAGGAGTCAGCTGTGATTCTGGTGAGTTTTCCTTTCAATATGATGTGTTTGTTTTCCCCATCAACTTCTAAGATTGTATTCTTGTGTTGAATTTCTAGAATTTTGACTATGATATGCCTGCCTGTAGTTCTATGGGTGTTTTTGTTTTGTTTTGTTTTGGTTTGGTTTGGTTTGGGTTTTTTGATCATGGATAATTAGAGTTCTATATGCCTCACTTATGTATATATTAAACTCTTTCTCCCTGCCAAAGAATTTGTCTGCCATGATATGTGTAAAGTTTTTCCTCTATCATTTATACTATCCTCTGCTTCTTCATTGACTCCAGTCAATCGCAAGCTATTCTACTTTGAAAATACCAGCAACTTCTGGATAGACATTTCATGGTTCCTTACTATTTTTATAAGATCTTTTCATGATTGCTAAACACAAGCCTGTCTTCTGTATCTGAGATCCTGTGCTCACATTGGTTTATTCTACTGCAGACATTTTCAGTGGAATCCTTATTCTCCTAGATATGTTTAAACTGGTCTTCTAGATCCCATTTCTTGCCTATGCCAAGCATTCATGGCTTCCATAATTTTTTATGCTCCTCTATTTCTTGTCTGTATCTGTTCTAGAGTCACTAAACATGGTTTTCATTATGGACTCTATCACTTCAGTTATCTGAAAACTTACTTCTGATTTAATTTTTTTTCTATTCAATTGTTTTATTGCTACCAGTTTAGTGAAGCCAAAGGGTGGCTTTCAGATTGCTCCACCTCGTTGCCACTTGTAGTTGCCTGTGTTGAACAAGATGGCTGGAGTTGCATCTTATTTAAGTGCCTTTTTTTTTAGTTTAATTCCTGGGTTGATGCTTGTAAATTGCCTATAGTGGTTTGCTTTATTGTTAGTATTTATTGCCAGTATTTCTCTTAGGAAATGACCACTTCTCTGAATTATCTCCCAGGTGCAGCTGACTTTTGAGTCTGTTGCAAGATCCTACCTTTTCAATTTGTTGAGGGTGAGAAGTTGCTGCCTGCTTGGCTCAAACCCTGTTTCCTTGACACTGCACTACAGTCTATCCTTTCACCCTTAGTCATTTTCAGTCTCGGAATATCAGAAAGAACAGCTGTTTGGAACAATTATGCCACTTTGGATAAAATGATACCATCGGCATTAAATACATACTAATACCAAATACCAATAGCATCAAACACAGCCTAGAAAAATGACAAACTGAGGTAACCATTAATTTTCTACCTTCATCCATATGAACTATATTTGTGGTTATATAACAAAATCTAAAGCAAATAAGAGGATTATCTGCAGTATGCAAGACCTTAATATGTCAAATTTACTCTCAGGGGTTAAAATTTAAAGGGATTAGGGAGAAAATAGAGAAGTAGAAGAAGAGAGATTAGAAATAAGGCTGGAGGACAAAAAAAATCACACTAACTTTGAGAAACTGACGCAGAAGCTGGAGGGAGAGAAAAAAGAAATAAAAGGAAGCATACAATGACAACCACAAAGAGGCTAGAAATTAAATTCACATTCATATAAAAACAAGATCACACAACAGAAGAAGGAGAAAAAGAAGAAGAAGAAGAAGAAGAAGAAGAAGAAGAAGAAGAAG
>NW_004524598.1:13901828-13908132 GCF_000260255.1 Octodon degus | reverse complement strand
AGGAGGAGGAGGAGGAGGACGAGGACGAGGAGGAGGACGAGGAGGAGGACGAGGAGGAGGACGAGGAGGAGGACGAGGAGGAGGACGAGGAGGAGGAGGAGGAGGAGGAGGAGGAGGAAGAAGAAGAAGAAGAAGAAGAAGAAGAAGAAGAAGAAGAAGAAGAAGAAGAAGAAGAAGAAGAAGAAGAAGAAGAAGAAGAAGACAGAAAAAAGAAAGCAAGAAAGCAAGGAAGGAAGGAAGGAAGGAAGGAAGGAAGGAAGGAAGGAAGGAAGGAAGGCAGCCAAAACCAGCACAACAACAAAATAGAAGAGATAGGAAGAAAGCAGCCCAATTCCAAATTTGTCTCTGCTGTCACTGGTAGACAACATGTGGAGACAGATCCATAACCATATTGATTCATCCCAGCAAGCCAGCTGTAGCTTATGGCAGGGTAGTGGATAATCTAGGCAAGCCTGCACCTTTACTTCTCCTGAAGTTTGGGCTGTATTCTGGCCTATACCATACTCATTCAGCCTGCAGCCATCAGCATACCTACTGCAGGCCTGAACCTGCCTGGAAGTTGATGGATGGAGCCAGGAGCTGCTGGGTTTTGACCTCAGCTAGCCCCACCAAGCCCTCACCACTCACTTCCAGCTAGTGCAGTCCCTCAGGTCTACTTCATGTCCACTGCTCCACTTCACTTCTGAATCTCTCTATGAGACCTCTGGAATCACCAGAAGTCACCATGTGGCCACAGGTTTGAACCTCTCCTCTCTCACAGTGAGTCACATCTCTGGGAGAAGTCACCACCAGCTGCCTCCTTCTTTTTTGAAGTTTCTCCCTTCATTCTCTCTGAGGGCTTCAATTCCTGCTTCAAATCCTTCTTTGGACCAAAGAGCCTACTTCTCTGCTTCTTCTCTTCCTCTAGTTGCTCTATTCCAGCATCTGGATGGCAAAAATCAGAGAATCTTTTTCTCTGCTGCTTACTACTCCACCACTGGCACTCCCTCCCTTTTTTCTATGATAAATTGGTTCAGTCTTAGATGTCATGATTCAGTGCTTGGTGAGTATTCTTTTAGGCAAGCATTCTTTCCATTCACTCATGTGTTGCTGCCATGTACTAGTTTTATGTCAAGTGCCAAGGTCTGAGGCTTTCTATTATTGAGCTCATAGTCCTGCTACAGAGGCAACAAATACCCTGGCTGCATCTGAGTCATTTGGAGCGCTCACAAAGCTGAGGGGTGGCCAAGAAGTTCATCTGAAGAAGCCTCTTTATCTGTGCAGGTTTCCAGGAAGATAAATGTTTTGCTGGGATAAATCTTCCCATAAAAGCCATCAGAAAACTCCAACCTCCTACTGACATGAATGGGTGAAATATTAAAATGGGGACAAAAATAGCTCCTCAGAAAGTATTAGATAATACATCATACAAGATATGATCCTTAGCATAAAGTTTCTGGTCACTTCTATCTTTGTTTCTCTGTCCTGTTTTTCTATTTATTTATGATCTCCACACATTTGAAGAGGCACCAAAATGGTAATATACCCTTCTGTGAGAATTAATCTTGATTGTCAACTTGATTTGTTTGAGAACTGTTTAGAAGATTTGTAAAGCACACTTATGGGTGTAATCTGCTTGCGTGAGAGTGGTGAGAATTCTGGAACTATAGATATTCCTGGCTCTTTCTGGTACTCTTCTCCTTATACACTGCAACTTTGCTCTACCATGCCCTTCTTCCATGAAGTTTCCATCTCAGAGCCATCTGACCATCACCTGAAACATCTGAAACTGTGAGCACAAATCAACCTCTCCTCCTTTAAATTACAGGTCTCAGGTATTCTGTCCCAGCAAAAGGAAAGTCAACTAATACATCTCTCTAATTAAAGAGAAGCTTCCACTTATTAAAAATATATTCTTTAAGAGTTCCATTTGCCTGGCATTGGTATTTCATATTCTTCTCCACAAAACATTTATTTTTGTTTAAATACTATATGCCAACAATTACAGAGTCTGAGCCCAAAGCCTGATGCCAAGTGTGCCAGTAGTTCTATAACACAGAATAATTCATTCACCTTATTTCTCCAGGCCCTAGATTCTTCTTATTCAGAATACGGAGATTAAGATACTGGTATGGGCTGAATTGCTCCACAGTACACATGTTCAAGCTCTAAATCCCAAAACATTAAAATAAAACTGCATTTGGATATAGAGTTGTTAAAGAAACAAACAAGTTAAAATGAGACCCTCAACGCAGCAGCCTCTAAAGCAATCTCCTTGATGTCCTTTTTAAGAATAGGAGATCAAGGGCTAGCGAGATAGCTCAGCAGGCTAAGTGCCTGCCTGTCAAGTTCAAGGACCCGGATTAGATCCCTGGTACTGTATGCTGTGCTGGGTGAGCCGTGGGGGGTCCCCAAACCAGGCATGGTGGCCTGTGGCCTTGCACTGGGGAGGCTGAGACAGGAGGATCACTGAGTCTGAACTGCATAGGGAGACTCTATACCAAACAAATGAATAAATAAATAAATATTTTTTTAAAAATGAAAAGAATAAGAAGTGGACATATGTATAGGGATCAAGAAAAGACCACATGAAGAGATCTTGAGAAGACAACCATCACCAAACTATTGAAAGACGCACAAGGAAAAACTTTGCAACCCTTGATCTTGAGCTTCTGACTTCTAGAACCATAAGCAAATATATTCCTGTTGTTTAGGTCATGGAGCTTATGACATTTTTATTACAACCCTATTTTATATAGAGTTAATTAAGAGCTCATTACTACTGTCATCCTGGTATCATCTTCACTCTTAAGGGAGGTAAAAAAAAAAAAAACAAGAAGAAGAAGAAGAAGTATTCATTTTAAATAACAGCATAAGTATTTACAAAATGTATCGCATCACATTAGTTCTAAGCTAACTGAGTAGCACTAGCCAACTTAGTCCCATATATAGAACAGCTTTTTA
This sequence comes from Octodon degus, assembly GCF_000260255.1. Classification (NCBI taxonomy): domain Eukaryota; kingdom Metazoa; phylum Chordata; class Mammalia; order Rodentia; family Octodontidae; genus Octodon; species Octodon degus. The sequence goes on along the minus strand of NW_004524598.1, from coordinate 13,905,189 downwards.
AACAAATAATTTTAAGGCTCAATTGCTTAATAATGAGACCAACCTTCCTATGAAAGTGAAATTACTCCCTTTTCCATAATCTAATATATTAATGAGTCCCTGAATATTTACCTAAATATGCTTTAGGAATGAATCAGCAGGTTCCGCCTGGGTTCCATGTCAGACCCCAGGGTGGGCAGCCACAGAAAATAGAGATCAGGATACGAGCTTACTGAACACATCTTTTGAGGTTCATATGACCTTAAGAAAACTTTAAAAAGCAGTTTCAGTTATTATTATTTCTCTGACACTGCCCCAGGAATCTGAACTTCAACAAATGAAGCCTAATTGTTATACTGAGTATCTGCCTGTAGTGTTTAGAACCTTCAGATGGGCTGGATTTGACAGGCTGACAAACTTTAAACAACGGTGGAAGAAAACCTAACTGTAAGACAAATTTATTGTATGAATTGGATGGAAAGGGAGGGTGGCCAAGGTGAGGTTATAGGGTGACATTTTTCTTTTATTAACTGCTAGACAGGAAATGAGGCTTAAAGTATTGACGGGATGATGAGGGAGAGAGGAAAAGGGGATCAGGTAAATGGATTGCAGAAACAACACAGGAAAGGTTAAAGGGTGCACACTGAGAAATTGGCTTTAGCAACTGATTCTGTTACCCTCGAACAGAAGTCAATCATCTGAAATCCTCTGATATTAACTCATAAATATCTTGATTTGTATGCTATCTCTACCAAAGCCCTCAGAACACAAGTTTTCTCCTTTCTTCCTCAAACCCTAATAAATTTTTTAAATGGCAAATCGATGACCTGATAAATATTTCTGCGTCCATCATGTTATTGTTCCTTTGTTCAGGCTTTCCCAGGTAAATGAGTAGGTGCAAGAAGGCATCAGTAAAGATGCAGCAACTATACAGTGTTTGCAGTGTGGTTGTTACTATTAGTCTGTCATGCAGCAAGAGTCAGAATTGTCTAAGGAAGGCTTTTAGGGAACAGACTGTTTGGATTAGGTCACTATAGTAACAAGATTGGCTCTATTAGCTGGTCACTTAACAACTTTCACAGAACTTGATTGCCTTCCAGTGAAATCCTTCACTTAATTTCCCCATAATCCAGCCTCTCTCCTGCCCATCACACCTTTAATAACCCTACGTCATACGCTCATGAATCTTTTTACTTCTACATCACAGAATTTTACATTTTAATATTAGAGCTGGTCATCTTGTTAGTTTGATTTATTGTGTTCCTCTATGGAAAGCCCATACCCTTTTTCTACATACTATAAATAACAAAGTGAGCCCCAGATTGAATAACGAAGTTGTAATTCAGGCTTGGGGCTTTGCTGCCATTCCTACGGCCTCCAGCTGCACCCCTGGGGACAACGATGTCAGGAGAGGCTGATGATTGAGTTACAACCGTGCAGTCAATCAAGCCTGATACTATTCAAAGTATTTCCACAAATGACAAGTTATTAAAGCTTTGAAATGAAAGTCAGAACTACAGTAGATCAGATGTTATTTTAATGAAGACAGCTCTCTTTTTTTCCTGCTTAATGAGGTAGGAGTCTTTTTTTCTATTTCTTAAAGGAATAAATCACAAGCAATAAATAACAGAACACTTAAAGAGTCAAGCTTTATTATTATAGTCATTGTTACTATTGTTAGTATTATTTCAAATATTGCACGGCACTCTGTACCACATGATTTTATTTTTAGAGAACCAAAATGTAAAAAGAATAAAACACAAATAAGGAAGGAATGCAGGGATAGAGGAAGTTATTTGAATGCTAGTCCGAAGTTCCTCATATTGACTTTTATAATTTTAGACACTGTTGCAAAGCCAGAGATAGGAACACTTGGTTAATGACAATGTAAGATTGAATAGCTAAATCTTAAGATATCAAATCAAACAGAGTCATATATCTTGGTTATTAATGCCTCAGGAAAATGGGCCATAGACACAGAATATTAAAAAATCCTAGAGAATTCCCAAATGGCATGTTTAAGCCTGTTTTCTAAACTTTAATAAAATAGTCCATTTTAATTTAGCACTTGATGTTTGAGAACACTGTTGTAGGAAAAGCTTAGAACTATGACACAATCTGCTTCCACCTATGGAAAGCAATTCTGTATAAGAACTAGTTAGACCAAATAGCTCACCTTAGAAAACTATCATCATTCTTAGGCAAGGGTTCCTAATCACTGATCTCTATGAGAATCTCATGAATGCTGTAAGTCTTGCCACAGAAAAAAATGACATCAGCAAATGTCTCCCTCTTCCACCTCATTTACCCCTTTCTCCTCTCTCCTCTCTCCTGTATCTACCTCTCTTTCCCACATTCCCATAACCATACAGTGATTTTTGAAACATAAAATTTTGCACAATTCAGGAGATTCATGACCTCAGGAAGAGAACCCTTGACCAGTGGGATAAACTGTGTTTTTAAAAGAAAACCTTTGCCTATTTTTTTAGGCAGATTACATCTCAGCTACACAAGAGGACTAACTTCTAAGGTTTTATTATGTAACAGTGATTTTTAACCAACAATATTAAATTATATAGTTCAGAGAAACTAGGAGAATTTGAAATTTTCTCATGACAAAGAAATGATAAAGAGAGGACACGGGGCCTTCCGGATCCTGAAGAGACATAGAGCGCAGGCCCTGCGAGTGAGTAAGACAACCCGGGGGGCTCGGGATCCTGAACAGACCCAGAGCGCAGGCCTGGGGAGTGAGTGAGACGACCTGGGGCCGCGGGATCCTGAACAGACCCAGAACGCAGGCCCGGCGACTGAGTGAGACCACGGGCCCGCGGGATCCTGAATAGACCCAGAGCGCAGGCCCAGCATGGAACCCTTCAGCAAAACTCCCTGCAAAGAGGCTAGAGGCAAGACCCACCCAGCTGATTCAAAAGCAGAACATCTTGCCAAAGAGACACAAAGGGTTTACCTCTAACACCTGCAGCAGAAAGAAGTGGAGTGCAGCGGCCAGATGCAAGCAACACCCACCTGGAGGAATCCGAACTTCATAGATCCAGACCTGGTTTTAAGGTAATACCTCTATCTGAGCTCTACACCAAAGGTGAGAAGGCAGTGGTATACAAAATGACAAAGAGAAGGAACAAAATGCAGTCTCAGGCCCCGAGTCCACCCAGTACAAATGCAGAAGACACTAGCACTGTGAGGAAACTGGAAATCACACACCAGATATCTCTGAAATAATAGCGTTGGCAGTAAAGAATCAACTGCAGAAAGGTCTAGAAGAAATCAGATCAGAAATAATTTCAGAACTAAAAAATGTAGTGGTAATTCTAATCAAAGAAGTACTGTGCTTCTAAAGAATACACTGATAAAAAAATAGAGGAGA
>NW_004524598.1:13896676-13900343 GCF_000260255.1 Octodon degus | reverse complement strand
AAAAAAAAAGAAATGATAAATGTGTGAGACAATGACTAATCTAAGTGTTGGTCTTAGGGCCGGCCAGATAGCTCAGCAGATCAAAACACCTGCTTAGGCAGACACAGGGACCAGGGTTGAATCCCTGGCTTGCCATGCTGGCCCTGGGAGATGGCGACTGAGACAGAATGTGGTAGCTTGCACCTGTAATCCCAGAACTTTGGAGGCTGAAAACAGGCGAATCACTATAAGTCTGATCTGTGTAGTGAGACCCTGTAGATCCTGTACTAAATGCATAAAAAATAAATGTTGGTCATTACACAATGTATAAATGGTAATCAAAATCACATCTTACAAAGCTGAAACAACTGCTGTCAACAAAATATTTAATACATGATTTAAAGATTAGCATCAAATTCAACTTTCCATGGACTGAATTTTATTGAGAATTCAGTGTATTCTAGGGGAAAAAAAGCTCATTTCGGGGACTAAAATGCTTGCTACAAGACCTATGGATTAATAAATGCAAGTTAGTTATACTATTAGCATCTCTTAGCTAACTAAAAAGAAAGACTTGTGCTAATATAAGTCAGAGAAATTTTTATGCCTATATCTTGTACCCTGAGTAACTACTTTAAAGATAACAACATGTAAAGTATCAACTATTATTATTTTGCTATGATTTCAGTATCAATTTTTATTTTACCTTTTGTCCATAAAACAAATTTTTAAAAGATATTAATGGTGGAGAAAAATAATATAATAATCTAAGAATTAACATCCTTTTGGAAAATAATGAAATCAAAGAAATGAGGGTTTACTATTTTCATAATAATACTATACATGCAATTAAAAATATTTTCTGGATTTCAATGTTGACATCAGAAGTTATGCATACTTATGATATAATCTAATAATGTAATGAATGAGAAGATTGTACTACTAATCTCCATCAGTTTTTTTTAAATTAGCAGTTAATATTCAAAATTTTCACTTTGACTAACTCTATGTGCTAATATCTTTAATCTGAGAAAGTACATTGAAGACAGCAATGTGCAATACAAAAACCACAGTTGAATACCTCTCATCTTGTTCTTCTAAATGTGTACCATTTCTAATGTTTTATCATTCATTATTATATTCTTTAAAATAAATTAAAAAGAACAAGAAAAAAATTAAGGCTTGTTGAAAGCAAAAGTCAATGTTTAATTATTTGACCAATCTTGCATACCTGTATCTGTTAATCCAAGCAAAAGATCTGATGATAAAAATATGTAACAACAACGATTGTTAATTTTCTATCCTTGTTTTGAAATTCTGTACCATATGTATTGCATATTATACTTTCTGTCTTTATTTTTTTATTTGTTTTTGTTTTTACTCATTAAAATAAAAATTTTCAAATAATAATAATGTGAGGAATTTAGATAGGTAACCTAAGATAAGGTCCTAAAATTGCATAGTTCTTATTAGTAATGTTTTTATTCATACTACATGCCATGAGGAAAAAAGGGAGTACAAGTGAAAGCATAATTTTTTTCTTTAATGAACCTTCCCCAACTTTTTAATTAAGCTATGCTACTATCCTTTCTGTCTGGGCTTTGAAACTTCCTAACTGCTTGTGAAGATGTCTCACATCTTCTTTGTTCCTTTGTACTCACTGCCTTTTATAGCATTCACTAATGTTCAGTTTTAAAATGTCTTTCTTCTGTTTTAAGATTGTTATCAAATCTCATTCAGCATAAACAACGTAGTTGCATCACAATCAAAATGGGTAACACCGAAGAAAAAGATAAGATGTTATACAACGAGGGTTAAGTACTCGGGGAAAAGATTACAAATGCCTATAATTTATTTGGATATAAAACAAAAAGGTGGATTAAATGTGTGCTTATCAATGGACTAAAATGTTAGTGGTAGAATCAGGCGGTGCGCAAATGGATGTTCACTCTACAAGTCTGGCAATTGTTCTATAAGTTTAGAAAATCACACTAAAATGTTGGGGGAAAGACAACGCAGTAGATTACCTCAAAAGAATGATGATCGCTACCAGCCTGATCTGCAGCATCGTAACAGCAGCAGAGGAGCCAAAGCCAGCCAAATGAAGACCTTAGGGTGCTTAAAGGAAATAACCAGAGCCCTAGAATTCTGCCTCCACTGAAATCGTGTGCAAAGAAGAGGGCAAAACTAAACAGCTTTAGTCACAGAAAACTAGAGTTTAAGAATATGTTTCTCCAAGAAGGGAAATAATGCTGTCATAGTTACTTTCTTAGTGCTGGGAGAAAATGCCTGTTACCCATAAATCAAAGGAGGAACGAGATGACTTTGCTCACATTTTGCAGAGGTCTAATCCGTGTTCTGCTGAGTCCAAGGCGCGGTGGCAGGGTGAAGGAGACAGTCTGCGTGTGGCAGGACGGAAGCGGCAGAGTAGCTAGCTTTCCTTTCCCGTTCTTTTCCATCCAGACTACAAGGCCTTGGTCTTCAGTAAATCCATCACTTTCACCCACAAGTATGCTAATGAAGTCCACAGGCTAACCCAGTCATCACACGCCCACCTTTCAGCATCACACAGCCATGATCCAGGCGCTTCCCCGACACGCCGCCAGTGAGAATGTGAGGTTTCCAAGGCTCTGCAGGCTACACGCACAACAAACCCTAAGAAGATCTAAAACATCAGGAATGTAAAAACATATTAACAGTGTGTGGATAAATTTAACGACTGATAAATAAAACGGGCCTAATATTACATATGGGGTTAAAACTCAGAAGATAGAGAAGTATTTCTTCTTTATATTTTGATTTTGATGAATCTTCCAAGAGATATATCAATTCTATTATTATTTGAAAAAAAAAGATTTTTTAATCTTCTCTAATATGCCATTGTTTTTATGTCAGTTTCTGTTATTTTTCTTATTTCTTCTATTTTCTTTGGATTTGTTAGATTGGTTTTTTCCTAGATTCTTTTCTTCTCTTTTTCTAGATTTTTAAGTTTAATGAATAAATCATTTATTTTAGACTTCTTTACTTTTTAATACAGACAAGCCAGAGTGAGACATATCAAGCTCGTCACCCTCATAACTGAGGTAAACAGTTCAGCTGAAAGGCAAGTATTATGAGACTGAATTTTAAGAGAGAGAAAATGCTTTCTGATATGTACAAAGGTTCTATATGACAAAAGTACACAGAAAACTTGGAAGCACAAGTTGGAAAAAGTTAAATCTAACCAATCACATCTCAAAGAAAGTAGGATAACCTAAACTGATGTAATTGATATATCACTTGGAAGATTTATCAATAACAAATTAGAAAAGGCACCAAAAGATATTTAAAACTAAAAATACTACAACACCAAGTATGTAGCACCAACCACCCCCAAAATATTTAAAAACATTATAAACAATTTTTGCCAGTTCATAAAAGTTTAAAAGTGTTTGGGCCATAAAGAAAATCTTTATAAATTTCAAAGAATCTACAGCAAATAAGTTACTTAAAATGTAAGTAATTTTTTTTTAATAAAAAAAATTGTATTTACTTAGAAGCATTCAGAATGTCAACAAAACAGTTGCAACTTTTTTTGCAATTACAGAGTGGTATTCAGTTAACAGAACAACAATTATTTCGTATAAGCTGCATCAGAGACAACTGAAGATGAAAAACTACCGTCCCCATATATAACTAATTTGTGCTG
>NW_004524598.1:13894940-13895636 GCF_000260255.1 Octodon degus | reverse complement strand
TGGAGCTCAATGTACTGCAATGGCTGTGAGAGCCTGTAAGTAAATTTTTAAAAATTCTTTAATAGCAACAAAATTGAAAAGGCTGGGGGATACAACTCAGCAGTGTAAGTACCTGCCTAACAAGTGCAAGGTCCTAAGCTCAAGTCCCCAGTACCAAAAAGAAAAGAAAAGGTGCCAAACAAAGTTGAGAAGAAACAGAAATCTTGCATTGTTCTCTACCATTAAAAAATGAATATATAATTACTTTTGAAGTACATGCAAGAGAATGTATGCAGCAGGGTTCCATTTATTTAATATTCAAAAACAGTATATTGTAAGGAACACAAACAAATTAAAGCCATTAAAATGATTCACTCAAAATACAAGTTAGTATTTCTTTGATGACTGGGAGGAAAATGTTAAAATGATTTATAGTATTGTTTTGCTTGAGCTAAGTAGTGGCTAACTGAATGCTTACGTGTTTGGATGCACATGTATCGTACACATGTTATTTTTATATATTTCGCATTTTTTTAAATCACATTGTGTGTTAGGGTAATTCAATAACTCTATGATCTCATTCTGTGACCATGCAGATTGTGAACAGTTAAAGAGCAAACTGTGGTTCCATAATTAGGAGACACATTTCACTCAGTTACTTCACCAAAGTGGGAGAGAAATTTTCAAGTGGTAGCAATTTTAGCAAATATATATATA
>NW_004524598.1:13888307-13894840 GCF_000260255.1 Octodon degus | reverse complement strand
AAGCTTCTTAAAGGCTGTGATAATGTACAAGAATCCCTTCCCTTTCTGCATATGCAGGATAAAAACCAGAGACAGTAAAGAATCTGATGAGGGTTTGAGATCAGTGTGGCAAAAAGGAGAGGATCTCTTTTGTATCCCAGCCTTGTACAAATCTGCCCTGCTTGAGCAAACTATGAACAGCAGTGGTATTCACTGCAGAAATAAAGCTAGTGGTAACACTTTATTTTATTTTATTTTATTTTATTTTATTTTATTTTAAGGGGGGGTAAGCGTCATTTAGCTCACAGTTTGTAGAGGTTTTAGATCGTAATTGGCCAGCTCCAAGGCAGAGTGGGTTGGTAGAGGGATATCAGAGAGAAGACCCACAGAGTAGCAAAAGCAACAAGGATCCTTAACAGCATCTTCCAGTCCCTTATATCTTACCCACACTACTTAGGGCACTAAGTAATAGCACTCACATCCTTAATCTTAGAGCCCTTGAGCCTAGCACTGCCCCATGAATCAATCCCAGCATCACAAATCCCAGATCTAACCACCTCCAAAAAAGCCCCACTTATGACTGCATGTGGTCTTAGGGTACATCTAGACATAAATCATAACAACAAATAACAAATACAATTAAAGGAGCTTAAAAATCCTTCTAACAAAAGATGATAGGATGCAGAGACAGCATCCTATCCTCATGAGGTAGCAGAAACTAAAAACATCATAATTTTAGCCTTATTAATGGGCTTTTGTTTAAACATGGGATGGTAATTCCTGGCATGTTTTCCATTACTACTTTCTTAAGAAGTAATTAATTTTCTGGTAGTAAACCCAAAGTTCCCACATATTTAAAATTTTCCTAAATAAAGCATAAAAAATGTACACAAATCTTTCATTAATATACTTACAAGTAAGTTTTAAAAATATGTTTTACATATTTCACATTGTGTCAGTAATTTTCTTGACATTGAGACTCAATATGGTCACACTTGCAACTTAGGATGAGGGGGGTTTGTCCGCCAGCTCGCACAAAAAAAAAAAAAAAAAAAAACAGAATGGTAGAAATATTATGGAGAAATAGTTGCTTGTGTCAGGGCAGAGCATAAAGACAGCAGCCAGCACAAAGGACCTGACTCGGGGCCCAGACCCTGCCTCCCAACTGCAAGCTTGCTACAACAAACGTGACTCAATCAGTTTTCAAAGCCCCACCTATGACTGCATAATGCTTTCCTTACTGTAGGGATCCACGGGTTTCAGTGTGATCCATTGTACCCAGGGAGAAATGGTGGCAGAAATGAGGAAAAGATAGACAAAAAGATAAGAACTGGGTTTCATGGTAATTCTCCTACCTAGTTGGCGAGACAACCCTCTGAAGAATGATAAGAGCCTTTATTTATACTTTTACAAAGTTGCAAGACACAAGGTTACCTAGTGATTAATAACTCATAAGGTCCAGGCAGGATGTTTTGCTTGACTGCTTTAGGGAATAAGGCCTCCCCCTGCCCTCCTACATAGGATCAGTTCCAGCCTCAGTGGCTCCCAACAACTTAAATCTTGATAAAAACCATAACATACATAGTTCCCAGAATACTAGAAAATAAGGCTATTTCATCAATGTGTTATGAAATAATGCAAAAGAAAATAATTTTAAAGTACATAAAATTGCTATAGAAAAGATCAAAGAAAAACAATATTTATCTTTCAACTGTTTTTAAAGCATAATCAGAAGAGTTGTGTCTATGGAACCATAACCACTTGCCAATCCAAAGCACGATTAATTTGTGCTTTGTAACACCTGTTGAGATTTGTGAATAAATTTGTACTATCATATCATCATGAATCATATTAGTAAACTGAAAACAAAGCAAACAAAGCAGTTAAATAGTTGTTTCAATACAGTTGCAAGTTTTTAAGCACAAGGGCCTGAGTTCAACCCCCGGTTATGCAAAAAAAAAAAAAAAAATGTAGATATCTCAACCTTTGTATTAATACAACACAGTAAGTTTGGCAACCCTTGAACCCTAACATCTGATATTGCTGTGGTATGTTTTTAATTCTTCTGGGAAGATGCCCACAAAGGGAATAGTTGGGTCCAAAGAAGCCTTTAATCCTAGGTTTTTGAGCAATCTTCATACTAATTTCCACTGTGTTGCACCAGTCTAGACTCCCAACAACAGTGGGAGTGTATATCTAATCCTATGAGTATGGGGTTTGAATAGAAGTAACTTTAAGAAGGTATTAATGATGAAAGGTCTGCAATAAAGGTATTTCTCTAACCTTGTTTAACTCACTGTTTGCCAAATTTAATTAATAATTGAGTATTTTACTTTGAAGCTCATTGAATGCAGAGATCTAACACAAATGCTTTACATGGTATATTAGATTAACCTTCACTGTAGAATAAATCCACCACAAATGTACCTCCATATGTAAAATGTAGCCCATCAGCATTTGAGAATGTTGGGACTTTTTATACTTCTAAATGCAAGTTTATTTTTTTTTTAAAAAAGGAGAATTAAAAAATACTTTTAAAGTCATTGGAAATTATACAGAATTTCACCTAACAAAATTACAGAAATTCAACAATGATTGTTGTATTTTGCAAATTGAAACAACACTGAAACTCTATCTCACCTCAGAAAGAATGACGATCATCAAGAAGGAAACCGGGGCTGGCGAGATAGCTGAGTGATCTAAAGTGCCTGCTTAGGCAAGCTTAGGCAAAGCACAGGGACCACAGTTTGATTCCCAGCACCACAGGCTGCACCAACCCCTTCCCCAGGGTGGGCTGAACTGGCCACAAAACAAAACAAAACAAAAAAAAGGCAACCAATATGCTGGAGGGAATATGTGGGAAAAGGAATGTTTCTCCACTGTTGGTGAGCATGTAGACCAGTGCACCCATGGTAGAAATTAGTATAGAGATTCCTCAGAAACCTAGGATTAGAGGTCTCATTTGACCCAGCTATTCCTTTTGTGGGTATCTCCCTAAAAGAACTAAAACATCATACCACTCAGCAATATTAACTCATTGTGCACCCATGTATATAGCAGAACAATTTGTCATAGCTAAATCTTGAGACATTAAAAAAAAAAAGTGTCTGTCTTCCTGATAAACTGAGTAAGCTTTTGAACTTTGCAAGATTCACTAAGTAACAGAAACCTTTGAAAGTGAAAGTAACAATAGTGTACACTACTACTTTTCCTGCCTGAACTGTGGAATATTTTGGAAATATTTTGCTAGTACCACTGTGCTGAAAACACATTAGAAAGGTCTCCTGTGCTCTTTGTGATCACCCCAGGCATTTTGCTGAAGGCTCAGAGACGGTATTTTTTTCAGGTATGTTTGGTAACTATGAGTGAAGAGCGAGTCTGCCTAAAGAACCATCATTAAGGAGTCTTTCCTCTCTCAATACAAACTTCATACACCTCGTTCTGTAAGTGAAAACCTTGGAATCATTCTTGACTTTTGACATTTTTAATTTTTTTATTTTTTAAGGAGAATACATAATAATAATAATAATAATAATAATAATAATAATAAACATTAGAAATGATACAGAATTTCACTAAAAATCATACAAATTCGACAGTGTCTGCTGTATTTCAAAGAACGAAAAAGTTTCAAGCATTAACTGCCCCTTTCCACAGACCAACAGAAATCAGCAGATAAAAAAGCTATGCTATTTTTGCACAGTGGAGTATTACTGAGCTTTTGATTTTTTTTGTACAGCACATTCAATCTATAAGAAATGACATAAGCAATAGACTTGCGTGTTCAGATAAAGAAAGTATCAGGAACGAAGCTTAACTTTAAATTTGTGGGATATAACTGCAATCACAATGGACAGAAATCTGAAACAGTTTTCAAGATACAAACCTTCAAGGAAGTAATGAGAAGGGCTAAAGATATATATAGCTCAGCGGCATAAAAGCCTGCCTGGTAAGTAAGTGCAAGGTCCTGAGTTTGATTTCCAGGACCAGTAATAAAAAAAAAAAAAAAAAAAAGGAAGGAAGTAATGACAATGATCCATGAGAAGGCAGACATAATTGTCATGTGAAACTGATTACTGTCACAACTTCCTGGCTTGGAAGGGTTTCCAGTTTTATCACCGTTAGTTAAATTTTCCTGCTGAAAATTAAGTTCATATCAGCCTGCGGAAAAGTAAGTTCTAGTTACATTATATCAGTAACTTATGATGTACTTCTACGCAACCCAATCCATTTAAAATGATCCTCCTTACCACTTGACTCAAGAAATTTTCTTTATTTTTAACTTTTGTACATTTTAATTATTTTGTAGGAGCTTAAGTGAATTATAACATTCTGTATGTATTCAAGTATATCATTTGATAAGCTTTGATTTCATACCCAGCCATTAAAACTTCATTACAATAAAGACCATTATTAATAAATCAAAGTTTTTCTTCTCTAAAATCCTTTTCTTTTTGAATTTAAGGCAGGGTCTTCAGGGTCTACAAGGTCTCACTGCGTAGATCAGACTCTTAGTGATCCTCCTGTTTACTGCCTCCCAAGTGCTGGGATTAGTGCGTGTGCCCCTAGGCCCAGTCTCCATGGCCATCTCAAAGCTCCCTGGGGGTGGGGCTCACCTTTTCTTGTCTCTCCAGTTGAATGTAGATCTACTTCTTATCAATACACATGAGTTTTTAGTGCTTTTTGTTTTTTACTCATTGTTTGACTTTGTTGACACACATTACTAATTTTTTTCTCTGTGACTCTTGTCTGTTCTCTGTCCAGGTTGGTTTTCCTCTTTAGCATACTTTAAAACTCCATGTCATTGTTTAAACTAATGGTTTTCATTATTTTTTATTTTATGAAAAATGAACTGAAATTTCATAACAAAAAGATAAGAAAATAACAATAGTTAGCACACTGTGTACATTTATCTTGATAGCAGTCACTCAGAGTGCAAGACATAAACTGAAGAAAAGGTTCTTACAAATAAGAAATAATCAGGCCTAAGAGATAGTTCAGTGGCATGAACACCTTCCAGGCAAGCTGAAGGTCCTGAGTTCAATACCCAGAGGTAGGCTAATTGCTGCAAAAAAGAAACAAGCATATTACTGTAACGTGGAAGTTTCTTTTCAATAAATTAAGGTAAACCAGTAGTATATATGCAACAAATTTGCATAAACAAAGTATTTTTGGAAAAATGGAATATATAATGTGTAATTTGAGGAAATATGTGAACTCCCTACTTCCTATATCTCTAAACTCCCTATTTCCTTCTGCTTTTGAAAGACAGATGATAAATTATAGAAAATAGAGAGATAGAGCAATCTATAGATATAAATTTATTCTGTTTTAGAAAGATTTATAGAAAGAAGTTTATAGAAATACTATATATATGTATATATTATATATGTCACATTAAAATGTGAATTCTGAGCAAATGCAGCACTGACGGTGAGAACTGCTACAATTAAGATATCCAACCTCAGAGCCTGCCAAATAGGTCAGCAGATTAAAGTGCCGGAAGCAGGTGCAGGGCTGGGGGTTCAATCCCCAGGGCAGCTGTACCAGCCCCACCCCCCAGGTGCGCTGAGATGGCAATTGAGAGTGGACATGGTAGCACACGCCTGTAATCCCAGCTCTGGGGAGGCTGTAAACAGGTGGATCACTACTGACTCTGATCTAGTAGTGAGACTTTGAACACCCTGTAGACCCTTCCCTAAAATACAGAAGAAAAAAAAAATCCAACCTCATGGCAAAGATGTGAAATATTAAAATGGGATACAGACCATCATATGACATTGAAGATCATAAATGGTGCAAAACAAGTTGTGAAAGGAGAGGCTGGTTTAAGCAAAATGCAGAACTAACGCTTTAGGTACCCCTGGTCAATAATAACCATGGAATGAGGGTTATGCTGATGCCTTAGGGGTGTGGAGTAGGAAAAGACACAAGATACAGGGCTGCACAGCAGTATGGGGTGTGTAGAGTGTTTTGTCATAAGTGAATACTTGACTGTGTGTAAGCTGCCGAGTTCATTCTGCTGCGAATTCATTCTGGTGCAAGGATCCCATCATTTTCGAGCTCCTTTGTTACTTTTATTACCAGGTAAATAAACCCATTTTGGAATTTCTTTAAAAAGTACTTGTGCAAGGTAGAGCCAGCTGAGGCCTAAATTGGAATTCTGTAGACAATAATGGACACGAGCAGCCTTCCTTACAGAACAACACCAAACACAAACTTCTTCCTATCTGAGCAAAGTTGCATATTGTTACTTTAATATTTTTTAATAGCTTCTGTCCCAAGGTAACTAATTACCTTACTTTTGTTATTTTTTCTGGTCTTCACTGAAGACTACAAATCCTAAAAGTGATCCAATATTTTAACTCAGCCTTAGTTTTTTTCGGTTTTCTTAGACAAATAGGAACTTTCAGCTACAGACCTTTTATTTAAATGATGTAACATTCCTTTACATTGATATTTACATTTTTGAGATATCATCTCACCCCAGAAAGAATGGCTATCATAAAGAAATCACCCAACAACAAATGTTGGAGAGGCTGTGGGGAAAAAGG
>NW_004524598.1:13884589-13886682 GCF_000260255.1 Octodon degus | reverse complement strand
AACAGAAGACCCAATGCTATTATGGCCTCTGGACTCTTTTAGAATATTTTGCTGAGTTTACACACCTATAATATTCAATAACGGAACTTAGAAAAAAGGGGATACAGATGAATGTCCATTTTGTGTCTGTGTATGCAAAGTGGATGGGATAGATATATAGTTACATTCTGTTAATGAATAGAATGATTTGTTCTAATGGTGTTTGTAAATAGAATCTCAAGTCCACATCTTGTACTGCAATTAACCACTAAGAAGAATGTATGCAGTCTGTTAGTTATTGAAACTGTCCTAGCAATTTGATTTGAAACTGTCGTATTGCTATCTGTTTATCAATAAAATTATGAAAAAAAAGTAAATTGATATGTAGCCAACTTAAAATTATCTACCAAATTGGAGACTGGGTAAGGCAGGCATAGATTAATTCCACTGATGATCTAGAAAGCTTCTTGGCCTTCTCCATTACAAACTTGCCCCTGTTCCTAGCAATATCTGAACTGGTTCAAATTCCATCTTTTTCTAGTGAGAGAACTAACAAGTCATCAGAGTCGCCAGCACAGAAAGGGGACAGAAGGAGGAGGAAATATATAATCCACGAATCAGATAATCATCCAGTCAGTACAATTGTGTATGTGTTCTCCTTGATTTTAAGATTAATTTAGAAAAGGTATGTTTTTACTCAGTGTATCAGAGTTCTACTGCTGCCACTGCCATTTATATCAACACATCTAACAATGTGTGCTTCATTTTAGTGCTCCTCTCCCTCCCCCTCTTCCTCCTCCTCCTCTTTCCACTCTCGATCTCGCTCTCCCTCCCCCTCACTCCCCACCCAGTCCTACTTTTCTGCCCAGCTTCCTTCTCCTGTTGAATTTGTGTGTTTTTGTGTGAAGAATTCAGGAATCATCTCCCATACCCATCTTTTCCACCCTCTCAGAGAGATACAGTCATTTTCCTACTTCATCCTGCAGCTGGAGAAGATAACCAACCTCTGTTTTGTGCTAGCCACATGCGAGACAATGATGTGTACCCTCAACCCACCCTTACGTACCCTTACCTTCAGGTTAATACCAAACTGGTTTCTCAGGATTATTTCATAGGGACCTTAAAAGACTTTGTTTTATTGCTACTAAGTAACAGAAGCAATATGGAAATTCAAACATTTGCTATTTCAACCACAAAATATTTTATTTCACTTATATCTTCAAGTGGCATCCACTTATATATGAAGGCTTCAAGTTTATTTTTCTTTATAGCTGAGTAATACTCCATTGTATAAAAACATCACATCTTTTTTATCCATTCCTCAGGTGACCGGCATTTTGGTTGTTTCCAAGATTTGGCTATCACAAATTGTGCTGCTATAAACATAGGCACCCATATATCCCTATGATATGATTTTTCAGTTCTTTTGGGTAAATTCCCAGTAGGGAACTAGCTGGATTAAATGGGATTTCCAGTCCTAGTTTTTTGAGGAGTCTCCACACTGATTTCCATAACTGTTGCACCAATCTACATTCCTACCAGCAGTAAAGAAGGGTTCCTTTTTCTCCTCACCCTCTCCAACATTTGTTGTTGGTTAATCTCTTTATGATAGCCATTCTTTCTGGAGTAAGATGATACCTCAGTGTTGTTTTAATTTGCATTTCATGAATGGTTAGTGATGTGGAACATTTTTTCAGAAGAAAGGTTTGTACTAATATTGTTTAGACAAGACATCATGTCTGCATCTTTTCTTCTGAAGAACTACTAAGAAGACAACAATATGCAATCTATCAATTATTGTAACTTTCCTACTAACTTGTTTTGAAACTGTTTCATTGCTAATTTTTTCTCATTAAAATGAATAAATTTTTAAAAATGCTGTGGCGAGACCCAGAGCACAGGCCCAGCGAGTGAGTGACATGACTGAGGCCAGGATCCTAAATAGACCAGGAGTGCAGGTACTGCGAGTGAGACAACCCGGGCCGCGGGATCCTGAACAGACCAGGAGCGCAGGCCCAGCATGGAACCCTTCAGCAAAACTCCCTGCAAAGAGGCTAGAAGCAAGACCCACCCAGCTGATTCAGGAGCAGAACATCTTCCCAGAGAGACACAAA
>NW_004524598.1:13879038-13882744 GCF_000260255.1 Octodon degus | reverse complement strand
AATAAAATAACTGATGTCAAAAAAATAAATAAAATAAAATGTTAAAAAATAGATAATATATCAACCATTATTAATCAGCTATTCTTATTTTGAAAATCTGTAACATATGTATTGTTGTATTTTACCTTGTTTCTGATCTTTGTTCTTGCTTTTGTTTTTAACTCTTCAAAATGAAACAAAATTACAATTTAAAAAAATGCTGTGGCGTACAAGATACATAGCATCTTTTGCTCTGTTCTCACTTTCAATCTATAACTTGGCCATTGTATTGTTTTTCCTTTCTTTGTTCCAATTTACAAATAGAGTGTAAAAACTCATGCAACATTAAAATTTTAGAATGAAACTGAGTAGAAGATAATTATAATTTGATCTTTGATGGTGCCTGAACACATTTTGGGTGAGGGAATGGCAGGTGCAAGGTATAAGAGCCATGCCACTGCTGTGGTTTACATCTGGATTGTCCACTGAGGCCCAGCATGCTAGGAGGTTGGCCCCCAGCTCTGTGGTCCTGGGTGGTGGTGGAAACTTTGAGAAGTGGGGTCCAGTGGGAGGGCTTAGGTCACTGGGGATGTACCCCCTCTATTGGGCTTGTGGGACCGTAGCCTCCTCTTTCACTTCCAAGTTCTGATGAAGTGCACAGTTTTCTCTGCCACGTACTTTCACCAGGATACACTGCCTTAGTACTAGGTCAAAAGTAACAGTGCCAATATACCATGGACTCAAAAACTATAAGAAAATACACCTTTTCTCTCCTAATATGTTACAACGATTTTTCATCACTATGACAAAATATCTGAGAAAATCAATTTAAAAGAAGGCAGGATTTCTTTTACTTCATGGTATCAGAGATTCCATCCATAGTAATTTGGTCCCCACTGCTCTGGGCCCGGGGTGAAGCCATGTAGAGTGGCAGTAGAGTATGGTTGAGGAAGCACCTTCACCTCTTGGAACCCAGGAATATGAAGGAGTCACACACAGCTCCTGGAAGTTCAAATCACAAGTGTTCCTCACAAATCAGGAAGCATTGAATGGAGTGTTTCTTTTTTAGGTCATATCAGGCAAGGTCAAGGTTTGGACTTCCATCTCATTTTCCTTAAAGTTGAAAATACAGGCAGAATCCAAGGTTTCTGCATCCATAAATTCAACCAAGTGCATATGCCAAATTTATCCTTTTCTAGCCCTTATCTCCTATGAAATAAAGTATAAGAACTGTTCTCAGATCATTTACACTGTTTTATATATTATAAGTCATCTATAGAAGATCTGAAGTACATGAGCATAGTGTGTAGGTTATATGTAAATACTATGCCATCTTACATTTGTGCCTCCCCAGATTTTGACATTTCCAGGGGTCCTGAAATCCAACTGCACAAAGTTATGGAACAATATCTATATAGTTAAGGACCAGGACTTATATTTCAATCCAAAACTGTCTAAATGGGATACTAAATTTTCAGTCTATTACTTTAAGAAGACACTGCATAGTATGCTTGAGAAAGCAAACATAAATGGGAAGTTTTATTTTTTCTCATTAAGCAAAATCTATTTTCTCCATATATCTGCCTCCAATAATGTATGATCTATAACATTAGAAAACAAAAACCTACTCAGTGCTTCAGTGACAATTCTTTTATGCAATGAAGTTAAACACCAGAGGACAAAGCAGTGTATAATCATCCTCTATTCATGTTTTTCTTAATTGTTTTTCATTAGTATGTACTAATAGCACAGAATGACAGGTTTCATCTTAGTTTATTCATATACACATATCAGTGGTATGGCCCTTATATATCACTCATGAGGCCATGGGTGTGATCTCCAGATCCGCAAAGAAAATTAATTAATTGATTAAAAAGTGCTTCCAAATAGTAATATAAACTGTTGTGATAGTCAGGACTATGAATTCTAAAGCAGAAGTCATGATTCAATTTATCTTATGGCAGCTGGACATTGTAAGCTATTCATCAACGTCTAAAGAAAAGCTCCACCCCTACCACATCCACTTATCCTGTGACTCCAGAATTTTAGACTCACCAAAGCACAAACTTTCCATTTCTCAACTGGCCGCTCATCCCCACCAGCGGTGGTTACCAAGCTAACTGAGCCTGACTCAACCAAAGCAGATCTTTGTAACTTCTTCAAACAGCCGAAATTTTCAAGCTCTAATCCCTTGGATTGGAGATCCTAAGCATAGCTCTTTGATCTAGACCCCACCTCAGTGCTTTCTTGAGAGCATAGGCTCAGTGGCACAGTTTAGGGGTGGAATCCCCACTGCAACATGAAACTCACAGTCCCCTCACTGCGTGACCGCTCTTTTCGGTTACCATGCCTTCTGCAGAAATGCCACTCAGAAAACTAAAGGACTGTCCTTTCATATGGTACAGTGCTCCCTCCTTTGGAAAACCTACCCCAGATTAATTGGCACTAATGCAGCTGTTCACAGCTGTATACAAGATGTTGGGGAGCGCACCAGAGACAGGGGCGATTATGGCTGCCTGCATGCTGTCACTGGGCTGTAAGAACAGGCTTGCCTCCTTCAGACATGGCATGATAATGGAATGTAATAACAGAGCCTCTTGGCAATCAATGCCACGGTGGAAATAAGAGCACATCTCAGTGACAAAAACAGACGAATGTGAAAAAAAACAAAGCGCTCTCTCCCCTGGCCAGAGCTCTCCAGAGCAACTCATTACTTTAACCTTTCCACCTTCACTGGCTGCACAATTAGAAACATGCATTTCCATGGGCATTAAATCCCTTCGCTTGTTCACTTTGCCCTCATTAGAACACTCAATGGGGCCCAATTAGCTGAATGGCCGCAAACAGATGTTTGTGACTTGAGAAAACAAAAAGAGAACATTCTTGGAGCCAAAGGAGAATGGAGAAAATCTGGTACATGTGGTCTTATTAATTACCTAAAACGTACAGAGTTCAAGTTTTGACATGAGACCATGTTTTTTATTTAAAGGAAAAACTTACCTACAACAACATTTTCTTCTATAGTAGTAATCGGTGTTTCAATCAGGTCATTCAATTAAATATAGTCAATCTTTTAAAACTGAGAAGTTTTGCAAACTGTCTACATCCTTTGGAAAGAAGTCAGAAAGTTCAGCTGTCTTGAGTCCAGTCTGTTGCACGGTCACAGTCAGAAGAGAGGATCGAGAGTCCCTACACACTTGCCCCACACCGTACCTCCCCATCACTTAATCCTCCTCAGTCTGGCTGCTTCTTCTGTTCCTGTTGTCCACCTTGCACTCAGAGGGATGCTCATGGCTTTGCAGCATACCAGCTTGGGTCAGGTTACATTTCCTTTGCTAATATAAAATTAATTATAATAAATACCCACTGAGTTTCTGTGAGAATTAAATTGATTAAAATATATCAGTTGTGGGGGCTGGGGAGATGGTTCAGTGGAATAAGCGCTTCCCTGGCAAGCGCAAGGGCCTGAGCTCAATCCCCAGTTCCACCAAAAAAAAAAAAAAAAAAAAAAAAAAAAAAAAAAAAAAAAAGAGCTTTATTGCATGTATGAAATCCACCAAGGGGACAGGAGGCACACTCAAAACCATCTCCCCACCTATTGGTAGCAAAGGAATTTAAGCAGCTCTGGGGAAAAAGAGGACTGGTTGGTTGTGACAGGAAGTCTTAGGGAGGAGTCTGCACCCAGGAGACCAGTCCAGGTGGACCTTGTGGAAAACCCTGGCTTGTC
>NW_004524598.1:13855193-13878938 GCF_000260255.1 Octodon degus | reverse complement strand
AAAATAAAAAATATATTAAAAATATCAGTTGGTAAAAGGTATGCCTAACATATAATAAATGTTAATAAATTTAACCATCACTGGTCTTTATAATCAATGTCATCATTTTCTTGGTCATAATATACTTGGTGAAAAATCCAGACTGTTTTTTTCATTCTTCCAATAAAGTAAATCAATAGGATACAGTATTGATTACTATCTAGAGCACAACTATTAATAAAAATACTTTGAAGATAATTTTTATCCAGGACAGGGATTCCAAAAATTTTGATTAGGACTCTACTGCAAAGTGACATACAAAGCAGAGAAGCCCAAAGATAAATCAGCACTCAGACCCTCGTTCCTTCACCGTGTGTGAGAATAGATGTCACACATATATACAGAGGAGACACAGATGAGCATAATTCTAAGAGGAGCAATGGTCCCATCAGTGCCCAGCACCTAAAGGCAATTTATTTTTGAGAAGTACGCAGGCCAACACCTTAATTCATTTCTTCCCAGTACCCTGATGTGCATTCTGAGTTGGATGGGCATCAGTTTTCCTTCCATAGAAGCTGTCTGCCTTCCAGAAGGCAGGATGTTGGACAAAAAGTGGGGTCAACTAGCTCTTAAAACCCCTTCAACCAGTCTATCTCTAGTCTTATGGTTTGAAAGAAGCAATGAAAAAACACAAAAAATAAAATTTTGGTATAAAGATGACCACCTAAGACTGGGTTGCTGACAGGATCATTTTTTCACCAAAAAATGCCAGTTCTTTAGGGATCGTAGAGACACTGTACTGTTCTACCCTCACACCTGCAATCTTCTAGAGCTCTGTGGAAAAGAACTAATGATGGCACCGGTGTACCAGCTGAAAAGATCAGAAGCCAAAAGCCTGCACATCTGATGTTTTAACCACAAATATTTTTAATTGCCTTATTGGACATAAGAGTATAAGAGGTATTGACTTTTTGTTCCATTATTTTTGTAGAGCACTATGATGATTTTTTCAAAGCTGCTCCTTAACTGTAACTTGGAGCAAGAAATATATTTCATAATGCACAGGTCAATCCCCAGCAGCAGATCATCCACATTACGAAGGGACGGCATCTGGTAAACCTTATTACACTTGATTCACAGATGCTCATGGAAGAGTTAGAATGGCCGTGAGGAAGGACATGGAAATCAATTTTTAACTCTCATTTTAATTATTGATTACTCTGGCTTAATGTGTTGGGTTACTTTTCATAAATATCTTGCATTGTTTGAGCAGCAATTCTTTCCATGATTAAAGAGTCTGAATTTTTTATTTATGTTCCTATCCAAGTGATTGACCTCCATGATAGCCAGCATGTGACTTCTTCATGATATCTAACTAAGCATCAGATTTTTTTCCATTTGGATATTGATTGGACAGCTATTGGTTTTTGGAACAGAAATTGGTTATTTTGGAAGGAGACATTCAGTGTTGTCCACCCAGGCCCCACAAGTTACAACTACCAGAGCAAAGCAGCCTTTGCCTGGACCAATTTTTTTCTCCTTCAGGTTAAGGATAGTTGATGTTTACAGAATAGATGTAGCACTAGGAAGAAAAAGAAAATCTTTACAGATATTCCTTAATGTTGCCATTGCCCTAAGAAAATAAATAAGATTAAGAATAAAGTTTTTGTTTTCTGCTAATTCAAAAATATGTTGAAGCATTCCAAGAGAGCGAGATAGAGAATGGAACAAAACAAAAGTAAACACGGAGCCATCGGTGTCACTTCACTGTTCCCACCTCCACCGTACCTCTCCTGTCTTCCACTTTCCTAGCTCCTCTTATAGCTACAGATGATTCTGTAGTATAGTTTTGGCAAAAGAAACACAAAAATCTGCTTATCATGTTTTCACTTCCTTGAAAAACCTTAGCAGGCTCAGCTAGCGTCAGCATCCCTCGCCTGCCTTCCCTCTTCTACCTGGTTTGAAGAGATGGAGGCAGGAAAAGAGGCCCACATGAATGTGGTTTAAAATGGTGATTTGGTTCTCAGTAAAAATAAAAAACAAATAAATAAATAAATAAATAAATAATAAAACGGCGATGTCCTGAAGTGGATGAGCGAGTGCCAATTATTTCTGAGGCACTTGTTACATGGGGCAACAAAGTCCTATTGACTTAATCACTTCAGTTGTTTCTTCCTATCTCGTGTATATTGATTCCTCCATTGATAACATTCGTCATTAGCCATAGATCCTAGAAAGATCCAGAGCTCCTTCTCCTCAGACACCAAGCTGACATTTAAGGGAAAGTTCTTCCATGAAAATACTCTTGTAGTTCATAAAGTAAATCTCTCGCTCTCGCTCTCTCTCTGGCTTTCTCTCTCTCTCTCTATCTCTCTCTCTCTCTCTCTCTCTCTCCCCCCCCCAGCCCTTGACTGTTCTCTTCTGTGACAAATCACTGTTAAGCATTTCTGCGTGGAATAAAGTCAGGGAAATAGGGCCAATGGTAGTTTGTTAGGAGAATTCAGCCTTACGACATAGTCACAAGTGTACTGAGAGAGCTGAAAAAACAAACAGCATACAGCAAGGAAACCTGGTTAGTACCAGAGCAGAAAGCCACAGCCAAACCTAAGGCTCATGGGCAAAAAAAAGGGACAGGAGTGAGTGGAGGCTTTCTAGGGGGAGTTAAGACCTGAGCCTTTCACATTACAGAGAGGAGCAGGTAAGACAGAGAATGAACTGGAGCGCAAACAGCTAAAATCTTGAATAGACGTTTGCTGCTGTTAACAGTGAGGTTTGCATACTAATACCTCCAATTACCCCATCCTCCTCTGTGGCCCCCACACATTCTCGCTTGAATTTAAAATGATCATAAAATGGTCATTTTCAACATGCCAGATGTGGGTGTTTCCTAAGAGAAAAACACACATTTTTCATAGTATTTTTGGTACAAAAGCACAAGAAAGTTCCACTCTAAGCAGTTACGGTACTGAAATGTGAAACAGAAACAAAGAAGAGCAAATGACCTAGAAGGGTAATTGCCACCATAACGATCTCTTTGATTATACTGAAATCATCAGAAAAGAATTCCCGCTCTGCCTGACTCCATGCTGCACGTTTCTCTGAGCACAAGGCCTAATCCTTTTCTTTCTGCTTCAATAGACAAAGAAGGGAGCCCCGAGCAGAGAGACAGAGAATGTGAACACAGCCTTTCGTGAAACTTCGGATCATGAAATTGGAGCATTGAAAAAAGGAGTTAAAATAAGATGACGTTGATCAGCGATTTGAAAGCCTCAAGGCATTACAGAGAGAATATGAGTTGAGCTTCCCTTATGCAAAACCAGAAATGTATTGCATTAAGAATTTTCAATACTTACACACGCATGATGACAGATTCTGGTGATAGCACTCAATTCTGAATGCAAAATTCACTTTGTTTTAGTCGCTTTTTGTTGTTGGGATAAAATATCCAAAATTCACAACTTACGGGAGGAGACATTGGTTTTTAGAAGATTCAGTCCACAGTTGGCTGGCTCCAAGGCAGGAAGGACGCAGTGGAAGGGTCTGCTCTCCTCCTGGTCTTGTCTCTTCTAGATTCACGCCACATTTACCTGTGCATCCATCAGGAGACTAAGCCGTGGATGATACAGCACTCCCTGATCCAGTCATTTTAAAAGCGCCACCTCTGAACATAAGATGCTTTGGGCAGACATGCTAGATAAAAACCATAACATATACCATATGCAGCTAGCTTAAGATAATTTCATAAAATATTTTTGTGTATCCGTGTTTTGACTGAAACCTGTTACATGAGGTCAGATGTGGTATGTTTCACTTGTGACGTGTTAGCACTAAAAAGTTCCATATCTTTGGAACATTTCAGATTTTGATTTATAAATCCATTCAGAATACTCATCTTGCATCTGATTAAAATTTTCCTAGTTAATCCTGTGGTCTTGCATAAGCATCTCTAAAAACTGAGCATTCAGCCAAGTTGGAATCTTCAAGGGTCCACCATGCTCAGTGCTTCCTTCATGTGCTAGCACGTGCTGGAAGCATGCAGTTCTAGGAGTTGGGGAGTACAGAGGCTCCCACACATTGTCTTCTGTCCCGTAGTGCCACCCTTGCTCTCCTTCCTCCACTGGACTCCTCCAAACTCCTTACATCTCTGTTCCAAGCTCCAACTTGGAGCTCCCTGCTCAAATAAACCCAGCTTTAACCAGGTTACTCTCTGCAGACTTTTCATCAACAGCACTCCTGCTAAAATCTTGCATCCACAACTTGCCTACGTTGTTGTCAGATGGCCAGCTCATAGGGTGTGGGGCTCACTTCTCTGGACACCTCTATTAGATTTTAGAGGATGTTTACTTTGTATCAAGAGCCAGGACGATCTTTTCAGTGTCTTAATAGGGTGCTTGAAAACAGGCAGCCATCAGCAGGCCATGGCCTTTATTGGTCTCATTTTCACACTTTTATATTGATGCTATTTTCATTGCTAACTGCTCTTGAGGTGCCATCATTGAATTCTACTGGCTTTTTAAGTTAAATACATAACTGTTACAATTTTAGTCCATGGTTTTGGCCCCTTTCCCTAGCCTGATACCTGCATACTTTTCTGTCATCTTTAACATTGGTGCTACACTTAATACTTCTCTTGACATCAACCCTAGACCTGACTGCCTCGGCATTTGTCCTTGATATGTGCTGGACACACGGGCAGGTTTAACCTCTGCTTCTCATGTAGTTGAACCAGCGTGTTTTTGGTAAAATTGTGATTGTAGATAAGCTTAGCCTCCACCCACTCCCCCTCCCCCAACTACTTTCTTGATTTCCTTTCTTATGCTGGACTTTTAAGGCTTAAAAAATATATATCCTGATTGAATATCAATGCCTAATTCTATTCTTCATGAAACAGTTGCTTCTACCAATTCCCTAATTGTGCTGTGTTAGTGTCTTGCACTGGAATTAAACATTTCCTTCTCCTTTTGTATCATGTTGTACTTGCTGTCTCTTAAAGTCTTAAAGACTATCTTTGCAGCAGAAATTTCAGTAAAGTGTTTTCTGTAATCTTTTATTTAATATGAGAATTAATTATTGTCCATACTTGTAGCATTTTTCATTAAAGTCTTGTTTCTCTCAAAAGGAAAAAAAAAAATCTGCTCTTCACACAGACACGACTGGCTTTCTTCAGGGATTTCCCAGCCAGGACTGCACAAGGCTGTAGCACTGTGTGATCACTCCTCTCTTGGTTATTGTAGACACTTTGATCAACCCACAGTACGGCAGCTCCTTAAGCAATTACCAATCCAAATTACCCACCTGTCTCTATTTTGTACACAAGGAAACCCTCAAGGATTTACTGGAATCCTTACTTCCTTGCTTAGAAACCAAGCAAATTTTTGAAAGCCTCCTATATCTCCAGCAGCAGGAATAATGTTGTGGACAGATTGCATAGTCTCTAAATAGTTGATATGCTAACTATCTGGGAAAATGGTACTGCTGCAGGAAATTAAAGACCATTCTTAATTCCACTGTAAAAAAAATAAAAAATAAAACTGTTCTGTGAATCTCACTTTCCTTAAACTCCAGCTCTTATATTTTCTTTCAAGTCATCTGCATAACTAGCTGCTCTAGAACTTGTCCAAGACTCTATCAGTGCTTTCCTTGGGGCAACTTTGATAGTTAATTTTATGAATCAACCTGACTGGGCCACATTGTGCCCAGATGTTCACTCAAGCACTTTGAGTGTTTCTGTGGGATTGCGTTTGTAGATGATATTAACATTTAAATCAACAGAACGAATGAAGCACATTGCTCTTCAAAGTTTAGGTAAGCCTCATCCAATCAGTTAAAAGCCTGAGTAGAACAAAAGGCTAATCCCCATCCTTGAGTAAGAAAGAATTCCTCCTGCTTCATGGCCTTTGAACTAGAACACAGTCTCTTCTTGTTCTACACAAGCTTCTGGCCTTAAGATTCAGATTCTTTGGCTCTGCAGATTTTGTGTTTGCCAGTGTCCCTTATCCTGTGAGCCAATTCGTTCATATCCATGCAGCATGCATGCATGAAGCACAGGATGATTTAAAAGTTTTAAAAACTATTCAGAAAGTAACTCAGTTTTTGTCAAGATAATTCCAGCAAAATAGGGCTGCTTAAGTTACAAGTTTTAAAATAATCATGTATATTGATAGAAATTTCTCCATATTTTCCCACTTGTTAAAATTTTTTTCTAAAGCTTAAGCTTATTGACTTTGAAAAATATAATGTGCGTGTGTGTGTGTGTGTGTGTGTGTGTGTGTGTGTGTGTGTGTATGTCTGTTTGAAAGCCCAGGATTTCACTAATTGAATTGGCCACGATAATAGCAAAATTTAGGGCTGCGGATAAGGCTCAGTGGCATAAGCGTCTGTATCGCCAGAGCAATGTTTGATCCCTGCTACAGCAAGATAGATAAATAAATAAATAAATATCACAATGAAACAATAGCAGAATTTATAAAAGAGAAAGTCCTGGCACATGAGCTGGAGAGATATCTCAGGGGTCTAAGCCCCTAACCGGCAAACACAACGACGAGAGTTCAATCCTCAGCATAGCATGCCATGCCAACCCGGGAAGCCTGGTGCACCATGACAGCCCCGAGACCTGGCATGGTGGCACATACCAGTAATCCCAGTGCTGTGGAGGCTGAGATAGGAAGATCACTACAAGTCTGAGCTGTGTAGTGAGACCCCCATACCAAATAAATAAATAAATAAATAAATAAATAAATAGTACTGGTGCAAAATACTTCATTGGTGTTAAGCTTGGTTGGGGTTACTACTTGCTCTGAAGTTTTTCAGGACATAATCAATTCAGTAACTTGGCCTGAGCACCAAGAGAAGAAATAATAATGTCCAAATTCCATGGCTATCTTATGATTTCAAAATTTAAAAAGTGCAGAGAATTCCTTGCACTTGTAAAATGCATTGTAAAATGTTTTGCTGCATCATGCCTTATTTTCTTAGATAAAGGAATAATTTAACTGTATGACTATGTAATAGTAAACTTATCTTTCATTTCCAAGAGGAAATCACAGGGTCATGGGCCTCTTTAGGGCCAGTCTGAGTTGTGAGTTTTCTAGTTTTTAAACCTGAGAACCAGGATAGGATGTACATGGTCTCAGTCTTCACTGGAGGGTTCTTACTGTACTCATACTAGTCAAAAAATATTGCAATGGTAATTCTTATTGATAATTTTATGTTTCCATGATCCAATCTTAGCTGTAAGGTGAAATTATAAAAATAACTACCTAATAGCAAGCACTTCCTATGTTGTATTATTTAATCTTCATAGAAACATGATGAAGCAAGTGTTATTATGTCTTTGTAAGTGAGAAGCTGAAGTTTAGGAAACTGCATCACTGTCAGGGCCACGTGGTTAATAAATGATGCAACTCACATAGCCTAATGACATGCCTGACTACCTAACTTTTAGATGATGTCGCTTGCTGAAGGCCTGCCCAAATCACCAGGAATGATGAAGAATCCAGTAAAGTACATAACTAATAGACAGAAAGAAGAAAATGGGTGTGGAGAGGCAGTGCAAGAGAAACCATCAGTGGCTTCGCTAAGCAGAAAGACAAAGGCTCTCTTGAAGCTTTCTAAGTTCTTCTAGGATGGGAGCACACACTCCAAGCCCCTGCAGCAGCCGCTATTATCGGAAAATCTTGCACATTACTTAATGCTAAACTATAGCTCTCACTGACAAATTTTGTCCTGAAATCTTGAACCTCAGTTGAGAACCTGATGTTGAAAAGTCTGTCATTAAGGGCTTGGCTAGCTGGCTCCTTCTAACTTTGGATTTAGGTTTACTCTACATTAAGGACTTGCATTTTGTTTCAAAGAAGATGTTGTCGGTGTTTTTAAGAGAACTCATCCTGAGTTCACAAAGTAAGCCTGTAAATATAAAATCCATGTACCATAGGTCTTGGAATTTTTTTTTGCTTATTTATTTCCTACAGGATTGTATCAGCAGCACACCTAATGTACGCCAAATGCACATTGCTGGAACTCCTGAGCTGCAGCCAATTCCTCAGTTTACCTCATGTTTGACTCATGTCAATGACACAAAAGTTACTCCCTACTTTAATGTGGGGTGCCATCCGACACCACCGTGTGATTTGTCAATGAGCTCATACGTTGCTCTCCCGTCCAATTCAGCACTTTCTCCATATGTTTCATGTAAGCCAAACATTCACTTGGCAAATAATTAAGATTTGGGTAGAGGAAATCATCTTGCCAACTAGTCACTTTGGAGAGCAGGGATTGCCCAACATGTTAGCATAGTCCAGAGGAGAAGAGGTGTCGATCCAGCAATGCCCACAAGTGCAGAAGTGGGCTGCTCAGTGCCTTTTATTCTTCTCTGACCATCAGCCACAGTGCAAATCACCATGCAGTGCTATAGCAATCCGGTGAATAACTAGTTCTGGACTGAGGATATACTCATAAAGTTTGTGAGTGAACATACAAACACAAGCCAAGATATACTTACATTTGTTCTTCGGATTTTGTTAAAACACATTAACCATCATATTAACCTTTTCATAGAGTTTAGAAAACTGTCCCCAGACCACATGGCTAATACGTGGCAACAGTATGCCAACCAGAATCTCTCTGCAGTGTCTATACCCTTCTCTCCATGCCTGCGGTAGCTCTTCTTGTATTCTCATTTACCTCCTCCCAAAGTGCAGCCTCAAATCTTCTCCCCAGTTCACTATGCCTTCAGTCAGGGAAACTCTCTTTGGTCTTATTTTTTGATAATTCTTGCTGTCTTAATGGGCCCGCTTCCTTCTATAGAACTTTCTAGGAGAAGCACACTTTCTCTCTCTCTCATCAGTGTAAACACAAGTGTGGTTCCTATACATCTGTGCATAAGACTGCTTGTGCTAACCGTTAATTCAGATTTAACAAGTCCAAAGAATCTGACAAAGCCAAATTTTAAGGCAGAAAGGATGCTATGCAGGTCAAGAAAGAATTTAATGCAACAAGCTATGAAATTTTATTTCAAGATCTATTTCTAGGCTTTCAAATGGGCTTAAGAAAGCTCCAGTAATTCCTAAGAAAACTTTATAAATATTACTGAATTTTGAGCAAGTGTTTAGGCAGAAATGTGCTCATATAAAGAACAAAATAATGAGTAGAATGGCAGGCAGTACCTAAGGCCGTCAGGCTTCCTGTAGGTGCACAACTTGAATGTGGAAAGAGAGCTCAGGAACCCTGGGACCTGAGCTGACCTGATCCTGATAGGCTGTGTACCCACCTACTTAGGAATTTTAGCTTTTGGCCTCCAGAGAGAAGACGTACTGCAGAGATTAACTAGGTGTCTTCTGAAGCTACACTAAATTTTGAATTTCCAAACTCAGAAAGTCTTCTTTCACATTCATTAATTAAAAAATGAAGATTCCCATTGAAAACAAAATTCCTCCAGTCAGTTTTATGTGGCTCCCTAAAATAAAAAGAATGTTAAAATAAAATTTTTGTCAAAAGTAGTCATGGCTTAAGGTAATGCAGAGCACGCAACCCTATCTGTTCCTTCCTCCATCAGCTTCCCTAATGACATGCCTCAGGAAGTCAAATCAACTCTGCACTTTCTTACTCTGGCAAGTGAAAGGCTAAAATGGAATGCTGCTTCATGAGATTAACACCAATTATTTCAAAGAAATTTAGATTCTGACTGAGGGGGAAATGTTATGTATCAAAACTAAATGGGTGCTCTAGCAGAGCAGAAAGAAGCCTGAGAAGCTAGTAAAATGGCTTATTCATGACAATGAGGTAGGAGCATAGTGTTGGGGTTCAATATATAATTGCTGAATTAAAGGCCTTGCAATCTGATAGGCCACCCAAAAGACCAATGGTTTTGAACTGGAAGACATCACTGGTTTATCATGGAATAGGAGAGTGGATAGAGAGTCTTGGGAACATTTTAAAAGAAATTAAAAGTAATAAAGAAACTATAATGAACTCTTAGAGCTGCTGTTAACCCTTACATTAATTTTCTATCTCAAGCGGAGAAAAAGAGCAGAATAGACTCATCAAAGGACTGCCCAACAATGCTTGCCTGACTTGCAATAAGGTAGGAAGTTTCCTACATGGAGCAAGAAAGTGTTAAGTCTCCCCTCTATATCACTCCCAGCCTGCAATTGGAGCACAGAGTATAAATAACTTGCCTCAAAAAAAAAAAAAAATTAAAAAGAGCTAGTGAAGAACCCAGGAGGGTTAATCAGCAAGAAAAGGGCAGCTAGCTCCCTTCTGTCTTCTGTAAAAGGTAAAGAAAGTAGAGAGCAGGAAGTGGAGGGGGATGGAGTGGAGAGACCCAGAGATTGCTCATTTTAGAAATAAAACTCATAGAAATAGGATAAAGACAGAAAAACTGAGTGATAGGTTGGAAATTTGCTAATAATAAGCAGTCTATTTCCCTAGAGATGACCCATCACATGAGAGCAGCGTGGGCCGCGCTTGCGATGTGGTTTCTTAAACAACTGGCTCTTCCCTCAGCTCATTTCAATGACAATGAGCATTTCTAGCTGAGTGCGAGAAGATATGAAGGGCATCTTTTATATTCCTAAGAGGAAATTGAACCTATGCATTGTGAGACTACAGCATATGCCTGTGCATGAACATATGAGCCAAATGCTTTTGAAGAGAAACAGAAGTATGCTGCCCTTGTGACAGAGAAGTGTCCAAGAACAAAGACAGCGGTATTTCTGCATGCAATTCCTACCCTACAGATTCTTTGTTATACATTTTATGACTAACTTTAAAGACACTGACCTGTTGATCTCTTTCTGGTTTTTATGGGCTACATCCTTTTTAACATAAGAAAGTCCCTTAGGAAAAGCAGGATTTTTCGTTTAAAAAAAACCTACTCATTGAGCCCCAGTAACCTAACAGTCTCTCTCTTGCCATATACAATCTTCACTGCTTTAAATGTGCTTTGCTAAAAACAAAAATGGCATAATGCAGCAACGTTGGGGGTATGCCCGCGGTCCCACCCGTGTGCTGGCCCACGAGTGGGATTAGAGATCTAATCCACCCAGACGTCTCAAGTTGTCCTACAGATGTACTACACTGTGCTGGAAACTGGATTATGCCAAGAAGTCATTCTTCCAGTGAACAAAATTTCTAATTAACACTGAAAGTGCACGGTAGCTAAGTTTGTGGTGAAGACAGGCAGTCTCCTTGTTCTTCCTTGCCAGAGCTAGAGTAAGCTATGAATGGGGGACAGGATAATTGTTCATGGTGGGGCTTGGTGTTTTCTTCTGCACAAACATATAATTAGGCTGTCTTAACCTCTCAGTTCAGCAATAAACACCACTTCACAGACTAATTTACAGGCGAGAGTCACAGAAAGCTGTGGAATAAGCTCCCAGTGCAACAAGCCCTGCACTTCAGTCAGAAGAGAGCAGCTTCACTATTTCAAGTCAGCAAAAATCCTTTTGCACTTACCACAAGCTAAAATGAGATTGAAATAAAAGGCTACCCATTCAAAACATTGAACACACCAGCTAATAAAAAATACATTTGTGACTGGTCGTAAAAATAGAGAATGTAATTGGCTATACTCTCGAAATATCGTTTACTTACAATATTTAGGAAGACAGAGCCCTCCATAATATTGACTTTGCTAACACGTCTACATTTTTCTGTCTGCCGTAATTACGCGTCAGTCAGCAACACCTCCCTCCCGTAGCTGCCAACAGCCTTGACTCCGGCAGTGGGAGGTAAGCTGGCCACAATCCAGCACCAGATAATATTTGCCTGGCAAATGCCAGTGGTTCAGGGCAGTGAGCAGGGCTGTAGGTCACAGAAGTAGATACATTGCTGCGTGAGAATTGTGCTTTCTCCTGGATAAAACACTTTATCTGGGGCAAGAGAGGCTGTCATTTGAACCTGGTTGGGCATCAGGAACAATCACAGAAGAGCTCTGGGTTGTGCGTATGTTGGACATGATTCATGTGGTCTAAGGTTTACAGAAAAGAATGGTAGACAGAGTCACAAAAGGAAGGCCCTCCATGTCTGTCAGTGGATGGGAAACCATGCAATGGGCAGCATCTTAGTGACTGTTCTCGTTGCTGAGACAAACACCTAACACCCCAAATTGAAGGAAGAAAGACTTATTTTGGCTCACAATTTGTAGAGGTTTCAGTCCATAGTAGGTTGGCTCCAAGTTGAGGCAGCATGGCCGAGGGGCATCTAAGAGCAGAAGCATTTCAGGCAGGGTACACAGGGACCAGCAGCAAACTCCCCTTCCCTTTTATTCCATGTAAGCTACAAGCCTTTTGGGTGACACCACCTACCTCCATGGTGGGCCTGCACATAACCCACTTCCAGAACTATTATGAACCAACTAGTAGACTATTCCAGGACCACACACCCTTAATCCCAGTATTACACACCCTAGATCAGTGATGGTGAGCTTTCTGGAGTTTTTGGTGATAACAAACAGCCAGCTGCAACATATGGCACACGTCTAGCCACCTCCAAAAAAGCCCCACCTCTGAGCATGTGAGGCTTTTGGGGGACATCTAGGTATAAGAAGTAACAGCCAGATGGGTTTATCCATAGCCAAATCAAAACTTTTTTTTCTTTATTTTAGGGAAGAGTCTACAGGGTGTTCAGGGTCTCACTACTAGATTGGACTTGTAGTGATCCACCTGTTTACAGCCTCTCAAGGGCTGGGATTACAGGCATGCACCACCATTCCCAGTCTCAATTGCTGTCTCCGTGCACCCCGGGGAAAGAGCTGGCATGGCAGGCCCAGGGATCGAACTCCCTGTGCCTGTTTGCAGGAGCTTTAATCCGCTGAGCTATTTGGCTGGCCCAAAAACTATTTGTATATTATTTTCTTCTGGGTTACCTTTCAAAGTGTGAAGAAATGAAGTAGGTACTTGGGTTATATTTTTTCCAAATCTTTTTTTTTTCATTAATCTTCTATTCATCTAAGACCTTTAAGAACAAGGACAGTATTTTTAACTATTGTGAGCTCTCAAGATCTGGAAATGTCCATTACAAGTACTGTACCCAATCTTAGTGGAATGCATAGCGAGTGAATAAATATCTTTTCTGTTGAAAGACTGAGAAAGCAGGGGCAGGGGAGATAGCTCAACAGTCTAAGCACCTGCTTGGCAAGTGCAAGGACCTGGGATCGATCTTTAGTACCACATGTGTTCTGCCTTGGAATCCTGAGCACACTGTGCCAGCCCAGAAACCAGGTATGTTGGTGTACCCCTGTAATCCCAGTGCTAGGGAGGCTGAGACAGGAAGGTCACTATGAATCTGAACTGCATAGTGAGACCCTGTATCAAAAAATTTAATTAGTTAAGAAATCAACAGGCTAATCTTAATTTTAGAGAAGCATGTAGCATCGAGAAAACCCTGTTTTGTGTGGTGTTATAACCAAAAAACACTGGCATATTAATTTGATTAAAAAATAATTCAGGTGAAATAGTTCTCAGTTTTCCTAACAAATACTACCTAAAGAACATCATTTAAAACAATATTGCTTATATTTTAAAATATTATTATGAGAAAATAAAAAACTATATTTCCTTTGAAAATAGTGATGCTTCTACAGTAATATTTTTGTGAAATAAGCAAAACAATCTTGCATAATAAATACTAAGAATAATCTTTTACTTTGATAAATTTAAACTTAAATTATTATAAAACCTAAGGAAACTAGTTTTAGTGAACATTTAATTAAAATTTCAGAAATCAACAATGACTAAGCACTTCAAAGGAAACAAAAGTAAACCATACCAAGTTTAAAATGACCTCAAATTAATCCCTACTCATACTTTTAAAAAGCTGGCCTCACTTTTGAAATTTTAGTACTAAGTCTATAAATTCCTAGTGATACTCATGACTACAAAATTTAATTGATATTCTGTAGAGAACTATAACTAAATTTTATAATTTTAAGTCCTACTCAAAATGCAGGCATATCTACTTCAATGTCATGCCTAGCTCTTCTAATATGCTTGGGGACCCCTTGCACGACTCAGGTATGCTCATCTTTTGAACTAATGTTAAGGGACAACAGTAGTAAATGGATATAGCACTGAAACTGAAAATTTTAATAAAATACATGATCCAACAGTAACTAGATATCTTGTATTTTCAGCATTACTGCAATTCCTTTACCTATTTATTTTAGTTTTAAGTCCAGGTTTGGTATTGGGAGTGTTGCAACTCAAGAAGTTTATCTAAGAAGTAACTGTAGATATTGAAAACCTGTCAGCAGTTTAACTAAGTTCTATAATCAAAAAGATCCCATACATGATAGGTTTAGATATCATTTGTTCAGAAAATGACAATATAGTGTGCAATAATATTGCTACAATTTTTTTGTTGTTCTTAGGAAGGAAAAGCCATATGTGCACGTGCAGTTTTTAGAGAAAGCAGTTAGTTGACAAATGAGGTACATTAAATTAGTTTAAAACTTTTAAAAAGTAAGAAAAGAAAGCAATTTCAATGGAATAATAATGGTGGCAAGGACATCCGAGACAAAACTACAAAGAAGATACAGACAGGGGCCAGCCAAATAGCTCAGCAGTGTGCTGAGATGGCAATTGAGACTGGGTGGTGCACGCCTGTAATCCCAGCTCTTGGGAGGCTGTAAACAGGCGGATCACTATGAGTCTGATCTAGTAGTGAGACCCTGAACACCTGTAGACCTTTTCTTACAAATACAAAAAAAGTGATTAATTAATTAATTTAATTTAATTAAAAAAAA
Organism: Octodon degus; assembly: GCF_000260255.1. Lineage (NCBI taxonomy): Eukaryota > Metazoa > Chordata > Mammalia > Rodentia > Octodontidae > Octodon > Octodon degus. The sequence continues at coordinate 13,864,216 of NW_004524598.1, read as the reverse complement.
AGAAGATACAGAAGGGGACCTGGTGACGACATCCCTTGTGGGTGCTCCTGGATGCATGCACACTGTAGCAATGCAATCTTAACAAGCATGAGGTCAGGAAGGCACTTCTACAGCTATTGTCAGGGATCGTTCCCACACCTATTTCAGAGAAACACAGCAATGGCAAGGGCTTGGGGGCTGAACACAGGCGCTGTGCACAGCTCCAGTCACAGGGAAACACTTCTGACCGAGACCCACTGGTTTTCACAGATACCTTTATTGGAGGGCAAGGCTGGAGGTGAAGAAAATAATGTCCAGGAGTGAATAGTTACCTCAAAAAAAAGAGGATATTTTCTATTGTTAAGAAAGGGGGGTATTAATCAAGGTGAGGAGCAACTTAGTAGTTTAATTATGAGTCTTTTAATGTCTTTTCATAATCAGTTAATAAATACCTTAACAATAAAATTGAATTTAAGCTCTTAATAGGCGATGTTGTCTTGAACCTAAACAAAGGAATTAGCAGCTCCAGGCATTGTGCAATAACTGGCTAACTGTTTGGTGCCAGGAGAAGCAAAGCATTTCAAGCGCTTTCTTTGCAGCTTACCATAATAAACGCTTGTAATATTCCCCAATTTCTGGAGTGTAAGGCGCAGATCTTATTTATCACAGTATGTGACACACCTGGCACGCGGATCAGGAAACAACTGTTTTACTTCATTTCTGTCATCACCTTCCAACAGATTTCTTTCACATTCCAATTTGGATGGGAGGACTTGACTTTCTCTCCATCAGTTCTCCATTAACAGTTTCACAGCAGAAGGCGCCATTGGTCCATTTCCTCTTGCAGCAACTAATTACGCAGAGCAGCATGTTTTGACTTGGACCACAGCAAACGTGTCAAGTCATGGGCATTTTGCTTGCATCTTCAAGCCACGTCTTCATCTTTATCACCACTCAGTCTTGGGGAAGACAGAGCAGTCACAGCTCCTCAGAGGAGAGAGGAAGAACACAGTGACAAGGCAGCAGCACACATACCAGCCTCAGCCCCCTTCAGTCATTTGGATTCATGTGTTTTACTTGAGGGAGACTTTCTTAGGGCTGTCACTCCACACACTCAGCAGATGAATCACACTTTTGCTTTCTGTATCTGCAGCATATCAGACTTGCAGTCCTGAGCTCTGTGAGCTCTGCAAACAGCTATGCACTAATAAACCTTGAAAAGCTTGAATTACACTATAACCCACAAAAATTTTCAAATTAAAAAGGCATATTTACAGGCCCCCTGTGGATAGTGATTTTATTTAGTTTAATTCCCTCTTGAGGCCAATTAGGTAGACACCCCTGCACACAGGCACACGCTCCTGGGGGAAGAAAAAGAGGGAGGGTTAACTCTTACGGTTTTGAAAAAAAAGTGGCAATACATCATTCTTCCATAGACAGAAATGATTTTCCCTGCTGTTGTCCTGTAAAGAACAGGACCTTTAGAAATAAATGAAAGTGAATGCAAGATGGATTTTTATTTGAATTAGTTTTTCCAAGGCTACATGAACTCCAACTTCTTCCTAATTCAACCATAGTGAATTACTACTCTGAAGAATAGAAGTCAAACTTACACCATCACAATAGAGCATATTCCTTTAGTCCACTGCAATTAATCCTTCTGGCCAAAATGACTTCTTTTTCCTCTAGGAAGGCCTCAAACGTGTGGTTGTTTATGAGTATACTTGCATTGGCTTTCATAAGGAAGTGACTTTCGCACTTTCAGTGCTTTTGAGGACCTATTCAGGGAGCTCATTTATACAAATGGAGCTCAGATCAACACAAGAGAGATATTTGCTATACGAATTATTCCTTGCCTCTCTTGTTACTCACTGCTGCTCTTTCCATCAGAATTGCAAAACTTGCCTCTTTCTCATCTGGTGGCAGGCTCCATATGTACCATATGAAAAAGGAGTTAATAAAATGCACGTTGGAAATATAAAACAAGGTCAGGGGCGACAGTTTGGCTGAAGGCCTTTCTTTAAATGTGGAACACAAAAGAACAAAATTGTTTTAGCAGCTGCAGCTGTGAAAAGAGGCAGCGTGAGTGGAGAGTGGCAGTCAGAGCTGCCAAGGTTCCTGCTACCTGTTTCATGTGGCTCGCACAACCACTGTCTTCCACCTAACCTACACGCTCTGCACAGAAGGTTCCCCAAGCTTTGGAAAGGCTAAGTAGGGGGACAAAAAGAAGGCCTCATCCTGCTCCCCAGAGGGCTCCAGGGACTGCAGGGTCAAAGCCTAGAGGGTGTAGAGTTAAGACCACATGAGACAAGACTTCAGCTTCTAAAGCCCCCATGGCCTCATGTCCTGCTCGAAGTCAGCAGCGATGAATGATGTTACTGCGTATTCTGTGAATGCCACCTGGGTTGGGTGCCTGTCAGCAGTAGGCTTCCAAAAATAAGCTCTTCAGGTTCTATGGTCAGGTCAATCCACTGCCAATGAAACCTAAAGCCCAAGAAAAAAATACCATCAGTCATGTAGTTGGTTGTTCCTTAGGACCTCAAACACACCACTTCACAAATTTAGTTCCTTAGTGAGCTGACTGGTTATTTTGCCAATACTTATGGGCACAAGGCAAGCAGCTCAGTTAAAAGAACTCATTTAAAATGAAGACAAAAGATATACTAAATGTCACAGAATGATGGTAGTAGCCCTAAAACATTAATATCTGAACATAAGTTAACAGAATAGCTATGATACAGCAAAACAAAGGCTCAACAGTCTTGACAAAGCAGGAGAAAAGTGGGTCCAATAAGCAGAACAACATGCAGTGGCAGAGACATAGGTACCTTGGCTATGGCAGGGGGAGGTTGCAACTCTGAAAACAACCAGATTCCACTCCTTTCAGCTGCTAATTCTAAGGGGAGTAGCTTCTTTCCTTTAGTACTGACTCCCTCACTTGTAAAAAGGGCATGACACTTTCACTTTCTCAGATTGAATGGCACAAAGTATCCGGAGATGTTGGCTGGCACCAGCACATAGGAAGTGCTCAAAGCTGGAACATATGCTTCCTTCCTCTCACCTTTCTCCAGTGTCCTTGGAAACACCTCAGTAGGAACAAGCACATCGTCACTCAGCACAGAGCCCTGGAGATTAGATTGTTATAGACTTAAGAAAGTCTCACTTTTTAACAGGCTTTACCTAAACTGGAGGTAGTGAAAAAAAAAAAAGTCTAAGTCAATAGGTCCAAAAATTCTATACATGAGAGACTTACATGACTGGTAAAAGAAATTAGCCCCAACCTTCTCCCTCCTTTCCATGTCATCCTTCATGGGTTAAAGATTATTTCAGCAAAATACTAATATTTGAAATCCCTCCTCCAGACATTTACTATTCTACTACAATCTCAGGTAGAAGCAGTGTTACCCAAGAGCTTGCTAAAAGTGCTAAATTACAACTAGGTGCATAGCTCCACAGTGCATGCACGTTCAAGGCTCTGGGTACAGCCCCAGCTCCACAAAATCAATGAGAAGCAAGAAGTGCAGCATCTCAGCACACACACACACACACACACACACACACACACACGCACACACACACCCCACACTGACACTGATCTGGTAAATCTGATTCTGCAACAATTGCTGGGTCAACCCAAGATGACACTAAAGTTAGAATTTTCTTTTTTTAATGCTAGACCAATTAAACAGGAAATCCTGAGATCAGAAATTCTTGAGCCCAGGGGCAGGGGAGATAGCTCAGCTATCTAAGCACCTGCCTGGAAAGCATAAGGACCAGGTTCAATCCCCAGTATCACAGGCTGCTGCAGCCCCACACCCAGGCATGTTGAGCTAGCCACCAAGACCAAGCATGGTGGCACAGGACTGTAATCCCAGGCCTGGGGAGGCTGACACAGGAGGATCACTACGAGTCTGGGCTTCATAGTGAGACCCTGTACCAAATACAATAATAAAGAAGAAAGAAATTCATGAGCCCAGATAGCAATGCATACTTTTCAAATCTCTTCAGATGATTCTAATGTCCCACCAAGCTTCAGGACCACTGAAGTTTCAGTCCCATTTGCAAAATAAAACTTAAAAACTTAAAACAAAATCATATTTACATAAGAAATATAGAATAGAAAAGGCTAAGTACCTTTGAAGTACATCCCCCAAAGGAAATGTTTTTAAATGTGTAGTTAAGAGTATCTACATTTCTAAAATCCTAGTGATGCAAAAAGAAAACTCTGATAGATACATTTTCATATTTACACCTTGCCTGTGCATGCCTCCTTGCTTAACAAAGTGCCCGGGTGGGCAGGACATTTATTGGCATTAGTCACCGTGTTTATGGATGCTGCTCATTTTGCACTGATTTTAGAACTCTGTAGGGGAGGTGCTGTGACTTTGAAAAGGCTACTTTTATAATCAAATTGTTTTACTTGAAGGTTTATGTAACATGCTGTACTATTAAACAGTAAATAAAAACCACTGATAAACCCCAGGTCCCCACAGGTAGTTCGGCACATCCTTAATTATCTGGTTTATGAGCGAATTGCCACCTCAGCCTCGGCTTTCAGCTTATTAGATGGATGTGTGTGTGTGTGTGTGTGTGTGTGCGCGCGCGCACTCGGCCTTCACGGCAACCTCCCCCAGATTCAGGCCTTAAAAGATATTGCAAAGTATACAGAAGCCGGGGGAGCAATGGGAACGAGTACAAGGTCTAAAGTTTGGTTTGGAAACTTATTATTTTTCTAGGTAGCAAAAGCTCCATTTGACATGTGTGCGTGTGTGTGTGTGTGTGTGTGTGTGTGCGCGTGCGTGCGTACGTGTGTGTGTGTGTATGTGTGTGTGTCGGGGCACAATCTTAGACCAACGGGTCTGAAAAAGGTTACCAACGTCTCATGGCATCAAGATCAATCCAGCCAGCTGTTACACTTCAGGTTTTGCCGAGGGACTCTGGGCTGCCTCTCTCTGGACACCTTGTCTACACCACCTCCGGCTTTCCCTGCTAAACCAGATCAGCCAGGAGGCTCACATTGGCCTGCCAGCAATTAAACCTCCTTCCGAAAAGTCCTTCTGTGTGCCTTTGTCACTCAAGGCAAAGTGACATTCTTCAGTGGCATCAATGACTTTTGTTGTACTTGATGTCTCCCGAGAGCCCGCAATCCTCTCAAGTTGGAGAACTCCAGGAACTCACCATCACTCGTGAGCCTTTAGAGGCTCTCAGCATCCGGTAGGCTCGGCTGTATGCGCGCCCCCTGGCGGCTGCACCCGGCCTCTCCTCTGTGAGCCTCAGAAGGCAGCAAACCCTCTGGAGGATCGCTGAGGACAGGGAGAGCTGAGCAAAGAGGCACAAAAACCCTGGGGCGACCAATTGCTTGGGAACTAGTCCTTGCTACAAACCACAAAAAAGCTTGCTGAACGTGAGCAATCTGGTCCTTTTTTTCGCAACCTCCAGGTCTCTAGCGCTCTTTGCTGCTTAGATACCAGCAGACACAATGTGGGCATTTGCGAACCCTCTCCACGTCCCCGGGGCCAAGGGCTCAAGCTTCCATGGGGCATGCTGAGCGTTACAAACCTTTGCAGATCCCTGCATCCGGCATTGATTAAACAATGTCTGGAGCTGGCAAACATTATTAATATATAGAATGCTACAAAGATTGATTGCTCTACTTTCATTTTTTCTTCTTCCTGCCAGCCTCCCCCCCCCCTCCCCAGGAGGAGAAAATCCTGCAGCTGTTCTGGGTCCCATTGCCAGAAGCATATTATGGCTTGTTTTGATGTTACCCCAGCAAGCTCTGCGCCTCATACAGGGACAAGCCAAGGAGAACATCCCAGTTCCAAGGGAGGCCGAAGCACAATCTCCCTGTCAGGTACTGTTAGTAAGTCGCGATCATAAAAGATAATAAACTCTCTCCCATCTTTTATGACGGCACACGGAGATCAAACACTATCCATACCGGAGCCCAAAGCCCCCAGGACCAGTTCTCCCTGACAGATGTTCATCTGCTATCTCAGTATTGACGTGTTACTTAATTTATCGATCCACCGAGAGAAAGAAACACAAAGATACTAGAAATCTGGTATTGCACAAAGTGCTTGCCAGGGCTTTGAGCTCTAGAAATAAACTGGAGACGATGTCATGTTTTAGGAGCTGTTTTAATATTTCTCTTTTATTGTTTTTGTTTTAAATATTTAAGAAAATCATCAAAGAAAAGGGAGTTAATCCCCCCAAAAACACCTGTTGCTTCTGTCTTTAATCAATAAAAGTACAGCTAATTGTGAATTAGTTTTGATTAGCTTACTGACACTTACCTGGAGCCCACAATCCCTTGTACAAAAAAAAAAAAAAAAAAAAGCCTGATTCACCCTAGGTTTCATAGGATGATGAGGAATTGGGTGAAATAAAATTTCATAATTCAATGCTATAGAATCCAGCCTCCCCACACTAATCCATTCTGCATACTTGGGCTGCTCACATTAAAGCAGAACTCTGCTTGCATCTCTCTAGGTTGACAGGGTCTTGGCAGGTAACTCTGCCTGACAAAAAGAAAACACACACGCAACAGTGTTCAAAGCCCTCCCTGGGTTCCAGTAAGCCTTGCCAGTCATATTTATCCCCAGCCATTCTGTTTCACATCCTAAGTCCCAGCCCCAGTGGATTAATTACCAGTCATTCTTTCCCACCTCTGTGACTTTGCTCATGAAGCCTTTGCCCATATCTACAAATAAAAATCCTTTAAGGATCAAGAAAAATCAATCTTCCCCTATTACTGTAGCCTTTTGTTTGAATCACTCCCAAAGACTACTTGTATGTATGCTTCTCTTTTTGAACATTAAACACTGAATAAAGGACCAGCTACATTCACCTTTGGCCTCATCCACCCCTCTCCATCTCACCAGATGCTTGGTATGTGCTGTTCAGTCACACTGATTTTCAGAAGTTCTGCTCCAAAGCTTTCCCTGATTCTACCTGAATTAGAAGAGAAAACAACACTCTTTGCACCTCTGCTCTAGTCCCTTCAAGCAAATACATTTTCAGAAATCATCCTAAACTACCTGGATTTAAAAAAAAAAAAAGAAAAGAAAAGAAAACCCTGTGAAAATAGTTCTCATATCTATCATCGGGCTCAGTTGTCCTCCCAACTCCCACAAAAACCCAAACACTTCCTTGGTTACGGGTTTAAGCACAATCTAACTCCTCCACTGTGCAGCTTACACAAGCAGTCTCAACTTGCACAAATCTCTTTAGCTATGAAATGGTCCATCTCTTCCATACTTTTCTCAGTTAGTTTTTATAGACCTTCATACTTCAAGAACTAGTATTTAAAATTTCAAAAGTGTGGTATATATTATCTTCATCTTTATATTTCTCATTGCCCTTAGTGTCACACCTTGCTCATAACAAAATCATCGAATACTTTATCATTTTACTTTGAAATATGCTAAAGAATAGCATTTGATCTATAGATTATGTCAACCCAAAGGTTATTCTACCCGAGGTTCCTAACCAAATGATTCCCCAGTAATGAACAGTGAGAAGGAATCTTTACCCATCCATGTAGACAACTGGATTGATGCACTTCCAACATCTGCAAGAAATGCCATAGTTGGATCCCTAACTCTAAATGTATTACCAAGTAGGGAACCTGTCTTTTCTGAAATGTTCCTTACTTAGTATAAAGTTCTTTGGTCATTTGTTTACTTTTTTTTCACAGAGCAAAGATATATTACCAACTGCTGACTTGTTCTCCAACTCATACAATCACCCCAAATAAGCCAGCTTTATTCCTATGTGCTTGCATCACTCAAGCTGTTATACATAAGGATCAGGGCTGGAATAATAAGTTCTTAAGCGTGCTATCTATATGGCAAAGTCACCTCAACAAAAATTCCCAGATTTCTGTCATCGCTTTCCAAACAATTGCCTACTGCCACTCTCTGCCCTCTCTATTCAAATCCATAAGCAACCACTATTTGATCATATAATCTCTCTCTTCAAGAATCTTCTGTGTTTTTTGAAAATAGCAGTTAATGTGTAGAATTCTCACCTTGACCTTCCTGCCTGCCTGCCTGCCTGCCTTCCTTTCTTCCTTCCTTCCTTCCTTCCTTCCTTCCTTCCTTCCTTCCTTCCTTCCTTGTTTCCTTTTTACACCATCAGGCAGCAATCTTCCCCAGGGTGGGTCCTCTACACCTCGAACTACGCTAAGCCAGTTGGAGAACAAGTCAGCAGTTGGTAATATACTGCCATATATATACTGATATCTGTGAACTAAGCAACTACGTTGAGGACAACAATGTGTAATACAAAAACCATGCTTGAAATATCTGCCAGCTTGGTCTTCTAAATTTGTACCATTTCTTTAACTTTTTTTCGGAACTGGGGATTGAACTCTGGCCCTTGCACTTGCCTGGCAAGCACTAATTCTACTGAGCCATTTGCCCAGCCCCAAATGTGTACATTTCGAATATCATATCAATTATTACTATACTCTCTTTAAAATAAATATGTTAGACAAAGGTAATAAAAAAAGAGACAAGAACAAAAAAAATCAAGATTTCTTGAAAGCATGTGGTAATGTTCAAGTATATGTCCAATCTTGCATAACTATATCTGTTAATCTGAGCAACAGATTTGATGATAAAAATAGATAATGTATCAATTGTTGCTAACCAGCTATTCTTGTTTTGAAAATCTGTATCATATGTATTGTTACCCTGTTTCTGTCTTTGTGTTTTCCTTGCTTTTGTTTTTACTCTTCAAAATAAAATAAAGTTGTAATTTAAAACACACACACATACACACAAAAGAACCTTCTATGGAGTACTACTTTGCCATAAAAGATAAACTGGAGTCATTTGTAGAAAACATGGAGGCACCTTGAGATCAAAGGTTACCTATGTGCACAAGCTTGAATATCACCCATGATAGTTAGCTATGTCAACTTAGGTAAGAAATCCCCAACTAAACTGGCTTAGCGTAGTTCGAGGTGTAGAGGACCCACCCTGGGGAAGATTGCTGCCTGATGGTGTAAAAAGGAAACAAGGAAGGAAGGAAGGAAG
>NW_004524598.1:13849086-13854993 GCF_000260255.1 Octodon degus | reverse complement strand
AAGGAAGGAAGGAAGGAAGGAAGGAAGGAAGGAAGGAAGAAAGGCAGGCAGGCAGGCAGGCAGGCAGGCTGCTTCTGTTTCTTTGGGGGGCTCCTAACTTCACCTTCACCTTGGACATCTTTTCCTGGCTTTCAGAGCTGAGCTCCTGGCAGACTCACACTGGACACAGGGGAGCTCCAGGCCTCCCGCTGGACCCTTAGGATCCTCATTGCACTCTTCTGCACCTATGGGCGGATGCTGAAGGCCAATCTTGCAAATTCTCATATATTCGCATATCTTTTTTTTTTTTTTTCTTGTTTTGGTACAGGAAATCTAACTCAGGGCCTCACTCTTGCATTAAACCTATGTGTTTAATAAGAACTAATTTTCTCTTATATGGGAAACCCATAGTAGAAATAAAGAGTAAAATAAATGATAGATGATAAGAAGCACGCTGAGATGGTGATTGAGACTGGGCATGGTGGCGTGCACCTGTAATCTCAGTGCTTGGGAGGCTAAAAACAGGAGGATCATTATGAGTCCAAACTATGTGGTGAGACCCTGTGGACCCTATATGAAATACATTTTTAAAAAAATAGTTGCCTGTATCTGTGTATTCAAAGTGGTTAGGATAGATATATAGTTACATTCTCTTAATGAATAGAATGATTTGTTCTAATGGTGTTTGTAAATAGGATATCAAGTCTGCATCTTGTACAGCAATTAACCACTAGGAAGAATGTATGCAGTGTGTTAATTATTGAAACTGTCCTACCAATTAGATTTGAAACTGTTTCATTGTTATTTGTTTATCAATAAAATTATGGCAAAAAAAATAGTTGCCTAGGAGAAGGGGATCAAGAGATTGGGTAGGGGATAGTGAGGCCAGGGCTATAAGATGAAGAAAGGAATTAAAAGGCACTATATACATGTATGAACTCCACATGAGGAATATAAGCTTCATATACTTCAGACATATACATGAGAGAGAAAAGGAAAGGGATCAAGGGATGGTAAAGGGAGAAGAAAAGAAAGAAAAGAGAATCAGAAAAAGAATTAATATGTGTTATGTACGTGTACCAACTTCCCAAAAGGAATGTAGACATTATTTACTATACCTGTGTACTAATAAACTAAAATAAATAGGAGTAAAGTCAGTCCTGGACAAAATTTTTATATGGGTAAAAATCAATCTCTAATGTTAATTTTTTATTTTATAAAAAATGAGAACCTTCTGTGACATTTCTTTTCACAGAAGGACTGGAAACATTTACTTATTTTATAATTTAAATTAAATCTATTTTAACTGATATACAAGCACACAAAATTGTACAATGGGACACCACTTCATGTTCTAATACATTTACACACTGCATATTTAAATCAAGTTAAGCATGTCTATATCTTTAATTTTATTGAGAAAAAATAGCAATGAGACAGTTTCAAAACCAATTACTAACACAGTTTCAATAATTAATACATTGCATATTGTTGTCTTCATACTGGTTATTCATAGTACAAGATGCAGACATGATATCCTGTCCAAACACTATTAGTACAAATCTTACTTCTCATTGAATTAAGAGAAAGTAATTGTATATCTATCCTATTTTGTATATACAGATACAAAATGGTCCTTCATTTGTATCCCCTTTTTTTGTTTAGTTTTGTCAGAGATGGGTATTCCATTGCCATTTAAATATTGTAGGTACATGAATTCAGCAAAATAATCCAATATAGTCCAGTAGTCCATAGTAGTAGTGGGCTATCCATCAGATTGGCAATGTCAGATGTTGTTGACTTGAGCCTTTTACATCTCAGCATATTAATATGGCTTTACTTTTTATACTTTGTTTTTATACTTTTCTGCTGGATGGTTAAGACCAAGATAAACCAAGACCTATATACCAAGAAATGTAACTTTTGTATCTGACAAGATCAGTCAAATCCCATCAGGATTTACCCTGAAACCCTGTATCGCAATTTGTAGATCCTTTGTCAGTGTCAGATGTGGATGAGTCACAGCCATTGCTTGACCAATTTGCTCTCTGTGACAGCCTAAGAGAATGTTTTTCTCTCCATGTAACTCTCCTTAGGCACTCTCTACATCATCGATCACTTTCCTCTGTGGCTCCATAATCTCCTTGATCAGAAAATTTGGGACATAACTGAGTGACAGGATGTTACAGTACAGGTTCTCTTATGTCCTGAGTCTTCACTGACCTTGAAAGGCTAAGTATGCCTATATCTCTTATCCTTTCTTTGTAGCAAAAACTTTCAAACTCTTATCCTATAACTTTTTGAAATGTATGGGACATTATTGTTATTTATATTTACCTTAAGATGTGATAGCACACCAGAGCTTCTTGCTCCAATCTAACTGTAAATTAGATAGGAGCTGTAACTTGAGTAGCCCTACCCATCACGATTTTACCCTACCCTCCGCAGCCTTCAGTATCTAACATTCTACTCCTCTATAAAAATAAACTTTGAGGGCTGGCCAGATCACTCAGTGGATTAAAGCACTGGTTTAGGCAGACCCATTGACCCCCTGGCATGCCATGCCAGCCCCTGCCCCCGGGGCATGCTGAGAGGGTGATTGAGACTGGGTGTGGTGTCGTGATCTTATAATCCCAGCACTTTGGATGCTGAAAAACAGGAAGGATCACTAGAGTCCTATCTGTGTAATGAGACCCTGTAGAACCTGTACTAAACACAATAAAAAAAATAAAATAAAATGAGATTTCACATGAATGAGGTTTTGCAGTGATTGTCTTTGTGCCTACCTTAATTAAATCACTTAACATAATGACTTCCAGTTTCATCGGTGCTATCACAAACAAGAAAATTTCCTTCTTTCTTACAGCTGACCAGTTTTCCATTGTCGATAGGTACCAAGTTTTCTTTATCCACTCATCACTTGATGGAAATTGGGCTTGTTTCCATTTCTTGGCTATTGTGACTGGTGCTACTTGAATCTTGTAGATGTCTATTCACTGCATTGATTTCATTTCCTTCAGGTAGCCCAGGGGTGACACTGCTGGATCAAATGAAATTCGATGTTTAATATATTTGAGGACCACTGACCATACTGTTCTCTATAATGACTGTTTAATTAACGAGAGCATGCAAGGGTTCTTTTCTCACACATCCTCAACAGCACTTTCTGTTTTCAGTCTTTTGGCAGTGGCCTGTCATTGTTGTTTGACTTGTATGTCCTGACAATTAAAAATGTATGCACTTTTTCATTTATCGCTTGGCCATTTGCATGTCTTCTTTTGCCAATGTCTTAGCTCCACTTCCAATTTTCAAAGGAGATTATTTGTTTTACTGTTGAGTTTTTGGAGTTTCTTATCTATTCAGGGTATGAACCCTATGATATGAGTAATGTACAAATAGGTTCTCAAATTCTGTAGGTTGCCTCTTTACTGCCTTTTTCCTTTGCTGTGCAGAAGCTTTTTAGTTCTATGTGACTTCATTTATCTATTTCTGCTTTCATTTCTAGATGTCTTCAGAAAGCTTCACGTCTCTTTTTAGTCTCTACATTGTGAGACTATGTCCAGTCTCACAAACCCTGAGGTTTCCGACTTATTTCTGCTCTTGGCCTCCCTACAAACTTCTCCTTCCCTTAGAAAGTCTCCTGTGTGTGAATTCCAGCAGCAGACAGAAAAAGAGCACTAGAGACATAACAAATTCTTAACAGAGGTGTGGTCAGTGTTTGAGGAACCACAGGGAAGTCTTTTACTGTAGCTCAGCAAGGACAGATGACATTATCTGAAAGAGGGGCTGTATGACAAGAACTATGACCAAAAGTAAGGGACCATGCAGCTGCTGCCAAATCCCGAGGCAAGCAGGAAGAGGTCACAGGAAGGAACAGCCCAGCCTCTACTCACCTGCTAATGTCTATCACTGTTTAAGCCAACAGAAAGACAGAGGGCAAGGGAGCTGGGTGCGGCAATCTGAGGAGGTCACCCTTTGAAGCCTCAGGCAGGGCAGAAGAGATGAATCATAAGTGTCATTGCAACCTAATATTCTCTGTTCTGTATCTCTTTACCCCTGATAAAGCAAAACAAATTAGGGAGAAAAGGGCTATTTTCTACCACCATGCTTGCCCTGGTGTTTAAATCAGTGCTGAGAGCATTGAGCCCCTCACTGAGTGTATGCTGAGTGAATAAGGAGGTAGTATAAAAATTGCAAAGAAGGCTTTTTGGTGGATGACAGAAGGCAATTGTTCACTGCCCAAAATTATATGTAGAAGATGAAAATATAATTGAAATATAACTATATATAGTTTAAATTCTACAAAGAAGATGTCAACCTCTCTGAGCCTACCACCCTATCTCCCTTTTATCTTCAAGAAGAAAGCTAATAATCCACCAAAATATCACAGGGACGTGGTTAGAGCTGAAGGAGCCCCATGCCTCTCCATCCTTCAAGTCTTGCCCAGTGGAATACACAGTGACTTGTAGCAGAGGGGAAACTCAATGAACACTGAGTTATAATGATGCAGAAAATTAATAAAGTATAGAAGAAATGCATTGTGTCCAAGGAATTACCTAATGTAAATTATATGTGGCTGTGGCTGTGGCTAGGAGAACAATTAATGTGCTATTTCAGGGTGAGAGAAGAAGAAATTCCAATTCCTTTTCATGGCTATAACTGATGTTCAATTGTCTTTAAAATTTGCCTAATTTGTTTCTCATTTTGAAATTTAAAAAAAAAATTTAGCACAATTTCACTCTCTGAAAAATCATAAATTAGGTATGTTTTTGTATTTATTGTACAATCTTGGAAATTCTATTAAAAATACATGTGATATCTATAGTAAAGTGCTTCCAGGAAGATTTAGTAAATTCCATTGATTAAAGCTATTATTTAAGAAATTGTAAATAATAAGATTATTTAATAAGGTTTACATTTTGCAGCTCCATCAGAGGAAACAATAGTACTATAAAATATTCAATGGGAAAAGTTAACAATCGGACACAGCATGTGGTACCGGGGATCAAACCTGGGTCATTGAGTTTGCCTCGGCAGGCGCTTAGACCACTGAGCTATCTCTGTGGCCCACTTTTTACATTTTTGCTTAAATTTTCTTCCTACAATTTTGAGATGTGCAAATTTTGGGAATATTTTAAATATAAAATAGGTGCCATGGTTTGATTTCCAGTCCCACATGCTGCACTGGTCCCGCCCCCAGGTGTGATGAGCTGGTGACTGAGTGCAGGCATGGTGGCACACGCCTGTAATCCTGGCACTGGGGAAGCTGCAAAGAGGAGGATGACTATGAATCTAGGCTGCACAGTGAGACCCTGTACCAAATACATAAAAGGAAAAGATAAAAAAAAGAAAAAAGATAGGTACTTATTTATGGAAATGTCGCCTAGACAGCAGAGAACTTATTGCCAAAAATAAAATAAACAGATTAAGAAAGTCAAGATTTACTTTTATTTATATAATAATGATCCTCATGAGTCTTAGTTTTTTAAAAAAAATTGGGTAATAGTGGAGAATAGAGTTCAATGTTTCCTTCGGTCACCTGAGGAGGTCACTTTCCTCAGCTCAGCGCCACATGAGGTCAAGGGCAAGCACACGTCACAGTGACAAAGCTCTCATCCTTCTGGTTAGCTAAAATTTTCCAATAGATTGGTTTTTGGTATTTTTATTTATTTTTATTTTTTATTTTTATTTTTTTTCCAAAATTTTATTAATAAAGAGCAATGAGACAGTTTCAAATCAAATCGGAAGTACAGTTTCAACAAATAACACACAGCATATATTCTTCTTAGTGGTTAATTGCTTTACAAGATGTGGACTTGAGATCCTATGTACAAACACCATTAGAACAAATCATTCTATTCATTAAGAGAATGCAACTATATATCTATCCTAACCACTTTGAATACACAGATACAAAATGGACATTCA
>NW_004524598.1:13845822-13847101 GCF_000260255.1 Octodon degus | reverse complement strand
CGGATGCCCATTTCTGGATTGGGTCTTTAAATTTTGGGGCCCTAGTGTTTTTTAGTTCTTTATAGATTCTAGAGAGCAGACCTTTGTCTGAGTACTTATTGGTCATGATTTTTTCCAAATTTGTGGGTTGCCTTTTCACTTTATTGGTAATTTCTTTTGACGTGAAAAAACTTCTCAGTAAGAGCAGGTCCCAGTTGTTAAGTAGATTGGTTTTTAAAGCCTTTTATTTTATTCTATTTTTTTTAGTACAGGGACTACTGGGTCTCATTACACAGATCTGACTCGTAGTGATCCTTGCTGTTTTTCAGCCTCCCAAACTCTGAGATTACAGACTGTCGTCACCACACCCATTCTCAATCACTTTCCCAGCATGCCCCAGGGGCAGGGCCAGCACAGATCAACCCCTAGGCCCTGCGTTTGCCTAAGTAGGTGCTTTAATCCGCTGAGCTGTCTGGCTGGCCCTAAAGCAAACTTTCTTACAAAGTGGGTATCTTAGAATTCTCTGAATTCAATGGAAAAAGTAGGAATTTTTCTGCTGTATTTTGTATTCCATTGAAAAATTTTAAACTTTATTTATGAGGCTCCAAATCTGAGACTATATGCACAGTGATCATGAATAAGGAATAAAACCTGAGTCTTGTTTAAATCTATTTCCTTCGGAAACAAATGAAGGACACACCTATAAATAGAGAGTGCCTTCCAGCCATGATTCCAGCTTCCCTCAGGCAGCCTTTCTTAGCTTCATGAGCTCTGCTACTCCAGCTGTGTGGTCGGAAAGACGCACCTTTGGAGGCTGACTGCAGAGCCCTGCCCGTTCAAGTAAGTCTCCGAAGACAAGGGGTCTCCTTTGATGACAACCGAATCTGCCCACATGCCAGCACAATTGTTTATGAGTAAAAAATTGAATGTTTATTATTTGAAGTCACAAAATTCATCCACATTTTTTCACTTAATTCCCATGACATTTACGTGAGATAGATGGCATTCCTATTTTTACTCATAAAAAAAAAAAAAACAAGTCATAGAGTGATTAGGAATTTGAGCTAAACAGCTGGATAAATAGCTCTGCAATCTAAGTGCCTGCTTGGCAAGCCCAAGAACCCAAGTTCGATCCCCCATACCACATTCCATGCTGGCTCTGGAACACTGGGTGCACCATGCCAGCCCTGAAACTGGTCATACCTGTAATCCCAGCGCTGGGGAGGCTGGAACAGGAGGATCCCTATGATTCAGAGCTGTGTAGTGAGACTGTACCAAATAAATAAATGAATAAATAAAT
>NW_004524598.1:13811853-13839122 GCF_000260255.1 Octodon degus | reverse complement strand
GATATATAGTTGCATTCTCTTAATGAATAGAATGATTTTTTCTAATGGTGTTTGTAAGTAGGATCACAAGTCTGCATCTTGTACAGCAATTAACCACTGAGGAGAATGTATGCAGTGTATTATTTGTTGAAACTGTACTTTCGATTTGATTTGAAACTGTCTCATTGCTATATGTTTATCAATAAAACTTTGAAAAAAAATTGTTTATAGATCTTGTAGTGGAAGAGATCGGCTCGGCTCTTTAAAAATGAATGATATTACATGGCTAACCTCAGAAACTCAGAATCCACTGGCTATAGGACAGTATGTTAACAATTGTTCAAATAACAGAGCAGCTAATGTCTGTTACCAGGAATTTGAAGTGCCTGCAGGGTTCCCTGCAGAACTGAAGCAGTATTTTCCAAACATTGCCTACAGCTCTGACAGAGTCTCCCTGTGTAGTTTAGGCTGGCCTTGAACTGATGGCAACCTTCCTGCCTCAGCCTCCCAAGTAGTGGAGTTACAGCATGTGTAACCATATCTGAATTGGGGATTGAACTCAGGCTGTTATGCTTGCCTGCTGGCTATCTGCTGAGCTATCTCCCCGACCCCATGAGCTTGTATTTGCTACTACGCCATTTTTCTGTTTCAGCCCACTTCGGTGTGTTGTTCTTGTTGCACTGAGGGACATCAAACAAGGCAAAGAGCTCTTTTCAAACTACTACACGGTTGTCAGCTAACCTGGTGAATTAGAAATTAGGTCTGCTACTTAGTGTATTTCATTAATCATTCTGAGTTTGCCCTGTAGAATAATTTGGAGCTTAGTTGAAATTATAATTTTTAATATTATAGTTACATTCCAATTTCACGGTAAAAGCAACTTGCTTCATTAGTTTTAAAATTTGTAATGCAATTGCAACATAATTGATATTCACCTACACCTAGAGAAATACTAGCTGATTAAAAGTACTTGAACTATAATTTCAGTGTTTTATTTGGTATACCTGTGACTTTTAAAAGTTTAGTCCAGACCAGCAATTCTTATAATGTTGATGTGTATCAATTTCTGTGCTTATTTTTATAGAACAAAAAAACACTTAGTGTTGTCCTGAAAAAAATAAATTTTTAAAAATAAAAAAATGAATTTGAGATAGAATATAGACTTGAGCAGAGATGTTCTAACATTATGTCTTCCCTGTGCCCTATTCTAAAGCATTTTATATTCTAGTCCCCTGGTCCTAAGGTCCAGATGAGAAGGTTCAGTTTCAATTTTATTTCCTTTCTCATGTGGTGACAGGCTCACCTTCCTGGAAACCAAGCACATTTGACTGTGGGGCCTGAATCAGTGATAATCCAGGTCCAGCATCTTCTTTCGAAGCCATCACCTAATGAAACAGAACAAAGATGGGAAATTCTAGAGCCTCTTGCTTGGAATTCTGAGTCTACAGAGTTTCCTTCTGTGACAGAGCAACTAATTGGAGCACAGGGATTCCATTACCATTGGGGGGAAATATGCATTCCCAAATTTCTTTCTGGAGTTTCAGAAGCTCAGTTCCAAGTTTAGAGAGTATAAAACACAGGAATGGCAGCAATGTTGAAGAAGGGGTGGAAAAGAAAAGCAGGCAGCTGTGTTTGTGTGTGTTTTTTTCAACCCATTCACTTCAGAAACTCCTAACTCGCTCTTTCTCCCACCTCCTTGCCCCTGCTGCTTCCCAACCCATACACACGTTGCGAGATACATTCCGTCAAGAGTTCTCCCAGCCCAGAGCAAAATAAATCAGGCAGAACCCTATAATTTATTGCACCAAACTGGAATTGCCCCCACCCACTTAAAAAATCTGGCTTCATTTCAGGGTAATAGCAGCTCTGCTCTGGCAGGACTCAGTCAACGTGGGTGATCTGTGACATGTGGCAAAAATATAGAGCTCATCAGATTTAATAAAACAAAGTTCCACACATGATTGGAAGGCTTCACCCAACAAAGGCCTGGTGGAATAGAGCAGGCAGGCCCTTGCTTTCAGGGGAAAAAGCCCCCTCTGAGTCCAAAGCTTTCTCTTCACTCAGAAGTCATGAAAGACCAACTGGCTGTCCCAAGCAGACAGGGAAGTGCAGGAGTCAGGGGCAAATGCTGTGGGAGAAATATAGTTTTGTAAAATAAGAGCATGGGAAGGCAGCAGAGTACCCACCCACAGATGGGTCGCGTTGCCCTCTCAGGGTCAGCGTGCATTCCCTTGCAGGCTAGAGGTGCCCTCTGCTGTCTGCCCATCACAGTGCACCAGGACACGGCTGCAGCCTGTGCCCCAGGGTGAGCGCAAGGAGCAGTGATGTGACTGGAAATTCCTTCTCCTGCAGAGACACTGGCCTTTCGGTGCAGAAGAGTCACAGCCATCATCCTCCAAGGACAGCTGTGGGTGCCCTGAATGCCCACACAATTGAAATGCATATTTCAAATAACACAGTTTTAGAAGCAACCACTGGGAACCTGGGAGCAGCCAATAAACTTTGACAACACTTTTAAGGCACCCAGCTCTCTGCTCTTCCCAGTTACCAATTATAAGCAAGAAGGAAAGGGAGGTAGAGAGAGCCAGAGAAATCACAGCTAAGGAAATAACAGAAAAATGCTCAGGACCTTGAAATCCTAGTCTCTGAAAGCAGTCATCGAGGCCCTTAGGCAATGGCTATAGGGCCCCTCCTTCTCATTTTAGGACCACTCGCTCCTCTGGTAACAGTCCTAATGATGCCAATTATGCCACAACATCAAGCATCACAACTGTAAAGGATACTGTCACTCTCATTTCACAGATTAGGAAATTAAATTCACAAAGAAGTAAACAGTATACAAATGTTGCAGAAGTGCTAGAGCCAGGATTCAAACCCAGGTCAGTTGAGATGCAGCCTCCAGGTCAGTTGGGACACAGCCTCTCCAGGCTTTCTGCTATGTTACACTTCTTCCCGTGCTGCTAAGCAGTTGACTAAACTTCACTATGGAAGATCAGCAAAATGTTTAATTTTTTCCCTTCTTTTTAATTTCTTATAATATTTTTTAATTTTTTAATTAATTTTATTGAGAAATAAATAGCAATGAGACAGTTTCAAAACCGATTACTAACATAGTTTCAATAATTAATACATTGCATATTGTGTCTTCATAGTGGTTATTCATAGTACAAGATGCAGACATGATATTCTGTCCAAACACTATTAGTACAAATCTTTCTTCTCATTGAATTAAGAGAAAGTAACTATATATCTATCCCAACTATTTTGTATATACAGATACAAAATGGTCCTTCATTTATACACACATTTCTTGTTTAGTTTTGTCAAAGATGGGTATTCCATTGCCATTTAAATATTGTAGGTGTGTGAATTCAGCAAAATAATCCAATATAGTCCAGTAGTCCATAATAGCAGTGGGTTATCAGAGGAACAGGCAATGTCAGAAGTTGTTGACTTGAGCCTTATAACTTTTTGACCAATTTTGCATGCTTATATCTGGTGATCTAAACAACAAATTTGAAGACAACATGATGCAATATAATAACCATTTTTTCTGTGGCCAGCTCAGCCCGCCTCGGGGGACAGGGCTAGAGTGGCATGTGGTGCCAGGGATCGAACTGTGGTCCGTGCATACTTGCCTAAGCTTGCTTAAACAGGCACTTTAGGCCACTGAGCTGTCTCGCCGGCTCCAACAACCATTGTTGAATTCCTATCATTTTGTTTAGTGAAATTCTGTATCATTTATCATGGTGTGGCACAGTTTGTGCTGTGATACTCCCACTTTGTTCTATCAGTGATTTGTGTCAGTGTCCTAATTCCTCCAGGAAATCATGACTCAAGCATCCTTAGGGGAGTCAATGGGCTTCACACTGAATAGTAACTGTGGTGGAAGAGAAGACCCTAGATACGCAGTCAGAGCACTCGGTTCCTCTCTGCTATCCAACTCATTAGAACCAGCTTCTCAGGCTCATTCATTTCTCTGTATTCTAATTTCTCCTTTTATGTCAAACTTTACATTATTACCATAGAGACTAAAGTAGGCCACATATTTGCATGCAAATATGTATGCATATATACATATTTATATCACAGGCATATAAAACAGAATTGTGTAATATACAAAAGTGAGGTATTTATTAAACCAGAACAAGCAATTAAAAGGAGTTTGAGATTTTTTTCTAACATCTAAACTAAATTGATAGACCCAGTCCTAGGCCAGGCCTGGAGGGTGTGTAGGAGAGCTTCCAGCTACCCTGCACCGGCGGGACCTACTGGTTCCAGCCCAGGCGCAACGTGGGTGAGACCCTCTTCCACACCCTTGGGACGCCCCGTATCACTCCGCAGCACCTCCCCTACCCTGCCTGCCCAGTAGGAATTTCTGCCACATTCCTGGAACCCCCAGATCCAGTCCTAGCCCAGGCCCGGTGAGTGTGTGGGAGAGCTTCCAGCTACCCTCTGCTGGCGTGACCTACTGGTCCCAGCCCAGGCGCAGCACAGGTGACATTGTCTTTCACCCTCTTGGGACACCCCCATCACTCCGTAGTACTCCCCCACCCCACCCACAGAGTAGGAATTTCTGTCTCATTCTGGGAACCCCCAGACCCAGTCCTAGTCCAGGCCCGGTGAGTGTGTGGGAGAGCTGCCTCTCCCCGCTACTCCACCTTGTCCCCTCCAGTCTCAGCTCAAGCCTGGCATACAGGCCTGGGATGAAACCCTGCAGCTGAAATCCCTGCAGAGAGAGTAGGGGACAGAACCACCCAGCTAGTCCAGGAGCAGAACATCTTGCCAGAGGGGCACAACACGTTCACCCCCAAGGGCAGCAACAGGAAGGAACTGAGCACAGCAGCCAGACCCAAGCCAGGCACAGCTGGATAAATCCAAACTTTGTAGATCTACACATGAACTTCAGTAGGTGATAAGGCTATAACTGCAACAAAGATTTACAACAAAGGTCAGAAGACAGTGCTACACAAAATGACAATGAGAAGGAGCAAAATGCAATCTCAGAACCCAAGCCCACTCATAACAAGTGCAGAGGACACTAACACAGAACAAATTGGGAATCACACAGCTGAAAGCAATGAATCAATGGCTTCTGAAATAAAGAAACAGTTGCAGAAAGGTATAGAGGAACTCAGATTGGAAATAAAAAAAGAAATCCCTGACTTAATAACATCTGCAGTAAAGAATCAAATGCAGAAACATATGGAGGAAACCCAATGCCCACGCAGAACAAGTGCAGAGGACACTAGCTCAGCTCAAGTGTATGAATTAATAGCGTCAATAGTGAATAAACAACAGCAGAAATCCATAGAGGAACTCAGAGCGCAATTCTTTCATGAAATAAAAAAAGAATTCTCAGAACTCATAGCATCTGAGGTAAAGAATCAACTACAGAAACATAGGGAGGAAACCCAATCTGAAAAAAAACACTGCAGTAAAAGAATTTATAACTGCTTATAAAGAAGACATTGATAAAAAAAAATAGAGGAGATTATAAAAATGGTGGATTCCTTGAATGAGCAATACAGGAAATAGATCACATGAAGCAGAGTCAAAGAGATATAGAGGAACTTAAAATCTCAATCACAAGCTTGCAAAACCATTTAAGTGAAAGTGAAGACAGAGTTTCAGATCTTGAAGACGCTGGTGCAGCTAGTGAAAAGGTAAAAAAGGATCTCTTAAAAACAACTAGGATGCAGGAAAAAATAATGCATCACCTGCAAGATGATGCAAAGATGAACAATGTGAGACTAATAGGCATCAATGAGAAAGAAGGAGTCAATACAAATGACATTAAAAAAATATGGGCAGAAGTAATAGCAGAAAACTTCCCAAATACGAGGAAACAATCTGATATTCGGGTAACTGAAGCATACAGAATGCCAAGGAACCTCAACCCAATTAAAAACGCACCAAGACATATAAACTAAATTGATGGCATGTTCTATAAATTACTGTAAAGAAGGGGCAAATGCCAGGTACATAAGGAATATTCGTGAATCGCCTCTTCTTTGGTGTAATGGAGAGACCCGCTGGAAAAGCAGCTCCTTCAGACAGCAGACTCCACATTACAGCCTGCAGACCCAGCTAGTAGTCAGAGCATGCTGACGACAGCACCGCCCCTCAGTAGGGCACTTCTTCCATTCAGCCCAGACTCAGATCAAAGCCTGATGAGAGGGCTGTCTCGGGCAGCTCCATGGTACTGACCATGGTCACAAGAACCAGCCGATGCCAAAGCCGGATGGGACAACAGTCAGGCCACATTCCAGTCTCAGGCCCACCTGCCCCGGTCCTTACTCCTGAGTGGCTCCTAGGTTCCCTGACTTTCAGGACCTGAAAGTGCTGTCCACTGTGGACTGCCTACCGACACTCACATGAATGGCATTCACGAATGTTTCCTACATAGAGACAGACATTATGCAAATTCAGTGTATTTAATAAGAATATGAATGTTGATGCTCCTCTTCTCCAGGTTTCTGGTCGTTAATGAAAACTTGCTTCAGTAAGATGGACTTTTAGGGCTTGCGGTTTAGTTCAGTTGTTTAAGCACCTGCTAGGGCAAACCCAGTCAAGCACAGGGGACATGGTTTAATCCCCAGCACCTCATTCCTTAACAGACCCACCCTTAAAGCAGCCTGGGAGGGAGGGATGGACTTTTTTTTCTGTATTTTAGGGAAGAGACTACAGTGTGTTCAGGGTCTCACTACTAGATCTAGCTCACAGTGATTCTCCTTTTTACAGCCTCCCAAGAGCTGGGATTACAGGCGCATGCCACCACACCCCATCTCAACTGCTGTCTCAGCATGCCCCAGGGGCAGGGCAGGCAGAGCAGGCCTGGGGATCAAACACCCAGCCTTTGTGCCTGCTGGCAGGTGCTTTAATCCACTGAGCTATTTGCCTAGCCCTAAAAGATGGATGTTTAAGAGATTGTTTATAGATATTACAACTCCCCTGGCTTTTAAAAGAAAAAATTTCAATTCCCCTGTAGTAGCCATGTGGTACCAGTGAGAGCCTAAGGACTACTGTAAACTCTGCACCCACATCACAAGATACTCTTCACATTTTGCTAGCAGACCTGTTCCCAGAACATCTTTGTGTTGCTTTGCACACAATGGGCTTGACTGAAAACTGCCTTCCCATAAATAATGCTCATGTTTTATGTCTAGATGTCCACCTGAAGCCTCATGGGATCATAGGGGAGCTCTTTGGAAAGTCACTTCATTATAGGGACATTACAGCTGACTTAACTGCTAAAAGGTGCAGAAGAGATGGGTCACCATAGGTGTGAAACATGAAGGTGACAGCCCTTCCCAGCTCCTTTTGTGACTTTCTGATTCCTGTCATGAGGTGTCCAGCTCTCCTTTCCTGAGATCCGCTGCCTTGGGGCCAGCCAACTCTTAAATTGTTACTGTCAGGTATTTTGTCCCAGCAACAGGGGAAGTGACTAAGACACATACAGAAGAAAGGTTCTTAACCTATTTCTTGTGACATAAGATCATTGTGCCCCAAGTTGCTGCATCAGTTGGGACTCATTAGAGGAGAAGATTTAATATAAAAATACACACTCATATATGATATATAAAAGATTTAGAAGGTAGGCTTACCATGGCAGTCTGCACAGTCAAGTGTGGAAGAAAGCAAAAAGGCCTGCTGCATGTTGGAGCACTGACGATCCAGTCAGAAGCTGTAGGTCTTGAGCTCACTGCAGTCCTGTGTGAGAACACATCAGGAAATCAAAGGGTCTCTGCTAGGACACTGAAGAGATTATGCTGTGCCCTGAGGATGGCTGTCCAAAGGTGGTGGTGAAAACTGAGCTCCTCTAAGGAAACAGAAGTGACCCTTGCCTCCTCTTTCCCTTTTTGTCCATCCAGGTTGCACGTGTTTCGGTTAGAGCCGCCCACAGTAGGGTGGGTCATCGTCTTTAGCCAGTCGGTCACCTAGACACACTCAGAACTGTGCTAAAGCAATCTGTAAGTGTTTCTTATTCAAGTTGATACCACAATTAACTATCACACTTGCCAAACACATTTTAGCAATGGAGAAACTCTAATACAGGGTTGTTTCACCAACAAGATTAGATTGTAGAACTACATAATTAAGGTTAACATTTTATTTACATAATAAAATATGTAGCTTAGAAATATCATTTTACATTTGCCCTGTACAATAGATATGATCTTTTTTTTTCATTGAAGTATTTGGTGCAGAGTTTCACTCCACAGCTCAGACATGTAGTGATCCTCCTGTTTTCAACCTCCCCAGCACTGGGATTACAGGCATGCACCACCAAGCCCAGACTGGGTCGCTGGCTCAGCATGCCCTGGGGACGGGGTTGGTGCAGCATGCATACCAGGGATCGAGCCCTGGTCCCTGCACTTGACAGAGCAGATGCTTAGTCCACTGAGCTATCTTGCTGGCCCAATATATATGATCTTTAAAGAAATATGTTTCAATCTTACTTCAGCTACCAACTCCTAATTTCTCATTCACTTGATGAACACTACGGTGATCTTTATTTCTAAGGTAGCATAGTTAGGGGTTGAGGGCTTGTTCATTGCTGTCAGTCAGACCAGACTCCAATTCAAGGGTTTTTTTTTGTTTGTTTGTTTGTTTGTTTTTTTTTTGTTTTTTTTTTTTTTGTGGAGCTGGGGATTGAACTCAGGTTCTTGCACTTGCCAGGCAAGTGCTAATTCTACTGAGCCATCTCCCCAGCCCCTCCAATTCAAGTCTGGTTATTGACCAGCAACTGACTTTGGGGAGCACCCCAAAACATCTGTGCTTTTAAGATAAAGATAAAAATGGGTATCAGGGATTTACTGTGAGAATTAAAAGACCTAGTGAAATATTGACTAGTATTTTATATTCCTGCCTTAATTATCTTGTTAGATAAATTGGTATTCTACTTA
Organism: Octodon degus; assembly: GCF_000260255.1. NCBI lineage: Eukaryota > Metazoa > Chordata > Mammalia > Rodentia > Octodontidae > Octodon > Octodon degus. The sequence goes on along the minus strand of NW_004524598.1, from coordinate 13,830,234 downwards.
AATGTGGTCACATGAAAATACAGCTTCCAGAAGCCTCCTCAAACCACTTGGAATTTATGGGGTTGGAGAGGATTTTCAGAGGGCGTCTATTGTATTCTCAAAATTCTTTGCCCAACCTTGAGTTCCTGTCACTAGGACGGCAAAGAAGCCAAGTGCTAAGGAGCCCTGATTTCATTACAACTGCCTCTGCCCCATTCAAAGCAATGTGCTGGCCTCTGTCTACCATTTGCTCATAAAACAAACATAAATTTTGCTGTGGCTATCTGCTCCCTGCTGCATCATTTCTTTTGCTCTGTCAGATTTTTCATTCTTCAGAATATAACTGACTTGACATATCCCATGGCTAAAATACAAACAGGCTCGGCAATAAACCCAGCTCCCTCCAAAAAAATAAAAAATAAAAAACACCAACACTTCAGTTATGAAGGAAAAAATTAAACTGCTACTAAAGTACTTGGTAAAAGTTCATTTTCTACAGACTGGGGATTTTCTAAAGGAAATGCCACTCTAACCTTTGCTGTCAACACATCGAAAAACTGTTCTCAAGCTCTAAGATGGTTTTCTCTAACCCTCTGGAGAACACTTAGGAGCCAGACTTTGCTCCATATCAGTTTCCCTCGTCCTCTTCACTGGATTTCTACTGTTCTCCACACAAGTTCTTCTTCAGGCAGGGTAGTCTTCATGACCCCTATCCCCCATTCCAAGTACAAACCTCAAAAGTCTGCCCCCAAACACCACTCAAGTCCTCAGTCCAAGTTGAGCTCAGCTTTTTTTCTTATGATTTAAAATAATAACTTTTTAATTTAGAAGTGGACAAATCAAACGAAATGCTAAAACTCTCCAAATTACTGACTTGGTAATAATAACAATGAAATTAATGAATAATAAAGTTTAACTTCCTGTTCAGCTCACATGCCCCCGGTCCTTCAGAGATATTTTCTATTTTAATTGCCTCAACAGCCCGCTAAGCCCCGAAATTAGGGCTCAGAGTGGATAGTCACCTTCACAAGGTCACATGGCCAGTAAGCATCAGGCTAGGATTGAGGTCCAAGGCTGTGTGATTCCAGACTTTGTTATTCAGACTTGTCAGGAATACTAGGGCTTCACCCAGCACAAAGTAGTAAAGTAAGTCTAGCAGCAATTCCTATATGCTCAGTCATTAGGTTATAGGACAAAGAATATGAGACAGGGTCAAACAGGATTCTGTTGATGCCACCGGGCCAACTCAGACACTCAGTCTGACCATACCTCCCTGTTCATTCATATTCCAGCCCTTACTACAGTGCCTGGTAATTTCAGACTTTCTAGTCCATGACCATCTTCCTAAATAGACTGGGAGCTCCTCAGAGCAAAAGTTATTCTTACTTAGCTCTGAGTGCCAGAGCTTCCCTTAGCAGCAGTCCCAACACATCTTATTGATGAATGTGGTTTGAGTCTAGGGTTCTGGTCTATGGCACTGCTTCCCTGGTTTCTCTCTGATTCTTATTGGGCTGTGCTATTTCTTTGGGTTTATATTATTTTTATGCTATTTTGTATACTGAGCTTGTTTGCTTGCTTTCTCACTTTCTTTCTTCTTTCCTTGCACTTGCTCTGACCTGCTGATCTGACGTCAAAAGCAATGCAAGAAATGTAGTCCCTTTTCAATAAAAAACAAAACTAAGTCACGGAGCCCAATATTTCCAGCTGCATGACTACAAATATTCCCTGATACAAATCCAACATAAAGAATGTTTAAAAAAATGAAAATGCTTAAGATATATATATATATATATATATATATATATATATATATTCTATTTCAATAACAAAATCTCAAAATGCAACAGCCCAAGGATGAGAAAGGAAAGAAAAAGAAAGTTTTCTCTTTAGGGACCTACCTCCATTAGCATGCCTTTTGGGTGTTTCGAGTTGAGAGTTGAGTTTAGTTTGAGGCTAAATCGAGGCTCATAGCCAAAAATTGATAAAAGGAATTAGGAATGTGGAAGATGTATTATGTTTGCTGTCCTTGGGGTAGAATACATATAGGAAATACTATTAGTGCTATGTGATTTTACATTTTTGGTTCTGGTCAAATGGGAATAATCTGAGAATGATAAACACATCTATAGGCATGGAGAGGACCTACGGTCCACACTTTTCTTCTGTGATTTATAACTGAGTTCTGCCTAATATAGTTATGTTTTGTGTCATTCCTTATTCATAACAAAGATAGTAAATGCAGAGGTTCATAAATAAGTGTGAAGAAATCAGGATTTCCAGGAATGGCCACTTTGGTGTTAAGCATGATGCACGTGAAAGGCAGCTAGAAAGCCATGTTATCAGAAGAGACCAATAATGAAGAAGAAGGGGGGGACCATAGCTAGCTTCCTGACTGGGACTAATACCAGAGACAATTGGGAGGGAGCTCATACGTCTAGCAAGTGGCCATAAGAGCAGTTAATAGCTCCAGCCTTGAATGGCTTACTGTATCTCAAGTCCCAACCTAGTCATTTTACATGAGCACATTAGCTCCATAACAATGTCCCCAAGATGGTCAAGTCAAAAAACCTGCTGAAGGTCGAGGAACTCACCACCATTCAAACCAAAATCTATTTAATGCCCTGGACTATATTTTGTACCAAGTTATTTAATAGCTGATATAAAAAGAATTAAATTATGAAAATGACCTGGATGGTAAGGGTAGATAATAGAATAAATGTACCTTTAAAGCTGGTCTTCAGCTGTGACTTTTCTATTTACAAGTTTTTCCCCTATTTTTTATGTCTTTTCCCCCTCAGTTTATTAATTCTGTTTTGTCATGGTACATATTTCTTGATTTAATGATGAGCATTTTTTGCATGAGTACTTTGCCATTTTTTTCTCTTCCTGGAGAACAGAAAATAGAACATTTTCTTTCTTGACTACCATACTGAGTATAGCAGGACTCTGGCAGAAAGTAAGCAAGCACGCTACTCAAACCACTTTAAGCAATAAAAGGTGATTTACTACCTGGTGTAGCAGAAAATACAGCAAATGCTGCTTGATCCAGGACTCAAACATGAGCAGTTTTCTGCCTTCATTTTTCAGCACTGCATCCTTGGTGTTGGCTCTAAATTGATTCAGTTTACAGGAGGCAAGAGGACCTCAGTAGTTGTCCTTTTTGCTGATGCAACTTCAAGGTCCACAAGTAGAGCTCTGTGGCCCCCATGGACTCCAGGAAAGGTCTTACCGAGTCCTACATCACATTCTAGTCTCTGAAGCAGCCCTTGTAGACTAAGTACTGTATTGAGTCCATTAGTTGAGGCCTCAGACCTATATCCATTCCAGGATCTACCACATAAGGCACACAGATTAGGTGAGAGGAAAGAATTACTCTCTCTAGAGAGAGTTTCAGGCAGTGTAAGTACCAGAAGAGTTTACCAATACCAAAAGCCAGGACATAGATGGTGATACCAGCAGACATCCACCTCCAACAAGCCTTAAGAGGTTCCTCGTTACAGGTTTCAGAAGTAAAGTCACAGTGGATACCTGGAAGAGATTTCAACATCTCTATAGGGCATCCATGAAACTTCCTGGGGAAAACACTATATTTAAAACTGATGACCAGCTGGGGAGATAGCTTGGTGGTCTAAGTAGCTGCCTTGCAAGCACAAGAACCCAGATTCCATCCCCAGTACTGCATGTCTGGCTGGTAGCTGGCCTCCGAAACCAGGCATGATGGTGCATGCCTGTAATCCCAGTGCTGGGGAGGCCGAGACAGGAGGATCACTACAAGTCTGAGCTGTATAGTAAGACCCTGTACCAAATAAATAAATAAATAATTTTTAAAAATGATGACCATCTCCTAAGACTTACACCAGAGGCTCCTACCAGAGAAGCAGAATCTCTATTGAACATAAATAATGGGGCTCCAAATACACCACAATCGCACAGAAAACTTATAGTACCAGAAAGAAGAACTCAGTTGTTTTAGGCCAATGGGAGGAAGCTGGACACAGAGTTATCATGCTGTCCTTTACCTAGACAAAGAGGAAAAAGTCCCAGCACCCCCAAAATACTGTTGAAATAGGAAAAAGATGGTCTGAAATCTCAGAAGACAAGGTTGAAAAGAAAGACTCACTAGTCCAAGGCTAGATGGCAGAATATCACAGTTCTCCTCAGTGATAGTCTGCCTTTGTCACAGATGACATCTAGAGGAAGTTCTAAATGTTTTCTTCCTGAAGAAACAGTCCAAGATAGCCATGAGCACATCTGGTGATCTTAATGGTCACAAATATAACCAAATTTGAAAGGTTTTGTGAAATGCTTCACAGTTCCCTTGAGATAAGAGGGAGGTCATAATTTCAAGTCAGAGACACCCCTGGGACTCCCACATGGGCAGCTGGTCACTTACTAAAGAAAGCCACAAAATATGATGTTTGGGATAATGACTTCTAAATGGGTAAAAGGACTGCCTGAGGGGCTGAGATTTAAAGATGAGGGCAAAGGAATCCCTGTGGATGTGTGGTAGGAAGGAAGGGAACCAGAAGCAATTATGGATTTTAAAACAGGAAAATAGTCATAGGTAAAAGATGGAAAAGTTTATGTTTTTCCCCACTGAGAGGCTAGTGGGCAAAAACACATGAAAATTCAATATCTATATTTTATATCTAATATGTATTACAACTGGTTTACTTTAGGAAAACAAGTTGATTGCCTGAAATCCCAATTGCTTCATCCGTATGGCTTCTCTTATATGAGCATAATAAAGTATAATAAATTAAAGAGTAAAATAAAAGATAATAGGAAACAGCGAGATAGATCTTTTGTAAATGAGAAGCAGATCAAGTGATGGGGGGAGGGAACAGAAAAGGTCAGAGGATGTAAAAAGAATTAGAATATGTCATGTATATGTACCAACCACTCACAATAAATATATACAGCAAATGGTACTAATTACTAATAAAGGAGGGAGGGAAGGAGAGAGAGAAAGAGAGACAGACAGACATACAGACAGACAGAGACAGAGAGACAGACAAAGAGACAATGAGATTTCAAAACATCTCTTCTGAGAAAGTTCAATGTCTCTTTTATAATTTAGGAATCTCAGTTAAGAGTCTATTTGTCAACTACACTGCTTAAGTAATTTTCATCAGATCTCAGAGATATTTTCAACATGTTTGTTTTTCTAGTAATCCTTTTCTTTTTAATAATAGATACTTATTTATGAGATTTTGGATTCTGTTTCTGAATTAAGGGGATGTGGGGAGTAGAAAGAAGGTAGGAATAACACGAAGAAAGAAGCTGATAAATATTATGATGCTTGTTTTAAAGACACAGAAATGTTGATACTTTTAGATTTATTTGATGCCTCTCACAAGAATCCAATAAAAACATCTGCAAATAAATTTGTACCCTAGAATAGCATTACCAGAAACCAAACAGGAAGCAAGGCAAGCAGCAGACCCTCCTGGAGACAAGAGGCGACAAGAGGAATCCAATATTTTTGCATTGCTTACCAGGCTGGCTTCCTTTGCCCTCACATGGTTTCTCTGCCTTCAATTCTAGACAAATTTGGAGAAAAAGGCTCAAAGCCCTCTGCAGGCAATATAACAGGAAAAAAAGGAATTAAAGTTATGAATGTACCTTATTTCCAGTGAAAAGGACAAATAGTTATTTTCAATTTTCTATATCTTGACAAGGCTTTTAGTTGCCATGATTTTAAAATCAAAATAGCCCTTTAAAGAAATACAGTTACTGCTCCTCCGCCCACCAGCCCACCTGGGGAGATCAGCCTTTCCCCGCATTCTCGGGACCTCCTCCTTCCGCACAGCTGCCCTGTGAGTGAGAACTTCCTCCGAGCCTTGGACCCACCCCTCCTGCGCCAGCCCGCTGCTTCAAGCCCAGGCCCGAGGCGCAGAGAGGCTTTTCCCCGCCTCCTCTGGACCTCCCCCGCCCTGTAAGTGAGATCTTGCGCCCCGCCTTGGGCCCGCTCCATACCCGACCAACCCCAGGCCCTGCCAGTGTAGGGGAGGGCTTCTGCTCTGTCCTGCGCCCGCCCGCCAGCCGCCTGCCGCCCGCCGCTCCAAGCCCAGGCCAGCCGCGTTGGAGACGCCTTTCCCTGCCTTCACCGGACCTCCCCCACCCTTCCAGAGCCTGCACAGCCCGCCCCAGCCAGCACAGCCACCGTGTAAGTACAAACTTCGCCGGGCCTTGGGCCTGCTCCAGATCTGTCCATCACCAGGCCCTGCGAGTGTGTGGGAGAGCTTCTGCTCTGTCCTGCGCCCACCCACCAAGCCCAGGCCAGCCTCCTGAGAGAGGCCTTTCCCACATTCTCCGGACCTCCCCCCTCCCACAGAGCCAGCCCAAGCCTGTCCTGTGACTGAGAACTTCTGCCCAGCTCTTGGGAGCCCTGCAGACCCACCAAATCCCAGGCTGGGTGAGTGTGTGGGAGAGCTTCTGCCCTCTCCTGCCCCCCCCATACTCTTCCAGACTCAGCCAGGCCTGGCATACAGGCCTGGTGTGAAACTCTACAGCTGAAGTCCCTGCAATGAGACTAGGGTCAAAACCACGCAGCTAATCCAGGAACAGAACATCTTGCCAGATGGGCATAGCAGGTTCACCTCCAAGGGCAGCAGCAAGAAGGAGCTGACAACAGTAGCCAGACCCAAGCCAGGCACAACTACATGAACTAGAACTTGGTATATCGGTACCTGAATTTCATTAGGTGCTATGATTATAACTACACAAAAGCTCTACACCAAAGGTCAGAGGTCAGTTCTATATGAAATGATAAAGACAAGGAGCAAAATGCAATCTCAGGCCTTGAGCCCACCCAGAACAAGTGCAGAGGACACCAGCTCAGTTGAAATGTATGAATTAATAGCGTCGATAGTAAATAAGCAACAGCAGAAAGGTAGAGAGGAACTCAGAGCAGAATTAATTTCTGGAATAAAAAAAGAAGTCTGAATTCATAGCATCTGAAGTAAAGAATCAGCTACAGAAACATATAGAGGAAACCCACTCTGAAAAAAACTCTGCAGTAAAAGAATAACTGCTTCTAAAGAAGACATTAATAAAAAAAATAGGGGAGATTAGAAAAATGACAGATTCCTTGAATGAGCAATACAGGAAAGACATAGATCACATGAAGCAGAGTCAAAGAGATGTAGAGGAACTTAAAATCTCAATCACAAAGCTGCAAAACTGTTTGAAAGTGAAGATAGAGTTTCAGATCTTGAAGACATTGATGCAGCTAGTGAAAAGGAGTTAGTGACCATGGAAGATGTGATCCTAGAGTTCACCCCTGAGGAGTGGGCCCTACTGGGCACATCCTAGAAGAAGCTGTACAGAGACGTGATGCTGGAAAACATCAATCATCTAATATCTCGGACTAATGAGTGCTTATCAAAAATCAGCCAAGACAAGTACTCAATACATTTATAGCAGTGGCGCCTGCATGATCAAGATATTGGATTGGACAGATATTAAGCAAAAATCATGCAAAAATCTGCTGTGTAGAAAAAGTTGTCATCATCAGTCCTGCAGTAGAGGATACAAGATGACTGATTCTGCAAAGAGTTCGTACAAAACTTACGTCTGTAGGAAATTCTTCACTCATTCATCAAGCCTCGACAAACAAAAGATGACACATACAATAGTAAAACCATATCAGTCTCTTCTATGTGGAAAAGCCCACATTCATTCATCTAACTTGAGCAAGCTTAAGAAAACAGATTCAAGAAAGAAACAATATTTATGTCCTCTGTGTGGGAAAACCTTTCCTAAATCATCTAACCTTGGTGAGCATGAGAAAATGCATACTGGAGAGAAACCACATAAATGTGATCTCTGTGACAAAGCCTTTACTTATTCATCTAGCCTCAACCAGCATAAGGTAATACATGCAGGAGAGAACACATATGAATGTCTTATATGTGGGAAAGTCTTCAACCATGCACATAGCCTCAGCAAACATAAGAGAATACATACAGGAGAGAAACCATATGAATGTCATGTATGTGGGAAAGCCTTCACTTTCTTATATCATCTTAATGAACATAAGAGAATACATACAGGAGAGAAACCATATGAATGTCAAGTATGTAGGAAAGCCTTCACTCAGTCATCTAGCCTGAGGAAGCATAACAGAACACATACAGGAGAGAAACCATATGAATGTAATCTGTGTGGAATAGCCTTCGCTAATTCTTCTAAACCGATCCAGCATAAAAGAAAACATACAGGAGAGAAACCATATGAATGTCATGTATGTGGGAAATCCTTCACTCACTCATCTAGTGTAAATAAGCATGAGAGAACACATACAGGAGAGAAACCATATGAATGTCATTTGTGCAGAAAAAGCCTTCACCCAAATAATTACCCTTAAGCAGCATGAAAGAATACACACTGGAGAGCAACAATATAAATGTCATTGGTGTGGGAAAGCCTTCACATACACATCAGGCCTTTGGAAGCATGAGAGAGCTCACATGGGAGAAAAGTCGTATGTATGTCACCTTTGTGGAAAAGCCTTCACTCATTCAGATGTCCTCAGGAAGCATGAGAGAGTACACACTAGGTAAAAAACACATAAATGTCATGTGTAGGAAATCATTCACTGGGTTGTCTAGCTTTAATAAACATGAGAGAACACAGCACAGATGCCATATAAATGTGGTCTTTGTGAGAAAGTCTTAACTCATTTAGTATTGTTCAAAGTGAAAAGGCAGACACTGAAAAGAAATCATTAATTGCGTTTCTTCTACTTGTTTCTTTTTTTTCACGATGGAATCTCTGTAGCTCACGCTGACATTGAACCAACTATGTAGTTGAGATTGACTGAACACAGAAATTCCTTTGCCTGAGCCTCCTTAGTGCTGAGATTATAAACAGGAATCACCATGCTGAGCAATGGATGGCATTTATATGCCAAAACCTTCGCTCTTTTGACTAACTAAAACATGAGCAAAGAAGATACAGTGAGAAAAATATATGGATGTTTTCTGCATAGGAAATCAGTCACTGAATTTTGTAACTTTTTCTGATTATGAGGAAATACGTACTGGACAGAAACTATATGAATGTCCTCTTTGTGGGAAATTCCTCACTCATTCACCTGGTCTCAACCATGGAAAGAAAACACACAAGAAAGAACTGCATACATTCCATCAAAGCGGAAAAGCTATCAGCCCATATTCTTAGAATGAAAAAACCTCACAATGAAGATAAAATTTCAGAATACTTCTGTATGAGATATATTTCTGCCTATATTTTGTCCTTTGGTGTTGTCAAATTCTAGAGTAAAAAATGACTCACTTCATAATGCATCCTGACTTTTGGAAGAAAATATAAATAAAGTACATGTAGAAATTACTACAATATTTGCAGAATACAAAAATAAACCAACCGACAAACTCACTAAAAATTTTTCAAAAATCTTTTTAGTCCTTAACATAAGCAACAGAAGAAATGATTATGTGTTGAAACAATTATACAAAACTGAGATACTCAATTTTCCTACTTATGACACTGTACCCCAGAATTTAACATATATACAACATATCAAAATATATCTTGGGAGATGTGGAAATAGGGTGGCAGAATAAGTGACTGCCTGACAAGTGCAGGGTCTTGATATCAATCCCCAGTACCACATGCCATACCAGCCCCAGAAATCCCCAGCTAGCACAAACCAGTAATCACAGGACTAGGGAGCATGAAATAGGATGATCACTATGAGTCTGAGCTGGGTATTAAGACCCTTTACAAAAATACGTCATCTGAAAACACAGAAAATATAAGTAGAAAGAAATTTTTTGCCTATCATGGATGTTGCAAATTTTCCATTTATAATTTATTTTTAGACAATAATGGGAAATTACATTTGACAAGACTACTTGAGCAGTCAACCTTAAGAGCCATTGCTCTAAGTGAAATGCATGGTTTACACAAGAATGTGAGGAAATAGGCCATTAATACATGATAAATGGTAGAACGTTGCTAAAGAATATCACATCATTAACTTCAGGAAAACTTTTCTTGCGAAATAAGGGTGAATTATTTACTCAGTGGCATGTATGGAAAATATAACTGTCACTGGACTAGACTTGGTGTGGTGAATATATAAAAGTTTAAAGGATAAACAATCATCCAAAATAAGATTTTTTAAAATGTACTTGGTACAGGGTCTCACTATACAGAGTTTCTGTATACTTATGATAACGTGTAAGTAGCTAATAAAGGAGTCTAGGATTAAACCTATTTTTGTGATGTATATCAAAGTTAAAATGGATTGGTAGAGGTGGAACCTAAATTTGACCCACAGCATGTTGAAAAGTATAAAAAAATGAGTTACATTTTTGGTATATCAAATTAGCTCATCAAAAGTTGCCTACATGTGGAAAGAATTCCTGAAATCATTTTGTATGTGCATCTTTGGGTGACCATCATAAAATAATCTTACAAACACACACACAAAAAGAAAGAAAAGAAAAAGAATGCAGTTACTCCACAAAATAAGGATCAGTCAAAAGCAGATTCTGTACTGGAACAAGGAGTGGCAATCTTAGCAAAGTCGGTCCAAGTCTTTATTTCCTCTCTCACTGGCAATGAGACAGCATCAGAAGGAGGGAAGGGATGCCCCTCATTGGACTCTTATTGTAGGTCAGCTGTCATTTGGCTACATAGAACACAGCACCACCTGGAAGGAAATACTCCCATGCCTGTAGCTCTCCCCTATCCTGTTCATCCAGGACATGAAATAGAAGCCTGGGGTGCTCTGAAGACCAAGGACCAGGCCACAGGGCTTTTCAGCATATGTACTGCCACAGCGAGTATGGCAGCAAGTCTTTCTAAGCCACTCTCTTTCCACCCAGCCACAGAGTCCTGACCAAGTGTGGAAACCCTCTCATTCAAAGAGACTGAGCTTCTCCAAGGAATCACTGTCATTAGTGTTGAGATCCAGAGCCCCCCCAACACACCACCACAAAGTCTACATATTTTTTTATCATCATATTAAACAGAAAATATATACCTGGTCTTAACAAAAGTAATAATATGCTTAACAAACAAATTTTAAATATTCATAGTCATACCTTCTTGGCTACAAATGAACTCTAAATGCTTGACTTTGAAGAGGTTAAAAATTTAAAAAATTATCTACTAAAAATCATACTTAATGATTGTACATGAGACATCATAGTTACACATTGATTAAATTTTTAAAGATGGAAAGCCCTCATACTTACCAACATAAATTTTAAATTAATTTTTAAGAGGTAAATTCAGGTCTAAAAAGATGTTGAGCAAGTAACATTTTTTTTTCTTTTGGTCTTTTTGAGACAGTGTTTCACTATATAGTTGAAGCTGGCCTGGAACTCACTTTGTAGCCCAAGCTTGTCTCAAACTCACAGCATTTCTCCTGCCCTAAGCTTCCCAAGTTCTGAGATTATAGGAATGTGCCACCACCTGACTAATAATAACAGTCTTGAAACTGTATTTAAATTTCTAGATGGAAACTTCTAGGGTAAACTTATCATCTGCTGATATAATATCCAGAATTACTAAAATAAACACTAAACTCCAGTGTTTATCACTAAAATAAACACTGGACTCCTAGCTGGCTCACCACACACAAACCCATACCTGGGGGCACCTTATGCCAATACATGAGGCTTAAGATAGCTTGCTAAGCTTTACAGCATATATGCAGAAATTAATCTAGTATGTGTCTCTTTAACCTCATTATAATAAAAATGGACTGCAACAGGAACATACAAAAGTTCACTGACATTTAGTCAAACACAACCATTTAATGAGTATTTATGAAATGTTTTCTGTGTCATACAGCATGGGACAACACAAAGCTAAAAATCACAATCACCATACTCCAAGTTTTCACAGTACTGAAGGGCAGAGATGCGTATACACTAGCTAAATCCATCCTCCCACATCACCTAGATCAATAATTGGACATTTATGAGCTTCTAAGAGAATGACCTGCAGCCTTTCTCCAGTGTTCCTCCTATAGAACAGGTGGTGGAGAACAATGAGTACTTGGATGAGAAGGATGAAGGAGTCCTATGCAAGTCCCCTTTTTCATCTTTTGCATATTTGGGGTTGAATAGTTCATCCTTCTGGAGATAACTTGACCTGTAGAGGACTAAGAGAGGCTCAGGATTGCTTCCCGCTCCAATGGCAGAAAAGACAGATGGGTCCAGGAAAGCAGGAAAGTGCTCTGTAACACAAGTCACTTCACCTATCTCTCAAGCCTTGAGGCCCACACATTGTACCCTCCTCTCCTTCAGCCCAGCTATGTCCTCCTGAGCCATCCTTATCATTTGTATCTATTCATCTTTTAGGGGCCATCTTAAATACTTCTTCTTCCATCAAGCATGTCTTGATGACCTTCCATTGTAATATATTCTTCACCTTCTTTGAGGCTTTTTGGAGTTGGGGTCTTCTCTAGAATTTATCATGAACAACCTGTGTTAAAACAATCCAGGGTTGATCACTTTCCTCTGTGGCCCCATAATCTCCTTGAGAAAGGAGAAAATTTTGGATATCACTGAGTTACAGGATGTTACAGTACAGGTTCTCTTATGTCCTGAGTCCTCACTGATCATGAAAGGCTAGGGCTAAAATGTTGGCTGACCTTATAGTTCTTCTTTTTCTCTAATTTTTAGTCTGCAAACAAGTTGTTAACCCTCCAGAATAGAAGTGTAATGATATTAGAGTGTGCCTAAGGAGAGTCACATGGAAAAAAAACATTCTCTTAGCCTTTCACAGAGAGCAAATTGGTCAAGCAATGGCCATGACTCATCCACATGGCTGACACTGAAAAAGGATCTACAAACTGTGGTACTGGGTTTCAGGGTAAATCCTGAGGGGATATGAATGATCTTGTCAAATACAAAAGTTACATTTCTTGTTATATAGGTCTTGCTTTATCTTGGCCTTAACCATCCAGCAGAAAAGTATAATAATGAGGTATGAAAAGTAAAGCCATATTAATATGCTGAGCTATAAAAGGCTCAGGGCAAAAACTTCTGACATTGCCAGTCTTACAACCCATTACTATTATGGACTACTAGATTATATTGGATTATTTTGCTGAATTTATGCACCTACAGTATTTAAATGGCAATGGAATACCCATCTCTAAAAAAAAACTAAACAAAAAATGGGATACGAAGGAAGGACCATTTTGTATCTGTATATACAAAATAGGATAGATATACAACTATTTTCTCTTAATTCAATGAGAAGAAGGATTTGTACTAATAGTATTTGGACAGGATATCATGTCTGCATCTTGAACTGTGAATAACCACTATGAAGATAACAATATGCAATGTATTAATTACTGAAACTGTCCTAGTAATTGGTTTTGAAACTGTATCATTGCTATTTGTTTCTCAATTAAATTAATTTTTTAAAAAAGAGAAAAACAATTTGGGGAATGATTCACCCATTATGAGATTATAAAATACTTGAGAATATGTCTGTATTGGATTTGGGCATAAAGCATTTGTCAAACACTGAACTAGGAATTCATTAATGAGTATAAATCACTTTTTGTCATCAAAGAATTTATACGCTGGTGAATGAAAGGGACTGATAAATATCTATTAGCAAGAATCTCTCTTTCACTCAAAAATCTTAACCCTAAACTTACTCCTCCTCCATTTATACTTTCAAATTTATTTCACTAAACTGTAGTGAAAGACTTCCTATTTACAGAAAGAAAGGCAGAAAGTGAAGACCAAGATTTAAGAGAAGAGATATTTTATACTTTGAACAGTTCAATTGGTGGTTAAGGAGCATGTTTGTATCTGATGCTTTGACATTTATGAGTTCCTAAAGGCAAGGAAGGTACATGCCTAATATCTAGTAAAATCAGTAAGACTTTGTCTAAACAAAGATACTTTCTCATAATGAAGATAATAGTAATAATAAGTGAATGGTTTTTGCTGAAGATTTCCTCACCAAAAAAAGAATACAGAGAAGTTGAAAATTCTGAAACTGCTAACATCTGACAACAATCAGGTCTGTGCTACTAGCAGGAGGTAGAACAAGGAGGTAGAAGTAAACATGATTCCCAGATAAATACGCCTGCCTGGTGCTCCTTGCCCGTAGCTTGGCTCCTCTGGCACTGGCAGCGGCCATCCTCACAAGGTTTGCGTCGCCATAGTTTTACTGAGTTATTCTACTTGCTCCTGTGGTTTTGACTGCCAAGTTGAGACTCCTAAACCTATATTTTCATCCCTTCCACCTTCTGAGCTCCAGATTAGTATTTCCAACTAATGTTCAGTTGAGACACTAACTTTTCAACCTACATTGTTCAAAGACCCAGAACCTCTAAAAGGAAAGCATATTGTCTTTGCTCACTCTGTTTATTCCCAGGTAAGTCTCTGTCTGGGCCACCTACTCTTCCATATCTGTGCTCCACCTTCAGCTCTTAGAAACAGCCTCAGTTAAAACACAACATCTGGACAGCGCTCAGCAGCACAGTGCCTGCAGTGTAAGCAAAAGGTCATGTGTTCAATTCCGGACACCAAAAAAAAAAAAAAAAAAAAAAATTTAATTTAAAATGACTGCCTATTTTTACAATATATTTTAAATTTAAAAAAAAAAATAAATAAAAAAATAAAATGACTGGGTGTGGTGGCATGTACCTATAATCCCAGCTCTTGGGAGGCTGTAAACAGGTGGATCACTATGAGTCCGATCTAATAGTGAGACCCTGAACACCCTGTAGACCCTTCCCTAAAATACAAAAATTAATTAATTAATTAAATTTAATTTAAAACATAAATAATAACACAGCCCCCTCTCAGGTGGTACCCTGCATTGGAGAGCAGGGCTCAATGGTCCTTCTCTCTACTTACAGAAGACCATATCCTGATATCTGTGAGAATTCGTTTCCCGCTATTCTGTAGCTCTGTGTTAACCTACAGGATCATGACCCCTGAGAACAGCACTGCCCACACCTGCGGCATCTTGGGGTCACCTGGGGCACTTTACCATGAGTACTTCCTATGTCCCATGCCATCCCTGGCCCCACCTCTGACTCTAATATGATTGGTCTGAGGATAGCCTGAGCACTGGACTTTTTAAAAAATCTCCCAAGATAATTATTATAACCAAGACCTTCTGGATTTCAGGAGAGTAATTCATCTAAATTATTTTGCATGTTACATAAGTCAGGCGCTTTGAATGTATTTGTCAAATAAATGAACAATAATAATATTTATCCAAAAAAATAATAATAATATTTACCCAGACACCCCTGAGCAGGAAGCCCTACCATTCAAACCTTATCATCACCAATACCAAACTTCATCTCTGAGTAGTCTACTTTATCTACTATCTCATATATTTGTGGATTTATTACTTTAGTCCAGACCCTTGCTTTTTCCTACCAAACTATCTTATCTTTCTTCTCACTTTCTCCTGATCTTACTGTCTCCAAAGATGTCCTATAATCTACTGTTAAGAATCATCTTTCTAATACTCTGATTATATCCTCTTCCTTTAAAACTGATCTGTGTTGCCCACACAATAAAACTTAAACTTTTCCAGATAAGCTTTTTAATAGCCCTTCATTCTTGTTCTTTCATGACTTATCTTGAACATGCACCTTGACCAAACTAAGCCTTTTCCCTCCAACTCTCTCAGGAAAAGCTATCACATCCCTTCTGTGCCTCTACAGTACCTGGTGTTGTCTCTTTTGCAGTCTTTTCTGCCGCATGCTGGCATTATTTACTTACACATGGGTATCCCCCACATGAACTCCTAGAAATAGACACTGTGCCCTGTCATCTTTGAATCAGGCCTCCTTGGTAGCCAAGTGAATATGTATTAGATGGGCGGAGGGATCAATGACAGAAAGAGAGAGAAAAATGAGATACTGTGACTGTATTTAGTGGAAGGAGTAGTTTAAGAGGGTGATATGGATTTGGGAAGCTCTTGTGGGAACCCACATCCCTCCTCAGCAGAAAACTGCTCTTACTCACAGAAGACCTTGAGCACTAATAGAAGAGATCAGCATGCCCAGCCAGGCACACGTAGTCACCTGCCCAAGTGCCCACAGCTCACGGTCTGCTCATCAGCACAGAGCACCCCACGCCAAGTGACCTCAGTCTCAGTAAGTACCACTAGCTTATCCACAGGAAAGCTTTGACCTTCCTCATCTAGATGATGTCTACATATTTAGAATTAACTTGTCACTCTAACAACAAAATCACACATGGAGAGAAAACATTCTCTCAGGCTTTCACAGAGAGCACATTGGTCAAGCAATGGCCGTGACTTAGCCACATGGCTGACACTGACAAAGGATCTACAATCTGAGGTACAGGATCTCAGCATAAATCCTGAGGGGATTTCACTGACCTTATCAGACCCAAAAGTTACAACTCTTGTTGCATAGGTCCTGCTTTACCTTGGTCTTAAAGATCCAGAAGAAAAGTATAAAAATGAAATAGAAGAAGTAAAGCCATGCTGTTATGTTGAGCTGTAGGGGACTCAGGTCAACAATTTCTGACATTGCCAGTCAAACGGAAGACCCCATACTATTATGGAGTACTGGACTCTTTTAGAATATTTTGCTGAGTTTACATACCTATGATATTCAAATAATGGAAATTAACAAAAAAAAAGGGGATACAGATGAATGTCCATTTTGTGTCTGTGTATTCAAAATGGTTAGGATAGATAGATATATAGTTGCATTCTCTTAATAAATAGAGGGATTTGTTCTAATAATGTTTGTAAATAAGATATCATGTCCGCATCTTGTACAGCAATTACCCACTAGGAAGAATGTATGCAATGTGTTAATTATTGAAACTGTCCCACCAATTTGGCTTGAAACTGTCTCATTGTTATTTGTTTCTCAATAAAATTATGGAGAAAAAATAAAGATAAAAACAAAATTAGCCAAGGAGGTAGCTCAGTGACTGAAACACCTGCCTGGCAAGCTCAAGGTCCTGAGTTCGATCCCTGATACCAAATAAACAAATAAATAAACAAATTTACAAGTTGGATTCTTTTCTTTCGCTTCCAAGTTTGTCACACATCCTGTGACTTGCTGTTCCCTCTGCACCATGGGAGCACCATCTCCTAAAGAATACCCAGAGATAACTATTCTTTAGGCACTGACATGATCATAATCAATCTGAATACTTGCAGCTGCATGTTTTATTAGTAGGGGTGGGAGAAGTTAACAAGCTTCTTCTGGATCAAGGAAGGGTGGATCCACTTGCCTGTAGCATTGGCAATGGGCCCACACACCAGCCCCTCTCTCCCTCGTTATACTTCCTGTTCGGGTCGCTCAGGAGAGTAATTATGAAACCAATGTATGTGATGATTACACGTTAGGTGTGAAGTATACAGTTAATGATCATTATGAATTATTGAAAAGGTCATTCATGTTTGATTGACAAAACACATGCACTTCTGTGGGAGACACAGAATTTCTTACTCTCTGGCATTAGATATTCATACAAGAAAATACTGCATTTCTGAGGAATCATAAGAAAGTATGCATCATACAAGTTCTTCCTTTTTGAAGATAAGAAGGGATGCTTTCATGGAGATTTACCTGAGACACATGATTTAGAGATAGAAGTGGCAGGGAAGTGAAATAGCCCAACCAACCAAGTGAACATGTAAGTCAACCAGTACCTGAATTCATTCAGATAAGCTCTAAATCTGCTTGAGCCTTAGAAGGAAACAGAAATATAATCTATATTCATAAATGCCCCTACAATGCTCTGATAAACCTATCATTCTCCTCTTGCTAGCATAAAAGCATTAGAAACCCATTTCTTTAGCATTATCAAGTATTGATCGTTTAATACAACAAAAGGGTTGTTGTTTTATAACATGAAATGCTCATTGGATACTCCTCAAAGTCAGCTACACATATAAAGAAATGCACAACCTGCTTTCTTCCACTTTGTACATAGCTTCCTATTCACATTAATAAGAAACAAGTTTCAAGTTAATAACAAAAACATTAAAAAAATAATAAGAAAAAATAACACAGTCATTGGTGGGCAGCATTACTACCTATAGGACTGGCAACAAGTATGAAAAGGTCCTTCAAAGACATCTCCAAATACAGCCTCTCTAACAGCAATACAACACCCATCTCTGACAAAACAAAACAAAAAAGGGGGCTATAAATAAAGGACCATTTTGTAATGAAAAAAAAATTTATATGTATATACGAGATAAGATAGATATATAGCTACTTTCTCTTAGTTCGATGAGAAGAAAGGTTTGTACCAATATTGTTTAGACAAGATATCATGTCTACATCTTGTTCTCTAAATAACTACTACAAAGACGACAATATACAATGTATTAATTATTGTTACTGTCCTACTAACCTGTTTTGAAACTTTCATT
>NW_004524598.1:13810223-13811753 GCF_000260255.1 Octodon degus | reverse complement strand
TTAAAAAATAAAAAAAAAATCTTCAAAAAGACCTAAAATAAAATAAAAATAAAAGGCAATCTTGAAAGACACTACTCTCCCAAGATGGCGGCTCCTCGGGGCGAGTACTTCAGCGTCGGGAGCCAGGTGTCGTGCCAGGAGCAGCGGCTGCAGGGAGAGGTGGTAGCCTTCGACTACCAGTCCAAGATGCTGGCTTTAAAATGTCCCTCATCTAGTGTGGAAAGCCCAACCACGCAGACATCCTGCTCATAAACTTACGGTACGTTTCAGAAGTGGAAATAATTAATGACCGAACAGAAACTCCTCCTCCCCTAGCTTCACTCAGTGTTAGTAAGCTTGCCAGCAAAGCACCGACGGAGAAGGAGGAGAAGCTGAGCCAGGCCTATGCAATCAGCGCTGGTGTCTCCGTCGAGGGCCAGCAGCTCTTCCAGACCATCCACAAGACCATTAAAGACTGTAAAGGGCAAGAAAAAAACATCGTAGTCATGGAAGAAGTTGTTATTACACCCTCCTATCAAGTGGAAAACTGTAAAGGCAAAGAAGGCAGTGCACTGAGCCATGTATGCAAAATAGAGGAAAAGCATTTTAGAGACGTGGAAAGCCAAAAGGTCCTGCAGCGCTCACAAGCCCAGCAACCACAGAAGGAGGCTGCCCTGTGGTCCCGAGGCCATGCGGCGGAGACCTCGGCACCCAGCGCACGGTGGTGGCTCACGGAGGCAGGCCGGGCAGGGGAGGGACCCCATGTTTCCTGCTGGCTCCTGCTCCCGGGGGCCAGCGCGTCCAGTCTATTTTGCATACATGGCTCAGTGCACTGCCTTCTTTGCCTTTACAGTTTTCCACTTGATAGGAGGGTGTAATAACAACTTCTTCCATGACTACGATGTTTTTTTCTTGCCCTTTACAGTCTTTAATGGTCTTGTGGATGGTCTGGAAGAGCTGCTGGCCCTCGACGGAGACACCAGCGCTGATTGCATAGGCCTGGCTCAGCTTCTCCTCCTTCTCCGTCGGTGCTTTGCTGGCTTTAAAATGTCCCTCATCCAGTGGAAAGGCCAACCACGCAGACATCCTGCTCATAAACTTACGGCACCTTTCAGAAGTGGAAATAATTAATGACCGAACAGAAACTCCTCCTCCCCTAGCTTCACTCAGTGTTAGTGAAGACAAACACCCAACAAAAGCGAACAGAGATAATTTAAAGTTGAATCATTACTTGACTAACAGACTTCGTCCGCCAGGTCCTTGTCACAGCCCTTCTCCAACAGTCACCTTGTTAATTTTATTTTCAAAAGCCCCCTGTCCGCTCTGGCCTCTCACCTCTTCCTCTCTGGCCCTACTCTGTCCCTGCCGTTCTGTTTTTGAGTGGCTCGAGTTGCCTTCCAAATGATTGAAAGAAACTTTGACATCTCTACTTCCCAAATGAAAGTAACAAGCTGACTGTGACTCCTGAGTTGAGGCCAGAGCAGCCGACAGAGGTCACACTTTAAACGTTTTCTTACTTTTTTTTCTTTTCTTTTTTCTTTTTTTTTTTTT
>NW_004524598.1:13804497-13807205 GCF_000260255.1 Octodon degus | reverse complement strand
AGTGATTGATGACATAGAGTGTGCCTTAGGAGAGTCACATGGGTAGAAAACACTCTCTCAGGCTTTCACAGAGAGCACATTGGCCAAGCATTGGCCATGACTCATCCACATGGCTGACACTGAAAAAAAGATCTACAATCTGAGGTACAGGATGTCAGGATAAATCCTAAGGGGATTTCACTGACCTTATCAGACCTGAAAGCTATAATTCTTGTTGATAGGTCTTCCTTTATCTTGGTCTTAACCATCCAGCAGAGCAGTATAAATATGAAATATAGGAAGTAAAGCCATGCTGTTATGTTGAGCTGTGGGGGACTCAGGTCAACAATTTCTGATATTGCCAGTCAAGTGGAAGACCCAATACTATCATGAACTACTGGACTCTTTTAGAATATATTGCTGAGTTAATGCACCTATAATATTCAAATAATGGAACTAAATAAAAAAGGGGATATAGATGAATGTCCATTTTGTATCTGTGTATTCAAAATGTTAGAATAGATATATAGTTACATTCTCTTAATGAATAGAAGGATTTGTTCTAATAGTGTTTGCAAATAGGATATCATGTCTGCATCTTGTATAGCAAATAACCACTAGGAAGAATGCATGCAATGTGTTAATTATTGAAACTGTCCTACCAATTTGGTTTGAAACTGTCTCATTACTATTTGTTTCTCAATAAAATTATGAAAAACAATTCTGTAACTTGAATATTTCAAAAAAAGTGAACCTCAACCACTAAGTAGAATATATGCAGTGTGTTATTTGTTGAAACTGTACTTCCAATTTGATTTGAAACTGTCTCCTAGCTGTTTATCAGTAAAACTTTGGAAAAAAAAAAAGTGAACCTCTTTGGCTATTTGCATGACTTACCATTTACTGAGAAACATTTACCTCCTCAGTGACTTAGTGTTGTGGTTTGTGTCCAGTTGTCCCCCAAAAACTGCCTAATGCAGTTGTGGTGCAGGCTTCTATAGTTTGTGATTAATTCATGAGCCACTGACATTATTGGTGTGAGTGCAATTATGGGTGTGAGTACTGCACCCAGGATGGGACATACAGACTGATCGCAATTTAAGAGAGACAGACTTGCTTTGTGTAGCCATTGTTGCTGCTGCTACTCTTTTTTCTCTCTGCTCTTTGCTGCCACCATAAAAGGTTGCTCTCTTACATGTGCCACTCTGCCTTGGAGTCAGCTGAGTGGGGACTAAAACCTCCACTGACTATGAACTAAACAAACCTTTCTTTCCATCATTTTGGGTGTTGAGCATTTCTCCCAGCAACAAGGGAAGAGTAAATGAGATACTTAGCTAGCCATCAAGTCCTTAATGTGAAGGAAGTTTCTTGCATATGAAGCAGATCCAGCAGGTAGCTAAAAACACTACAGTTATACAACTACAGTTATGTACAGAACAAAAATTCCTTTCTAAAGATGGAAAATACTTACTACATGTTGATGGAGATTTGATTTGCCAGTAACTCCTACACAGGATGGGGAGGGGTTGGGGTGACTAAATGGAAGAGAAGCCAAGATGTCATCTGTCATGGAGCATCTGCACAATGCAGAGTGGTGGACAGATGTGCTACCCTCTTTCTTTAGAAAAGCCACCATGGGGCTGGGGAGATGGCTCAATGGAATAAGCGCTTCCCTGGCAAGCGCAAGGGCTTGAGTTCAATCCCCGGTTCCATTAAAAAAAAAAAAAAAAAAAGAAAGAAAGAAAAGCCACCAAACCCCATGTTCATAAAATCCCTGATAGGTTCATTTCTGCCAGTGAGCTTAACACAGGCTCTACAGATTATGCACCTTAAAGGAAGATGATTATTTCTGAGAATCTTATCTCTAGTTGTGCCATCATGGAGAAAATGAGAACTGCCTGTCTTGATTTTTTTTTTTTCACTCAGACAAAATTCTCAACACTTCCAACTTCAAAGAAAAGAGGTTTACTTTTGTTGATGGATTTAGGCCATGACTGGATGGCCCCAAGGCAGGATCAAAATGACAGAGAGACATGGTGGAGCAGAAAGAGATCAGCACACAGCAGCCAGAAAAAGAAATGAGAGAAAAGAACAGAGAAGTCAGGAGCAAAGGGTAAGCGTACAGCCCCGTGACCTATCTGCAACTCGGCCCTACCTCCTAACAGCACAGTGAGCTGTGAACTCACTGATGGGCTGATACGCTGACAGGTATGATGCTCTCGTGATCCATCCACCTCCCACACCAATGAGAATGTGGGGATACTTGAAATATTAACTGTAACACTGTCCATGCACTCACATAAAAAGAGTTGATACAAAAGCAACCAGCTCTCTCATTTCCAGTGTTTAGTATGAACATGCAAGTTGTGTGTATGTGAAAACTGTGATTATAGTGTGGAAGTATATTTCTTATCTTCCCATGAATAAAATTCTTTAAAAATAATAAATGTGACAATGATAAGTGTGGGAAAGATTTCTGCGCATGTCTGTGAGTTTAATGATTTGGGGGAAACTCTTATTGAGACCAGCCTATGTATTAGCTAGTTTACAACATGCCTACTTTTCCCAGATTTTTAAAATGCCTTATAAAGTGCCTTACAATTTGGGAAAGATCATAGTTATTTATTCTCAAGACCCTTCATATGATAAACTATACATAGCTCATTCCACAGTGTTGTCTTACGCCTCCCCTTTTGGTTTCAATAGAACCCTAGAGGCCAGAAAGGGAT
>NW_004524598.1:13795845-13804397 GCF_000260255.1 Octodon degus | reverse complement strand
AAAGCACAGGGACCGCGGTTCAATCCCCCAGCACCACATGCCAGCCAGCCCCACCCCCTGGTGGGCTGAGCTGGCCACACACACACACACACACAATAAATAAATAAATATATTAAAAAAATTTTAATTGAAAAATAAAGATAAGCAAAGCTCTTGTATGGGTTGTGATTTTATATTACTTCTGTATAAGTCAGAACTATTTTTTAAAAACTGATTTAGAAGTTTCTTCACTACTGTGTACTACCAGTCATTCTGACTTGGATAAATATGCTAGCATTCACTCAGAAAAAAATAGTATTTTTGGTTAGCAGTTCCCACTACTGTTTGCCACTGATTCATGGAAAAGGTACTTAGTAGATCAAAAGACCAAAATTTACACCTTCTTCATAGATTATACCCCCCCAAAACCCTATAAAACTATGAAGCTTGCACCTACAAACCAGTAACTCTTAAAATAAGCCATATTCTTGCCAAAAGGTGAGTAAAAACTTAGGAAATTATACAAGACAGGACACGACTTAACCTGCAATAATAGAACACTGTGACAAATGCAGAAAGAGACCCAAGACCAAAGTCCAAATCTTCCTATAATACAAAGGGGGCCCACAGCCCCAGAAGTGGCATTGTCTACTTTACATTTTTCCTGTAAGTTTTCAAAAATCCTCCTGCAAATGAAAATGTCATTTTTATTTTTCACTTCATGGTCAACCCTGGGAGTAGTAAGATAACAAATGCTCATGCACCCATCCTGTGTATTCATAATCAAAGATTTGAAGTTCTGCATCTTTCTGTGATTGGAAGGCCTATTTCTTTTTCTTTTTTTGGAAGACCTATTTTTAAGTAGTTTATATTCTAGGAAATTGTTCACATTCAGTGGTTCAATGAGTGATCTGAGGATACAAGTAGAAATCCTCCCTGCAATCACAGGGCTCTGTGCGAAGCCAACCCACTTAACATTAGAATCAAGAGACTAAACCATCAATGAGACAAGCCCTGAAAGAAGCACACAAAGCAGGTAATTTCACATCAAATCATATATGAAGTTATATTTTTAAGAAGATATTTTGAAACCAAATTCAAGTTCTAAGTTACCTAAGATCCTAGGATTCCAAATTTATCTGCTATAATAGTATCTCTGTAAATGTGACCTTATATCTTCAGAAGCTTTCTTAACTGGATGCAAATCCCCAATAGGGTCACAAGTGACAAGGGAATTCTTATATCTGCTAAAATCAAAGAAGCATCTTCTCTTCTTTTTTCTATTCAATAAATTTTAGGTCAGTGTAAAATACTTCACAACAGTTGTTCCAGTGTTCTAGTCATGCCAATTACTGCACAGCCTAGTTTATACCCAAATGAACTGGAGTGTGATGGTGCATGCCTGTAATCCCAGCACTTCTCAGGCTGAGGAAGGAGGATCATGGCATGCTGGAGATTAGCCTGGACTACATAATGAGCTCAAGGCCAGCCATGACTACATAGCCAGACCCTAGACTGAAGAAAGAGAAAGAGGAGAAGAAAGAAAGTAGAGAAGGAAGATGAAGAGGAGAAAGAAGAGAAGGAGGAGGAGGAAAAGGAGGAGGAGAAGGAGAAGGAGAAGAGAGAAGAAGGAAGGAAAAATATTTACTCTCCACTGGCTAGAAACCATTCACCAGTACTGGATATGTGACTTGCTCCTTCACCTTTTCAGGGCAGTAGGGCATTAAAATACAGCTGCAAATCCAGCCAGAAGGGAAACCACTGCCCTAAGTGTTGTAGCTTCTTTCCTACAAAGACTGACCTCAGTTGACCAGGGATTCACAGAAGTAATATATTCCAAAATCACACCCCCAAAAAGGCAGCTACCCTGACTAGTCATTATTTTTTGAAAGATTCTATAAAGATCCAAGCAAATTACTTTAAGACAAGTTTTGGAAGTTTCCTGACTCCAGAACTTTTTCAAGGTGCCAATTTGGGCTGGACCTTAATAATAGCAACCCATGGCTGTCAGATACTAGTTTTACAAAAGTGTGTACCATCAAGAGAATTTCCCAGCCTTTTCTTCCTTCAAACATGTGCCAAAAGTAAACATCAGTTCAAGTCCACTGTTATTATTTTCAATTAGAAATCTTATATCTGTATCCTCTCTCCAAACCTCATAATCCAGTCAACAGAAGACAGGTGTACAAATGTGTAACAGGCTGGTCTACATACCCCAGGTCCCAGGCCCCTGCCCAGACACCACCAGGAGGATGAGGCAGGAGGATCACTGTGAGTTCAAGGCCAGTCTGAGCTGCATAGTGACATCCTGTCTTAAAAAGACAAAGAATAGTAATTATAATGGTAATAAGCTATGCTCTGTTATAAATAGGCTTATAGGGTAAAAAAAAATGGCCAATGTAACAAAATCCAATATCTTCTTGTCTTGGATAATCAGCACCATTTTAAAACTGCTATTTTTTAACAACTCTTAGGAAATTAATTAGATCCAAAATATTCCTTATATCTCACTAGTAAAATTAAGACTGTTATTCCTAAAACTCTACTATCTTATTTGCTCAATAATCATTAGAATTATTGCATGCAAAACACAAAGGTAGGTTTCATAATGAATAAAAAAAGAATAAGCAGTAAAATAATATGTGCCCTGACATGAAGACGTTGCAGTTATAGAAATTCAACACATTGATTAAATGTTTGTGAAATGATTATCTATAGCAATAATAGCCTGAAATTGAAAAAAAGCTGAAGTATTAAATAGTGGAAATTATTGAATAAATATTGACATGACTTGGAACTAGGACGAGCAATCAAAGCCTTCCTCGGGCTATTGCCTATAGAAACTGAGGGAGAAAATAATGCTACTGTCCTTTGCAAGAAATAACTAGTATTGTAATTTATTACATACTGTTACCTGGTATAGGATGCTGCTGTCACAGAAAGCTAGACCATCTGGTATTGGCTTTGGGTCTGGAAACTGTGTGGTATTTGAAAGTAGGACAAGCAAGTGGTGCTTGAAAACTTAAAGGTCCTCAAGAACAATCCTAGCAGAGCCTTAAAGATTTTTAAAAGAGTAGCCAGTGAGAATTTCAGAGAAAGTAAGGAAAATATATTTGGAAACTGGAGGAAAGGGAACCCTGTTACATTGAAATGGAAAGTTTGGTAACACTGTCACTTGATACAACATGGGAAATAGAAATGTACCTAATGAAACTAACAATCTCAATCAGAAGGCTTAAGATAGAAAATGTTTCCTGAAGAGTTCAGCACCTGTATCAGCAGTCTCAATGGCATTGGGCCACTGTAGTGTTTTTACAGAAAGCCCGAGCTAAACTGTGAAGGGAGATCAGATGGAGAGAAGCTCAGATTATACAAGTAATAACTCTGTATATGATGTCTTACTACCTCTGGCTGCCTCAGCATCCTAATATTTTAAATCTAGCTGCCATCTGATTCCACCATATAGAAATATCATTCTCAGACTTCTAAATTGTGAGAGAATAATGGTTCTTGCTCTTTAAGCCATTGTGTTTCAGAGCCATTTATCAAAAAGTAATAACACAAATAAGAAACAATAAAACATTGTCCATATGTGTTCCTAAAAGATAAAATAGCATCAATACCATTAAACAGATGTCTTTCTCCCTATTCTTCATGAATGGCCATTTATTCAGCAAAAACCTTTAAGTTTAAAAAAACAAAATAATATATTTGGAAAGTTAATTCTTTCCATAAGTATATACAGAGGCTAAATAAATCTCAAGGTTCTTATTATTTTCGTCTAACATGAACTGTGGTTAGTGACCTTTGAATCATTAAATCCTGTTGAGTTTCCTCCTGGTCATACATGGAGACTACATTTCCCAGCACTCTGTAGATATGTGCTGGAGTTAATGTGACAGGCCAGAGGGGCATGAGCCACGGTGATGCTATCCACAGCAGCATCTGGCCTATGAAAATATTTTTATTGTATTTAAGGTCAAGTAAAGAGGATTCCCAAGATTTATGCAAAAGAGAACCCACTAAATGAACGAGTCGTGGACTCAAAGACCATGTGAAGTAGACTCAACTACATGCTTCCTCCAGTCACAATGTGGCATGACATAAGCTGGGAGAAAATGTGCACTGTGTTAAGCCATTAAAGTTTTCATACCATTTACTACGGCATTTAAATTAGCCTGATTAATATTATGGCTAGACAATTGCTAAGCAATATTTCTTCCTATGTTGTAGCTACTTTCTCATTGCTAAAACAAAATACACCATACGCACAAGTGAAAGAAAGAAAAGTTTATTTCTATTCACAGTTTGTTGAGGTTTCAGCCCATAGTTGGCTGGATCCAAAGCAGGGCTGCATGGCAGAGGATAAAGAGCTCATGGAAAGGCAGATAGGGATCAATGACCCTTCCTTCTTTCCCAACTCCTGGTACCAACACCTGTATCCATCAGTGTGTGTGTGTGTGTGTGTGTGTGTGTGTGTGTGTGTGTGTTTACATACTTAATCTGCTTAATAATTTTGAGGAAGATGGCTGCATTTGTGTTTGTGTGAGAAAGATTCCTGAGGTCCTATTTGTCACCTGATATAGAGTTTGCAAATGGAAGCAAAATTTGGCAGAATGCTCTTGTTTGCAAACCAAATTGTTAGCAAATGGAAGCATTTGTGAATTGAAGCATTACCGTATAAATCTCTAGTCAAAATCTAAAGACCTAGAGCTCACTGGAGAGTCCCATGTGAGTCCATTTGAGAAAACTAGTGGGTCTACAAGGGAAGGCTTAAGGATCTAGGCTGAAAGGCTGAAGAGTCTGCACTGGAAGCCTGGAGAGGAATGTCCAAGGTGAAGGTGAAGACTGGAGCTTCTCCAAAGAAACAAGATGAACATTCTTTCATTCAGGCTACAAGCCTATTGGTTGGTGCCACTCATGATCAGGCTAGGTCTTCCATCTTTAGTAAATTAGTCACAGCCATAACTATGTTAAATCAATTAATTAGGCATTTCTTACTCAAGTTGACTTAATAGTTATTTATCAAATCTCAGTACCACTAACATATAATAAGACACCCTGCTTTGATTGTCACAAGATATACCACTTACCATGGTGATTTGAAGATTACTATGTAAACCTGTAGCCATTAGATTAATTTCACAAAATCCCTGATTTCAAGGCATACACCAAATATTTTGCATTACCTTACAAAGATATGGTTGCTTTTATGAGACACATTTTCTCAATGTTTCTCCTTCAATATAACTTATTCTTTAAATTTTTATCATTTGTAAAAATATTGAGTTAATCAAAAATACTGAATATATTCAAAGTATATAATGTAATATATGTTATATATAATATACAGTATAGAATAATGATTACCATGATCAAATTAATATGTTCATCACCACCCATACTGTGCATCAGATCCCTATGAATTGTTGAACTTGTAAGTGAAAGTTTGTACTTTTTAATCAGCTTCTCACCATTTTTTCCACTCTTTGTTCTGGGCAACCACTAATGTACTGTTTCTGTGCATTTCACTGCTTTTATTTCACTGAGCATAATGCTCTTGAGCATTATCAGCATTGTCATGAATGGCAAAATTGTCTTCCGTTTTGTTTGTTTTTTTTGGACAGAGTCTCCCTGTGGAGCCCAGGCTTGCCTTGCTCTTGAAGAAATTCTTCTGCCTCAACCTCTTGAGTGCTGGAATTATAGGTGTGTGCCCCCACATCTGTATTTTGCCTTCATTTATAAGGCTGGGTAATATTCCATTGTATTATATTCCACATTTTCTTTATCCATTTCCCTATGTTGTTTCCATACCTTGGCTTTTCTGAATAATACTACAATGAAAATATCTCTGAAATATTACAAATATTTCTGAGGTATTGATGAGCTATTTTCCCATAAGAGATATTGTTGGATTATATACTAGTTCTATCTCTCAGTTTTTTTAGGAATTTCCATGGTCTTTCCTCAATGGCTATAACAACTTAAATTTCTTCCAAAGCTTCCTTTTTCTTTTCACTTTCAACAATTTTTATTATCTTTTGTCTTTGTGATAATATCTATTCTAAAATGTGTGAGATAACAAATGTTTTATTGTGGCTCCTTTTTGTGCTTCTCAATGATTCATGATTTTGAGCACTTCATATATGGTTGTGCATTTGTAGGTCTTATTTGCATAAATGTTTCTCAGGTTTTTTGCCCATTTTTAAATGAGCTTTCCTTTTGCTACTAAGTTGTAAGAGATCTTTGTTTTAGTATGTCTTCTACCAAATGCATGATTTGAAAATATTTTCTCCCATTATATAAGTTGTCTTTTCATTATGTTGATTGCTTCTTTGTTGTGCAAAAGATTTCTGTTTTGAGGTCCCATTTGAAAATGTTTGCTTTTGTTGCCTGTACTTTTAATGCCATACCCTCAAAAAAATCACTGCCACAACTAACATCAATGATTTTTTCCATTTTATTCTGAGGTTTTTATCATTGTCCATCTTGCATTTAAGGCTTTAGTCCATTTTGAGTTCATTTCTGTGCAGATACTGTCCAATTTCATGAATGTACATGTAAATATCCAGTTTTCTCGTCACTACTTAAGGAAGAACCTGGCCTTTGCACACTCCAATGCTCTTGTTAAAGACTAGGTGCTGACCATATGCATTACTCAGCTTTTCATGGCTATGAAAAAAATATCTGGGAAAGACAGCTTAAAAGAGAGAAGATTTATTTTAGCCCACAGATTCAGACACTTCAGTCACTGGCATCTTACCCTCTACTTTTCAGTGTGCGGCAAAGCAGAAATAGCATGGCATAAAGACTTGATGGAAAAAGGTGTCCACCTCACAACAGCTGGGGCAGGGGCCTGGAAACCACATGTTGCCACAAAGACCATGTCCCCATAATACTTCTTTCAACTAGGCACCAACTCCTGTTGTTATCCCCTACAAGTAATGCCATCAAATTATGATCTCATCAATGAATTATTCCACTTAATAAAGCCTGAGCCCTGTTGTCTAATCTCTTCCCAAAATCTTACCACCAAAATCCTATCAAACAAACTGGTAGAATGTAAAATTTTTAGGGATGTTTCAAATCCATGTCATAATGCCTTTATATGCATGAGCTTATTTCTAGGTTCTCAATTTTGTTCTAGTCTACATAAAATGCTTCTTCGTATGCCAGTGCCATATTGTTTTGATAATCATAGCTTTACAGTCCAGCTTTGAAATGTAGTACCTTGAACCTTGTTTTTAAATTTGTTTTATCATCTTGTAGTGTTTTGGGGTATATAAACTTTAAGATTTTTTTTTCTCTTCCAGTGAAAAATGTCATTGGGTTTGATAGAGACTTCAAAGGTCACATTTGTTAGAAACTACATTTTAACAGTATTAATAATTTCAATCCATGAACATGGAATATCCTTTCACCCTTGCACATAAATCCAAAGGAGCATTATTCAATGGTAAAGAGAAAGCTAGCTTCAAACCAGGCAGCAACATGGAAGAATCTTAAATGCAAACCCCTATTTAAATCTGAGAGTCTGGGCCAGCAAAATAGCTCAGCAGATTAAAGTGCCTGCAAGCAGGTGCACAGGTCAGAGGTTCAATCCCCAGACCTGCCATGCCAGCCACACCCCTGGGGCGCACTGAGATGGCAATTGAGTCTGGGCATGGTGGTGTGCACCTGTAATCCCAGCTCTTGGGGGGGGCTATAAGCAGGCAGATCACTATGAGTCCAATCTAGTAGTGAGACCCTGAAATCCTGTAGATCCTTTCCTAAAAATAAAAAAATAAAATAAAATAAACCTGAGAGTCTGAAAAGACTATATGTCATATGATTCCAGCTATATGAATTTCTAAGGAAGGAAAAACTCTAGAGGAAGTAAAAAGGTCAGTAGCTGACAAGAATCTGAAGGGAGTAGAAATGACTGAATCAGTGAGGTACATGAGGATCTTTAGGGCAGTGAAACAATTCTGTATGATGCTGTAAAGCAGGCTCATGAAATTACACATTTGTGGGAGACAAAACAACTGATACAACATAGCATATAGTGCAATAAAAGCTGTGGGGAGACTTTAGCCAAAGGAGCACTTAAAGGGAGTATGGGGGAAAAAATGGGAATGGGGTACATGGTTTGAGTTTAGAGCAGAATCTGAAGAATGGCTGTCAGCAGACATAAAAGTGCTTTGCTCTCAGAAGGGCATGTTTCAGCCATTGTGTCCCTTCAACCCTGGGAGAATTACTTAAACTAGGCCAAAATGTACTGTGTGACAAACATCCCATTTAGCTCAATCCTTTGACCAGAACTCTTATACAGAATTCTGAAAATTCTTTTCTTCTTCTCTTGAATCATGTCCTCATGTCCTTGATTCAAAATAAATAGCCCATTCAGTGACTGAACTGAAAGATCATATGACTAATCATTTTCATTCTTTATGCAGCCATGGTCATAAACTACAGCAATAAATGATGGATTACACATTGGCTCTGCCTGAGCCACCATGCTTCATCGTGCACACCACAAGCATGGGAAGGCAGCAACTAAGGTGAGGGAAAGGAGAAGAAAAAGAAGGGGAAAG
>NW_004524598.1:13782745-13787229 GCF_000260255.1 Octodon degus | reverse complement strand
GAGAGATCCCTAGCTGTCCTGGTATTCCCATAATGCTGTCTACCATAACACATAATATAACACACAATATTTTCCTGTTTCTTTGATTGAGAAAAGCCCCATAAAAAGTAAATATTGGACTGAAAATTGAAATGCACTGAAGATGCATCTCCAAACAAGTCTTCTAGGAGAAATGATTTCTGACAAGCTCCTGCACAGCATTAATGCATTTATTAATGTGTTCACATACTTACTCAACATCAAACTTTTACCTAAAATCCTTTGGGAGTCATGGTCATATTTTAATTTCTATTTCAAGACTGCTCTCACGTCCTCACCTGCCTCTGCACTTATGGGTTCTATCCCTACAAGTTTTTGAATCCAAAGATTTGATCAACCACAAATAAAAAATTGAAAGTTTTAGTTTTTGTAAATGGGGAAGGGAAGAGCGGTTGAAGAGAGATTAAGGGACTAGAAAAAAAAGAATCAAGTTCTAACATGTATGGGTACAAATCTGTATGGTATGAATGCCAAGAATATATATATCTAAAACATAAAAATTTGATTGAAAAAACAAAATTCAAAATTGTTTTAATGTTTAAAAAAATTCACCTATTCTGAAGATATGTAAATATGTTTGGCATTTTTTGCTAAACAATCCAGTGTAAGAATTATTTATATTGATTTATATTGTATCAGTATTATTTCATACCAATCTAAAGATGATTTTGAATGTACAGGAGGTTAAGTGCAAACACTACATCATTTTATTTTGTTTTGTATTGATTTAAGAATAGGAAAAATTTGCCGAGAGAAAGAAAATTTCAGTCTAAGAGGGACAGAAGGGGCCCCAGAAAGTGGATTGCCCATCATTCCTTCTTCTAAAGGGTATTTTATGCAGCAAAATCTCACAAGGTGAGCTGGACTTAAGGTAAGACAGAACCACAACCAATCAATAACATCACAAGTAGTTTCTGAGGTAATATTGATCCAGTGGCAAATCATAAAATGGATGTGAGGTGGGACAAAACTATGGTCAATCAATAAAATTACAACAAGTATAGTAGGTAGGGTAATATTGATTAAATGGGGATCAAGTGCGGAGGCAAATCATATAGCTAGCGCACATGGGACGGATGAGGACTTGCCTGGAAGGGGTGGCTTAAGGAGGTTTAGTCCTTCACTCAAGGTGACTGATGCCTACTTAGAATATCAATCACCACTGTTCATCCCTGGGAGAAGAATATGAGAGAAGGGAGTAGTTTTTCTTTTTCTTGAAGCCTGGACTTCAGTGAATGCACCTCCAGCCATGTTGTCTTCTGCATTGACCTCTAGAGGACCAGCCGTGTCTGACGGTCTACAATTTTTCTACCTAACTTTGCTGTCTGTAATATTCCCCTATGGAGAAGTGCACCCAGCTTCGTGAGAGAGCAAAGGCTAAAGAGTGATCAGGCTATTGCCAACTGAAGAGGGTAATAGCTGTGAGATGCAGTCAGAGACATTCCACAGAAGTCTATCTAGAGGCCCTCAATAGATACCAAGTGTTCTTGGGTACACATGCAGCTTAAAGTCTGGAGGAAAAATATCACAGAAACATTTAAGTTTGCATGGACCAAATAATGAAATTAACAGGATAATTATTAATATAGCCGACAAGTTTTCCACAAGGAGGAATAAGTAATAGCTTTCCATAAAGAGGATAAAGAGCAGGTCCTGGGAAATTCAGAATTTCATATGTCGTTAACCTGTCATCTAATACCTTGAACAGCCATCGAGACACTAGCAGAAGGATCAGGAATGTATACACAACATTCAGCTTTTATAATTGCCCAAGTACCTGCTGTGCTACTGTTAGAGTGTCTACTGCCATCCAATTTTGGAGGATGGCTTGCCTCATTAATTTTACTTCTTCATTTAGGAAAAAGACCAGTAACAGTGTTGTTTAAGGCCCACTGAGTATAGTTAGTTAAGACTGTGTAATGCTGTGTGACATAGAGAAGATATAAAGATAGAAGCCAAATGATTATAGCATTGAAACACACTTCTAGACCCTCGATGTCATAAGCAAGGTAAATTTGAAGGTTTGCCAATACTTGTGACACTTTTGCCTTATAATCATCAAATCCCAGCATGCATCTTCCTATCCATCCAGAGCCACAGATTGATTCCAAAGGACCAATGAATGCCACTGGGGGCTTCCTATCTAATTCCTGAGTGATTAAGTCAGTTAGTTGCAAACCAATCTTCAGTCTGTAGAATTACTGTGTGCATACATTGTTTGGGGATTACCCATCCTAAAGTATTTAGTAGAGTTCAGTCAATGAGAAAAGGAGTGATTATCTGTTCCCACCAGAAAAGGGCTTTTCTACTAAGGTGTCCTAGAGTGGGGGTTAACCATAGATCATCATACCATATCTGAAAATAGCCACCTTGATATGTGTAGTTGTTGGCTCTTGGTACAGACCCTTACTTTTATTTAATAGGGGCTCTACAAAAACCTTTAAAGAGGTTTTAGTAGAATTGTTAAAATAAATTCAATTATATCTAAGATTATTAAGAGTATGATTTATAAACCACTCAGCTACCTTGAAATGGTGGGTGAAACTATGAACCATGAAATTCTTTCATAATGCATCACTATACTACTGTAGTTTGTTCCTTCTCTTTGGAGTGGGGCAACATACCAAGGAATCCCAGATGTACTGGACAAGAGGAGCAGGTCACATATCCAGCAAGATGTTCATTGTACTGAATTTGCATATTGTGTCCACCTTAGAAAGGAATGACATTCTCCCTTAAGTGATAAAGTGATTAGTAAAACAGCTAAGAATAACATCTTAATTACTTATCTGAAGCCTTTTTTTTTCTTGAACAAGAATCTTAAGTCTTCCATAGGTTCACAAGAGTACTCCAAATATGGTTGCTCATACTCAGTGACAGTCTCTGGTTCCCAGAACTTGACTTGAGTGTTGTGTATCCAGAAGTCCAGGCCTGCTACCTTGACAGCTGATGGAGTTGACAGGATCGCAGTTTTTGCTCCTTCCCAAGCTGGTCCTAGGGAAGGGGATGATGAGGGAAGAAAGTTTACCAGTAATTAGGTCTCAAGGGTAGAATATGGAATTCCCTTTTCTTTTTTTTCTTTTTTATTAATTTTGTTGAGAAACAAATAGCAAACTTCAAAACCAATTAGTAGAACAGTTTCAATAATTAATACATTGCATATTGTTGTCTTTATAGTGGTTATTCATAGTACAAGATGCAGACATGATATCCTGTCCATTATTAGTACAAATCTTTCTTCTCGTTGAATTAAGAGAAAGCAGCTGTATATCTATACTATTTTGTATGTACAGACACAAAATGGTCCTTCATTTACATCTCTTTTTTTGTTTAGTTTTGTCAAAGATAGGTATTCCATTATCATTCAAATATTGTAGGTGCATGAATTCAGCAAAATAATCCAATATAGTCCACTAGTCCATAATAGTAGTGAGTTATACGTAGGACTGACAATGTCAGAAGTTGTTGACTTGAGCCTTTTACAGCTCAGCATACAATATGGGGTTACTTTTTATAGCTCATTTTTATACTTTTTCTGCTGGATGGTTAAGACCAAGATAAAACAAGACCTAGGTTGAGCCTCCATTAGCCATTTAAGAGTCTGTTGGAATTTAGCCACTGGGGTGTCATTCTCTAGTAAGGCATCTTCTATCAAAGAGAAATCATCAGTGCACAAAAAGCATCCAAAAGCATTTCAAATGAACTGAGGCTTAGAATTTGAGGGGTATTTCTTATTCTTTTTTTTTTTTTTCCTTTGCGATACCAGGAATTGAACTCAGGACCCTGCCCTGCCAGGCAAGCACTTATTCTCCTGAGCTATCTCTCCAGTATTTCTTGTTCTAATGGGCACTAAAAGGCCACTGCAGGTGGGTCTTCTGAGCCATTTTGTGAAGATGTCTTTTCAGGATCTCATTCATTTTTTTCTCTTTCCTAATGACTGTGGTTTCCATGCACAGTTGATGAGATAGAGAAGGCTCCATTCCTGTGAGACATCCCATGAGATTGCTGCTTTGAAAGAAGGCCCATTACCACTCTGTAAGTTCTTAGTAAGTCTAAATCTGGGGAACATTTCTAAGACTAAAACTTTTACTACATCTTGTGCCCTCTGTTCTGCAAGGAAAATCATCAACCCAGCTTCTGAAGGTATCTACCCAGACTAATAAGTACTGAAGTCCTTTACTCTTTGGGATATGAGTGAAACAAAGCTGTTAGTAAGTGTAGAAACTGTTCTCAAGGGAATAAGATAGCAATTGTAACACATTGCCTCTGTTGAAAGAGTCTGATATTTTAGGTCCTTCCAGTTTTGACTATAATTGTCTCTAAAATTAAATAGCAAAAAATAAAAAAATAAAAAAGGGGCCTGGCCCTAGCTCAGGCCTTTAAGTGGCTGCTTCCACAAAGCTGTCAGCCTCAGGTTGCTGGAGTTCGAACCTCACAACTCTCCC
>NW_004524598.1:13782109-13782645 GCF_000260255.1 Octodon degus | reverse complement strand
TCAAAGAGATATAGAGGAAATTAAAACCTCAATCACAGGGGCTGGGGAGATAGCTCAGTAGAATAAGTGCTTGCTTGGCAAGTACCAGGGCCTGAGTTCAATCCCCGGTTCGGCCAAAAAAGAAAAATAAATAAATAAAATCTCAATCACGTGCTTGTAAAACTCTTTAAGTGAAAGTGAAGACAGAGTTTCAGATCTTGAAGCAGTTAGTATAGCTAGTAAAAAGGTAAGAAAAGATTTCTTTAAAAAAATAGGATGCAGAAAAAAAATAATATCTCACCTACAAGATGATGCAAGGATGAACAATGTGAGACTAACTAATAGGCATCAATGACAAAGAAGGAGCAAATACAAATAACATAAAAAAATATGGGCAGAAGTAATAGCAGAAAACTTCCCAAATATGAGGAAATAATCTGATATTCAGGAAACCAAAGCATACAGAATGCCAAGTAAGTTCAACCCGACTAAAAACACACCGAGACATATAATGGTCAAGATCCCAGAAATTCAGCACAAGAATAATATACTGAAAG
>NW_004524598.1:13780684-13781887 GCF_000260255.1 Octodon degus | reverse complement strand
GTTATTTTTGACCAATGAAAAACTCACAAGTTATTGTACATAAACAAAATATGCTTTGTGTCTGTAAAACTAGATAGATAGATAGATAGATAGATAGATAGATAGATAGATAGATAGATAGATCTTAGCTTAAGTGAGTTACCTCTTATTTGGTGACTCTTTTATGTTGTTATGATGGCTGAAAGGAAGACCGTAATTTAAAGGAAGGACAAAGAAATGTGTCAGTGTCCAGAAATAGGCTAGTCTTCTTTTTTTCTCTAGTCATGATTACTCAGGGCTCCTCCATGGAGATATTAGGTGGATATGAAAATCCTGCTGGAGGAGGCAGATTACTCCAGGGACCTTCAGCCTTGCAAGATCAGCTGAGAAGATGAGTTTGTGCTCTGGGCCTTTGCTTCAGAGTACAGTCTTGCTTCAGGGCTGTCAGGGAACACTATGGAGGGCCTCTTAAGCAGCCCCTCTTCTGGCAGTAGCAGCAGGTTAGGCTGGTAGTCATAAAACTCCTCTTGTTTTTATTGAGAGAGGTATATGAATAAGAGTAGTCATTGAGCATAAACAAGTTAAAAAAATTTGAACATAAGGTAATTCTGACCATTTTGCCTCTTTTTACAGTATAAATCTAATTATAAAATAGCTTTATATAGAGCGCAGGCCCGGCGAGTGAGTGAGATGACCTGGGCTGCCGGATCCTGAACAGACCCAGAGCGCAGGCCTGGCAAGGGAGTGAGACAACCGAGGCCGCGGGATCCTGAACAGACCGAGAGCGCAGGCCAGGCATGGAACCCTTCAGCAGAACTCCCTGCAAAGAGGCTAGAGGCAAGACCCACCCAGCTGATTCAGGAGCAGAACATCTTCCCAGAGAGACACAAAGAGTTCAACTCTAAGGCTGCAGCAGAAAGAAGTGGAGCACAGCAGCAAGATCCAAACAACACTCACCTGGAAGAATCCGAACTTCACAGATCTGGACCTGGTGCTAAGGTAATAACTCTATCTAAGCTCTACACCGAAGGTCAGACAGAAGACAGTGGTATACAAAATGACAAAGAAAAGGAACAAAAAGTAGTCTCAGGCCCCGAGTCCACCCAGTACAAATGCAGAAGACACTAGCACTGAGGAAACTGGAAATCACACACCAGATATCTCTGAAATAATAGCGTTGACAGTAAAGAATCAACTGCAAAAAGGTATACAAGAAATAATTTC
>NW_004524598.1:13771483-13780584 GCF_000260255.1 Octodon degus | reverse complement strand
TGCTATCTGTTTATCAATAAAACTTTAAAAAAAAAAGCACGCTTCAGTAAAAGCAAAGGAATTGAAATTATCCCATACTTACTATCTAGCCATAGTAAAATGAAACTGGAAATCCTTGACCAAAAAAAACCCACAAAACATCATAAATACATGTAATTTAAATAACAACCTCTTAAACATCACAGGTGGAACTTAAAAAGTATTTACAGTAAGAAGAAAATTCAGATACAACTTATCAGAACCTGTGGGATACAATGAAAGCCATTGTAAAAGAAATTATAGTGGTATATTAGCACATTAGGAAAACAGAACAAGCCCAATAAAGGATCTTCTTCTGTACCTCAAGCTTCAAGAAAAAAAAATAAAGCAAATCAAGGCCAAAGCCCAAAGAAGGAAGGAAATTATAAAGATTAGAGCAGAAATTAATGTCAATGGAGATGAAGGAAACAATACCAATAATTAAGGAGTCCAAGAGTTTCTTCTTTGAAAGAATAAATAAAATTGATAAACCCATAGACAACATTA
This sequence comes from Octodon degus, assembly GCF_000260255.1. Taxonomy (NCBI): domain Eukaryota; kingdom Metazoa; phylum Chordata; class Mammalia; order Rodentia; family Octodontidae; genus Octodon; species Octodon degus. Next base: position 13,780,059 of record NW_004524598.1, on the reverse strand, counting down.
TCAAAAAAGTAAACTAAAAACTCAAAGTTATGCACTAAGAAATGAAAAAGGTGAAATCACTACACACCCCAGAGAAATTCAGATCATCAATACCTACTCTCAAAATCCTTACTCTCAGGGCTGGCAAGATAGCTCAGTGGATAAATGCCTGCTTAGGCAAATGAGGAACTGGGATCTGATCCCTGGCACCACATGCCTCACCAGCCTTACCCTTGGGCATGATTAGCTGGCCACTGAGTGCAGGCATGGTGGCACATGCCTGTAATCCCACCACTGGAAAGGCTGAAAACAGGAGGATCACTATAAGTCTAAGCAACGTAGTGAGACACTGTTCCAAATACAATGAAAAAAAAAAAAATCTTTACTCTCACAGAATGGAAAACATAGAGGAAACAGATAGTTTCCTAGGTACATATAAAATGCTAAAGCTGAGTCAAGAAGATATGCAAACTCTAAATTAAAAAAACCAAGAAATGAAATTGAAAATGTAATAAAACTCCTACCAAGAAAGAAAAGTCCAGGCTTTGATTGATTCACACTTAAATTCCTCAAAAGTTTAGAGATTTAGTACCTACTTTTCTCAAACTCTCCAAAGAAATTGAAAAGGAAACAATACTTCCAAACTCATTCCTGGAGGCAAGCATTATTCTGATACCAAAACCAGGGGAAGATCCAACTAATAAGAGAGAACTATAGGCCAATCACTCTAATGAACATAGATGCAAAAATCTTCAATAAAGTATTAGTAAACAGAATGCAACAAATCATCGAGAAGATTATGCAGTACAACCAAGTAAGATTCATCCCAGGAATGCAGGGATGGTTCAGCACAAACAAATCCATAAATGTAATACACTACAACAATAGACACAAAGATGAAAAACACATGATCATCTCGATGCAGAGGAAGCTTTGGACAAAGTCCAACAATTTTTCATGATAAAAAACACTACAGAAATCAGAATAGGTGGTCTATATCTCAACTTGATAAAAGCCATCTATGAGAAACCAACAGCCAGCATCATACTAATGGAAAAAACCTTAGCATTCTTCCATTAAAATCAGGAACAAGACAAGGACGTCCATTGTCTCCACTCCTATTCAATATAGTTCTAGAAACATTAGGCAGAGCAATTAGACAAGAGAGACAAATGAAACGAATAAGGATTAGAAAAGTAGTGAAATTATCATTATGTATAGGTAAGATGATAGTCTACATAGAAAACCCAAAAACGCTACCAAGAGTCTTATAGATTTAGTAATCAAATTCAGTAACATAGCAGAATGCAGTCAACACTCAAAAATAATTAGCACTTTTTTACACAAATGATGAGCATACCTTGAAAGAAATTAGGGAAATCACACCTTTCACAATAACATCCAAAAAAAAAAAAAAATGAAATACTTAGGAAGCAATCTTACAAAGGAAGTAAAAGATTTATACAGTGAAAATTACAACATTCTGAGAAAAGACATCAAATAGGATTTGAGGAAATGTAAAGATATTCCTTGTTCATGGATGGGAAGAACTAACAATCTGAAAATTGATATACTCCCAAAATTATAGAGATTCAATGCAACCCTGATTAAAATACCATGAGCATATCTCTTAGAGCTAGAGAAAACATTCCTAAAATTCATCTGGAACCAGAAGAGGCTTGGAATAATGGAGGCAGTCCTGGAAGACAAAGAAAAGGCAGGAGACACCACAATTCCTAACCTGAAATAGTACCATAAAGACACTGTGATAAAATCAACATGGTATAGGAAGAAGAAAAAAATAGACCTCAGAATCAGTGGAACAGTTTAGAATATGCAGACACAACTACAAACACTCATCCACCTTATCTTAACAAGGGGGCCAAACATGTTCACTAGAAGAAAGCCTCTTCTTTCTATTGTTTCATTTGTTGCAGGAAAACCTAGCTTTCCACACACCAAAGGCTAAAATTAGACCCATGCCTATCACTATGTACTAAACTACAGTCAAAATTGATCAAAGATTTAAACGTTAAAACAGAACCATCACCTGGAGAAATAAGTAGGTAAAAATCCCAAAGACATAGAAGTAGGCAGAGAGCTTATAAGCAAAAAGAAAACTGCAGGGAAATACTTCCAAGAATTAACAACTGGTATCTCATCTTTTTGAAAAGTTTCTGCACTTCGAAAGAAATACCCCAAACATAAGAAGAAAACCCACAAATTGGAAAAAATTTTAGCTGACTGTGCCTCTATCAAAAGTCTTCTATCTAGAACATGTAAAGAATTTTTAAAAATCAAGACCACAAAATTCAAAGACCTAATCCAAAAATGAGCATTTGAGATGAGTATACACTTCTCAGATGCAGTAATACAAATGCTAAGTAAATACACAAAAAAATGTTCAAAAACATTGGTCACTTGAGAAATGCAAAATAAAACACTTCTGAGATTCCATCTCAACTCAGAAAGAATGGCTATCATCAAGAAGTCAGCCAATAACAAATGCTGCAGAGGCTGTGTGGAACAAGGAACCATTCTCCACTGTTGGTGGGAGTGCAGACTGGTACAACCACTATGGAAATCATTGTGGAGATTCCTTCAAAAGCTAGGACTGGAGGTCCCATTCAACACAGGTATTCCTCTCCTTGGTCTTTTTCCAGAAGAACTGAAAACATCATACCACAGTGATATATGTGTACCCCTACTAATAGTAGTGCCTTTTGTCATAGCTAAATCATGGAAGCAACTCAAAATCCCATCAACTGAGGAGTGGGTAAAAAAGATTTGGTATTTTTACACAATGTAGCTTTATTCAGCTATAAAAAGTGATGAATTTGAAGCTTTTTTCCAGTAAATGGATGCAACTAAATATCATACTCTTAAATGAAATAAATCATACCTGTATGTGTAAACATCGTATTGTCTCCTTAGTGTGACAAGCTGAAAGACAAAATCTGAATGGTACAATAGATACTGGGAAAAGAGAATGAAACTATTCAAAAGGAAGGAATTACTGAGATGAGAAGGACAGGAGATGGAGTAGGGGAAAGAGATGTATCTACGTATTTTAAGCATGATTGTTCGCTCGCCTATACAGTGGATTTCTACTGGTCTATTGAAAGGAACAGTTAAAGCTTAACTTGTTGTGTCTTCTCTTTTCAATTTCTTTTCCTTTTTCTCTTCTTAATTTCTTATATTTTTGTTCTTTTTTCTTTCTTCTTCCAATTTTGCATGCATATATCTGGTAACAACAACTAATTTGAATACAACTCTATGTATTACAACAAATACTTTGAAGTACATATTGTTTTGTTTAGTGAAATTCTGTGTCTTTTATAATTTTTGTTTTATTTTGTACTCTCTTTAAATATTAAAAGATTAAATTTTTCTTCTGGATGAATACAACAATATCAAAATGTTGGTAAGTATAATTTTTTTTCCTACTTTATCCAGCCAGGAGACTTTTTCTTGAATACACAAGTAAAAGATATTAAGAAGCAGCACAGAATTTTCTCCAAGTACAATGATCCTATTTCAAAACTACCTAATGGCTTAAATATAAAAGAAAATTTATGATGCACAAGCTATTATCAAGTTAGAGTATTAAATAAATTAATTTAAATGACATTTTATTTAATATGTTGAATACATATAAGCAAATATCTTTAACATTTTATAAGTACAGTTACATATACATGAGTGCATATCCCGCTGCCTGTGAAACTATTCAATGATTTCACTCAAAATATTTTTACTAAATAAGCTTGGTATAATAATTTTGAGAGGAAAACATCTTTATGATTAAAATTTTTGGTTGCTTTTCAAGAATTGCTAACTGAAGTCAGAACAGTCTTTACTGAGGTAATAAAATCTTGAAGGTGACCTATATCCTTATAAGTCTGCATTACAGACTTCCCAAGGGGCCTAGAAACTTCCTGTCAGTCTCACTGTGTGAATCACTGAGTTTACAGATTTCAGGACACGGAGCCCGGCCTAAGTTCTTCAGGCCAATCATTATTATTGGGGAAATTTTAAGCAGAACAATGTCATAGCTAATGAAACTTTGTTGTTTTGGAGCTACTCTTGTCTCTGGGGTATTTTGGGAGTGTCCTGAGCTGAACACTATTGGCCTCTCCTTTCCCCTGCCCTCTATATGTCTTGGCTATCCAGGAGAACCCTTTTGATGCGTTTTTCCAACTAAGCCATAACTGCACAAGGCAGGGGCTGCTTTCTTCTCACATTCCATAGTTGGCAAAGTCTGTTCTGCTTACCGACAAAAACAGACAAATATTCCAGGAAAGTTAACAATGATGAGAACAATAGCTAGTAACAATAGAGTACTTCTAATATGCTCTAAAATCTTACCCTATATTAACATTTTAATCCACATAAAATGCTATAAAGTAAATATAATATTTTTCTATTGTACACATAAGGAAATTGAGTCACAAAGAGGTATAAGTGGGATTACAATTCTGTAGGAGTTATGCGGGAAAAAATGAGTAATGTCAGCAAGCCAAATAGAGAGTGACCTAAGAATAATGTCTGAACTAAAAGAACAGATATTATTTGACCACATCATTATCTGCTGTCAAATAAAAAAAATCTTTACAATATACTGGGATGTCAATGATAAATTATATTATACCTGGCATAACCTCAAGAAAATATTGCTAGAAAGTTGGCTATAGGACAATCTCTAAAATTTAAAACAATCAAATAAATGATTTTATATAAAGACAATATTTCATCCTGTTTTTATGTATTCTTAACCCCATAAGATTTTCTGTTATTGAAGAATTTTTTTTTAGTATTTGGTTAAGTTACTCACTCTTTACATACTGTTAAGAATTAAGTGTTTGCAGATGAAAATGAACTTTTTGATCTATCCATTTTTAAGTCTTTCTGACTTTGGACTGAGTAATGCCATGAAGCTGGAGGGTTTTCTGCAGGAGTAGTTAAGCACTCACTTTGGAAGTCGTGCCTGGGCGACCCCTGAGCCACTTGCTCCTCAGAAATACAGCCCCAAGTGGATATCTGGTCTATGTAAGTAAATCACCAACCTCCCTTGTCAGGTTGGGAACCCTGTGTGATAATCTCTGAGGATTTAAAGCTGCATAAAACCTGGTACTCAGGAGAACAAGGTGTTACAGAAAGCATTTTCCCTTTGCCCATTCTTTAGTTTAAGAAACTACACATATGCACCACCTACATCTTAGAAAAGTTACCATGCCATGGCAATGCTGAATAGGTGGGGAATCTGTGAATTCTTAGTGACCTCATGTGCAGCATTTTATTTTACAATAGTACAGCATTTCCTTTTCTCAGAACCTGGGATTGAACTCAGGCCCTTGCACTTGCCAGACAAGCGCTTATTCTACTGAGCCATCTCCCCGGCCCTAGCACAGCATTTTGAAGGAGCACAGTTTGAGATTCTTCCTGACCAGTTGTTCAAGACTCAGTCTGACATCAACTCCGCCAAACTCTCTCAGACCCTCCTGAATCTCATGTCAGACTGTTTGGGCACCTTGCTCACAAATCACCCATGCATTTTTTATTGCCCTCTTACTCTCCTATAGAGTGACTGCTGTTTGGTTCATGATCCTCCCAATGACACTGTTCTGTCATTGTGACTGCAAAGTCAGCACCTAGAACACTGACAGGAATTCAACAGGGAATGACTAATTGTTGAACAGGACTTCAGATTATTTGTGAATGTTAGCAAACCATTCATTTTCCATCTATCAGACATAACACTATAATCACAGGGTTCAAGGTCAACATATGTGAAACATCCTTAAAACATATCAACACTACCAAATAGTGCCCAAGGAGTCAAATGGGATGATGCCGTAAAACTTTCCAGGCAGTTCAACATTTTATTGCCCAGAAAGATTCAATTGTCCATACTACTATACAGTTAATATAGAAAATTTTTTATCTCTATTAATGCTAAAACTCCCCTTAGAAATCATATTTTCACTCTTTTAACATTCTCTTCATGAATACATGAAAAAATGTATCAGAATTGCTATATATGAGATGCCACAATGTCTAATCTAGAAAAATCTAAATTAATTACAATTTGTTTTATGAAGAAAGACATTGAAATGAAGTATATCTTTAATGGTTCAAAAATCAGAAAAGAAAGGGAGAAAAGAAAAATTAACAGATATCGCTTTTTCTTCCAACATTCTTCCTCAGCCACTTTTGTTTTATTTATTTATTTGTATTTAGGACAGAGTGTACAGGGTGTACAGGGTCTCACTGCATACATAGGACTCCTAGTGATCCTCCTGTTTACAGCACCCCAAGTGCTGAGATTACAGGCAGGAGCCACCACATCCAGTCTTGATGGCCATCTCAGTGTGTCCTGGGGGCTGGGCCACCAGGGCAGGCCCCTGCGTCTGCCTAAGCAGGCGCTTTAATCAGCTGAGCTATTCGGCTGGCTCACAGCCACTTTACTTTTAGATTCTACTGAAGTCTTTACCCAGATAGACCTAGAAAATTTAAGAATAATTTTTCCCTTAAATCCCCACATTAAATAATAAAAACTAGGATGTAAAGATGACCAAGGTACGTGTGCATACTGATTCCCCATGATGATTGTATTTATTATGTGTTTTATTTACTTTTCTCTTGTTGCTGAGACAAAATATGCAACACTCGAAGTTTAAAAGTTATTTAGTTCACAGTTTGTAGAGGCTTAAGTCCATGATCAGCTGACTCCAAGGCAGGGCAGGTGGTAGACAGGCACCACAGAGGAGGAACTGTTCATGGAAGACAGAAGGTAGCAAAGCAAAGGAGAGACCATAACAGTTTCTTTCTGCCTCTTTTATACTCTAGGTTACCAGGATTAGGGTGGCATGAAGCCAATCCATAGAATGATTTAGCAATTACACAACTTTAATTTCAACATCACACACTCTAGATGTGGCCACCTCTAAAAATGCCCCACCTAAGACTGCATGAGACATTAAGGCACAAGCCATGACATTATGTATAGCAAACATACAAATCAAAAAAAAAAGTTTTTAAAAAACTAAACTAAATTAGTAGGATGATTCAGGTCTTTGACTGAGGACTTTCAAGCCTACTGTCTAGGGATCAGCATAATCAGAATATAGTGAGGTTTTGGTTTTGTTTGTTCTTTCGGCTTTTGGAAACTAAAAAATACAGTGTCTTTGGCATCCATTCAACATTCACCAATTAAGAAAGTGATCACCATACCTGTTCTTTGTTTGTGTGCATCAAGTCTTGAGATATTTTTGGAGGGCTGAGATGTGATTAGAATTCAAGTAGGGTGACTAAATTAGTAAACCAGCTGTTGTCTTTAAAGCATGTCAGTGATTTCAGTGGAGTGGAAGAGCTGCATTCTGTTACAGCTAATAAATTTTCAAGTTCACATATCATCAAGTTTCAGTTAAAATTAAATATCAAATTCACAATTGTCAGGCTAAACACATTTCGTGCATCACCTTTTGAACCACTGCCTGTGTAAGTCTAAGCCAGATGCTTCTTTACTGATAACACTTGTTCTTTGCTGCATTAATATTCCGATAAGTGTGTGGGAACCATGAGAGAAGTGTACACCCCTCATGTGGAGGCCCAAGGCAGCACCCACCACTGGGATGAGTGCTCTGTTTCCCAAGCAGTGATTTCCCAGACATCCCCTAGTGTGCCGGTTCTCCCTGACTGGTAGTTTAAAGCACAGCATCACCCTAAGATCATGCCCTTAGCTTTATACAGGCAATGTACTCAAAAGTGCTGCTTCACCATACATTAAACACCTATCACCTTCACCTCAAAACAGCTTTTTGGCACAACCTGGCTAGAAAGCAGTTGAAAAATATTTAAATCCCAAGTTTAAGTGGCTTAGAGGATTCCTTGTAGGATAAAGAGTTTCCTTGGCTTTAGGTGCCTGAGACAGTGACACATTTGCTTGATAGTGAGTGAAAATCCTGGTTGCTGGTGAGTGTGAAAGTCATTATTACTTCCTTACAGGTCTTCGTTTGCATGACCATTTCCCATGCCTTCTGGCTCCTTCCCTAGATCCCTTTACAAGGAGTCTCACAACTGCAAAACAATAAAAATATCTCTGAGGAATATTTGAATATTGGTCACAAATTCCAAATAGATTTTGTTCTGCTTTCTTGTAAGTCTCTATAGTATTCATAGATTGCTAAACTTTTTAGCCCAGCCAGGTATAAATGTTTGAAATCCCAAGATTCTAACCAAAGGAATGGCTTCTCCATTTCTTTTGTGGTCTAGACACATAGAGGCCATCAAAGGCCACTCACAGTTGAGACACATTTTCAGTGGTTAAGGATCTAGACTCTGATGTTCTGGGTCTACAGCCTGGGGCTTTCTGCTTCCTAAAAGCATGCCCGTGGGCGAGCTTTGTAATCTCTTGTTCAGGGGCATGGTGCATGCCATGGAAACAGTGCTTATTAAGAAAACTTTCTAGGGGCTGGTGAGATGGCTCAGTGGTCTAAAGCACCTACTTGGAGCAAGCTTAGCAAAGCACAGGGACCGCGGTTCAATCCCCCAGCACCACATGCCAGCCAGCCCTGCCCCCTGGTGGGCTGAGCTGG
>NW_004524598.1:13765217-13771383 GCF_000260255.1 Octodon degus | reverse complement strand
TAAATAAATAAAAATATAGCTTTATAATTAGTATTTCCCTCTGCATTCCATTTTGGCTCTAGGGATAGTAGGCCATGCATGTGTGTGGAAAACTGTTAAATGGCTTTTTCAACATGTAAGAGTCAAACATCTTCCAGTTCTTAAGAATGCATTCCAAGGGAGTAAAAAGACTTCAACATTGAGCTTCTCATGTCTGAAAATGCAATAAGAAATTGGGTACCCCTTTTAGTTACTGTTTAGTTTCTATTTATACCCTCGTGATGTCCCTTGAGCAGATTCCACTCCAGGGAAGGTGGATACTGCTGGAGAGAGAGCAGAAGACAAAATTTAGTCAGCTGGTCCACCCTCAATCTGGTGCACAATTTAATCTTCTCAGAAGCCTTCACACAGTCAGAGAACTGTGAAGGACACTGGTAAGCACAAGTAACAAATGGTCTCAACTCTAACAGTAATGTGTTAAAGAAGGAAAGGGGGCATTACCAAAAAGCGAGTTGTAAGTAGAGCACTTCTCAGGCTGTGAAGGAGATTACCTCTAAAAATAGATAGAAGAAATAATTGACTGGAAAATTTTTCCCCTGAGCCCTAGGGCAAAGAACTGTGCAAGACATTCTGTTACCCATTGTGTTGTTCACTGTGTTATCCACCTAGGGAAACTTTCCTAGTAGCAGAACAAGGCTATGCCTTATTTAAAGTTTTATATCTTTGAAGTTCACAGGTTAAGCATATTTATCATCTAGCAATCACATTTCACATGTTAGTAAAGGAATATTTATTAGTCTTCTATGCACACATAAGAGAAGAGATTGACTAGAAAATATCTTCCTTAGCTCTTAGCATATGTAAGACACAAATGTAAATCATTCCCCTGGTAATTGTTTTTCTCTGTGAAAGGCACACAGTTGTTGCAAATTGTCCTAGCCCTGATTCCTGGACAGAAGGACAGTCTAAGGACACAGTGGTATTAAAGTGAACTTCTAAACAGTTGGATAAATATAGGGCTTTCTGACTTAATAGTAAATAAAGAAAAATACAATAGATAAAAGAAGATTTTTTTTATGGTCAGAAGACAGTTTATACTGAAGAACCTTGGGTATCTGCCAGAAACCAGCTCTGGCCATGACACCTTAGTTGTTCTCCATTTCTATTGATCCAGAAAGCCAGAGATTGATTTCCAGAAAGGAATCTAGCTGTTTGCTTGGTCAACATTCCACTGGCCATTGGCTTCAGTGGGAATTCACCAAAAAACATACCAGGCAAATCTATCCTCTGTTTTAAGAGTGACAGCTGTAAGAACATTTAACTACCTGGCAGAGTAACCACTGTTTGTCAGTGTTTTATAAGGAATATGTAAAACCCTGAACAAGATCATTACCTAGTACTTTATAAGTTTACAGTAAAAGTTTTAAAGGCCACAACTTTTATCGGAGTATTTTATCTTAGGCATATAAATGATATTTAGATCTAGGAGGGAAAGTAGAAGGGTCAGTGATCCTTCCTTAGGCTAATTGTAGTTTGGTCCCATAAATAGGACCAAATGTGTTTTGGTGGTGCTTTGGATATAGCTCTTGGTTTCACCCAGAAGTCAGTTCTTTCCATTAAGATTCAGGTTTAGTCTACCAAAGGAAATCTTCCCAGAACACTAAGCTGAACATGGTTATTATGTGTGTTCTCCTAGACAGGCACAATTCTAATGTCCCATTTGACTCAGAGATGGGGTATGTATGCTTCATCTAAGATGAATTCCCTGTATTCAGCATTCATAAATGCTCATTTTCTATGGACTTTACTTGGCTGTTGGATGAGATAAAAAGGTTTGAACAGTTTAGACTTCTTTTTCTCTAGTCTTACATGCCTCCAAAAGAAGGAAACTGCAACATGGCAGGAAAGAATTAGAAGACCAGAGAAAAGAAATATTTTCCTCTCTTGGTCATGGTGAGTTATAGAGACAATTTGCCCCTGAGTCATCATTCCCATCCTGAAAAGGCAAGAATGAGAAATCTCAAGAGTCAAGATTGCTTCCTCATTAGTGGAAGGCCAGACCAGAAAGGAAACTGAAGCACAACAGGCTTGACATTTCCTCTAGAGTGCAGAGGAAGATCAGAGCCAGTTTGTTTCAGTGAAACCTGATCTGCAAGATCTTAAGAACAGCCACTAGCCTAGTACCCTTTAACAGGTAGGAGTCCCATATTTCCTTATACAGGCATGTATATATTCTAAGAATGGGCTATATTTCATTAATGAAAAGACCCATTGTACAGCATTTCCCATGAAATCCCATTAGGGTATGCTCTAATATTACATTTTCCTAGTGCTGCTAAGATAATAAAACATTGTAGTCAAATAAGTCAAACAGGTAAAATAAGGAACACTAGTAAGTTTAGCAACTAAATCCAAATGCAACATATACAAAACCAGAATAAAGTTTCCCATTAAAGAACTGTTAAAACCTTAGAATCTTCACATGTTTCCAATTTAAATTTATATGAAGTATGACCAATTATAAGCAATGGGCAAAGACATAACATCATAAAAATTTTAATTCTAAAATTTTGATTACCTAAGCGTGTCACAATCCAGGATCTATGAAACAAAAGCAAATTTTTACCTCTGTTCAATTATCTCAGTGGAAGATCTCCAAATGATATAGAAGAATGAAACTCCCAAGATGCCTCATTTGTGTTCTGTAAAATTTAAGAATAAATTCTAGGAAGAACAGAGGTTAAAAATAGGGAGATTTTATTAAAAGAAAACAGCTTCTGTCTGAGAGGGACAAAAGAGGGCCCAGAAAATGAGTTGTCCCTAAATCAACTTACATAATAGACTTACAAATGTGCAAATTTGAATATTTGGAATCCTGGACTCACCCCTCACAGCTATACACAGATATCACTTACTGTAAATATTGTCATAGCATATACTGATGAATAAACAAATGTGGTTTAGTGCCCTTGACACCGTGCTGCATTAGCAATCTCATTGCAATGAATATTTGAAGTTGGCTATGTCACCATCGATGTTCCAAATGGTACTCCACATTAGGCATCTTTCTTGGGGACCATACTTAGGGAAGTCTCTTCCCCCATGAGAATTATACAATAACTTAAAAAAAAGAAAACTTTTATTTTTCAATTTATTTATTCTTTAAAGGACAAACAAATGTGGCTCATAAACCATTTAATGAAAATAGTCCAATCTTCTTCCATTCAGGCTCCTGACAAGATTATTCTCAGGTATTCAGGGTGTTAGTTCATTTCAGCCAAATTTTACCTGCCTAAAGTATGATACAGGAAGATAAGGTGCTTTCCCCTCAGCCCCCTTCCCATGAGAATCAACCCTGAAAATTATACCTTATTTACACAAGGTTCTAGATAAACACATAGGAGTCATTTAAGAATTTCAACTGCATTATTACCAACCATAGCTTGATAGAAAAAGAGAGAAACTTCATTTGTTTGGCTGGGCTCTCGACATACATTTCTCTTAGTTCAATGAGAAGTAAGATTTGTACTAATAGTGTTTAGACAAGATATCATGTCTGCACCTTGTACTATGAATAACTTCTATGAAGACAACAACATGCAGTGTATTAATTGTTGTAACTGTCCTACTAACCTGTTTTGAAACTGTCTCATTGCTATTTCTTTCTCAATAAAATTAGTGAAAATAAAATAATGATCTATATAAATATTGCTTATCATTCATTTCTTAATAAGTCTTCTATTTTAATACAAGACAATTCCTAAATGATCAGTCTACCAATATCAAACCAAAGCTAGGAATAGAAAGTTGAAAGAATATTGTCCCTATGTTAATTAGTTTCCTGGTACTATAACACAAGACAAGACTTTATATAACTAATGGATAAAGAAATTTTTTTTTGGCTCATCATTCTGGAGGTTTGACTCCAACATCAGGCATCACTATTAATGTGGGCCTCTGATAAAGGGGACACATGGCAGGAGCATATGGTGGAACAAACCTCACACATTGAGACCCAGGAGCTGAGTGTGGCTGAGATAATAGAATCCCACAATTCCTCCCAAGGTTCTTTTAAGGGTCCAAATAACTTAAGGACCACACATTAGGTCTCACTTCTCAAAAGTTCCACCCCCACCCAATAGCGCCACCTGAAAACCAAGCCTTTAATGTATGGGCCTTCGAGGGACAAGCACAAAAACCATAGCAATCCCAGTTTACTCTTTGTTTCTTTTCTGAAAACTCAAGAAATTTAATGATTTCTCACTTTTATGCCTCAATCCATAAGAGGAAACTTTTTAACATCTAGTTACAATATTCTAAAGCACAAAATACTAGTATTGGCAAATCATTGAGATATATGACATTTTTATGTTGAATCTTCTTATATTTCATTTTTATACTTTTCTGCTGGGTGGTTAAGACCAAGGTAAAGCAGGACCTATGCAACAAGAGTTGTAGCTTTTGGGTCTGATAAGGTCAGTGAAATCCCCTCGGGATTTATCCTGAGATCCTGTACTACTTATTAGTCACACTCCTTGTTCCTAGGACACTGATAACTTAAAGAAGGGGTTTATTTTGACTTGTGTTTTCACCTATAACTGACTGGGTCCAAGGCAGGAAAGCATTGTGGGATTCCAATAGCATCCAGGAAGCAGAAAGACAGAGGAGGAACCAGGAAGTTACCCTCTTTCAGGTCACATTCCCAGTGCCCTGCCTTGTTTTACCAGGCCCACCTGTTAACATCACTTTTAGCTATCACACCCTCAAGATTCAGTCACCTTTCAAAGGTCCCATCTATGAGTGGGGAAAGGGGATATAAACCATAATAATCTATTGGTAACATGAACATTAAGTTTTTTTAACCATCTGAGAACTTATGAGGATGGTGGATGGTCCCTGGGATCCTGTTGAGCTGTGATACATGGGTCCTAGAAGGTGCAGATGTGGAGCTTGTGCTGGCATCCAATCCCACAATCTGAGAATTTAGGAGGACTCTGGGTGGTCCTTGGGATTCTAGTGAGCTAAAACCTTGGACACCAGCAGTGGACAAGCTGATGCCCAGGAGAACCTTCTGAAAACTTAGAAGGACCTTGGGCAGCTGTGGAATCCTGATAAACTCAGTCCATGCCTACCATATGCACAGAAATTTTATTGCACATCAGACAGTTTCCCTCACCAGGAGTGAGAGCCTTGGTGAGTCCTACCCTAACACTCAACTTACTGAGAATCTGACTAACCAACACCCCATCAATCTCCCACCACTGCTAAATCAGCTAATTATTGGGAGCTTTAAAAATACCAAAAAACAGGAGCAAAAGATACTCTCAATCCACCTCTCCACCTAGAAAAAGTTCAAGAGACAAGGACATAGAAGTATGTTTGAGGTCAAACACCTGAAGTTCCTGAAATGATAGCAACTGAAATAAAGGAGCAAGTCCACCAGGTTATAGAAGAAATATAATCAGAAATAATCTCTCAGGTCAAAAAGAAATGAAAACAATTGTGAAAAAATTGCTCAGCACAGCTAAAGAAGATACAGTTTTAGGGCTGGGGAGGTGGCTCAGTGGAATAAGCGCTTCCCTGGCAAGTGCAAGGGCCTGAGTTCAATCCCTGGCTCCACAAAAACAAACAAACAAAACAAACAAACAAACAAATATATATATAGACCCAGTCCTAGCCCAGGTCCGGTGAGTGTGTGGAGAGCTTCCTGCTAACCTGCGCTGGCGGGATCAGTCCCAGCCCAGGCGTAGCATGGGCCGGACCCTCTCCCACACCCTCGGGCCGCCACCCACCAATCCGCCCTACTTCCCCACTCCTCCCGCCAAGTAGAAATTTCTGCTGACTTCCAGGAACCCCCAAACCCAGTCCTAGCCCAGGTCCAGTGAGTGTGTGGAGAGCTTCCTGCTAACCTGCGCAGGAGGGACCAGTCCCAGCCCAGGCACAGCATGGGCCAGACCCTCTCCCACCCCCTTGGGCCGCCCCCCACCACTTCCCCATACCTCCCCCACCCCTCCCGCCCAGTAGGAATTTCTGCCGAGTTCCAGGAACGCCCAGACCCAGTCCTAGCCAAGGTCCGCAGTGGGAAGGACCTGAGCACAGCAGCCAGACCTAAGCCAGACGCAGCTGGATAAGTCCAAACTCTGTAGAGCTCTACCTGAACTTCAGTACTTGTGAAGGTTATAACTAC
>NW_004524598.1:13762385-13764229 GCF_000260255.1 Octodon degus | reverse complement strand
ACACACACACACACACACACATAAATTAAAAAAAATTAAAAAAAAAAGAAAACCTTCTAGGCAGAGAAACAACAAGCATTTTTCATCTCCATTCATCGTGTCATAGATAGCTGTCAGTGATTAGCAGAGTTAAAACATTTTAAAGCAGCCCATGTTTTATTTCTGCAGCTTCTCACCTCCTTTTATTCCTTTTTTAAATTTTTTATTCATTTAAATGAGAAAAAAGATAAAATAGCAATGAAACAGTTTCAAAATAGGTTAGTAGGAGAGTTACAATAATTAATACATTGTACATTGTTGTCTTTGTAGTAGTAATTCAGAGGAAAGATGCAAACATAATATCTTTTCTAAGCAATATTAGTACAAACCTTTCTTCTCAATGAACTAAGAAAAAGTAGCTGCATATCTATCCTAACTCTCTTGTGTATACATATATTTTTTTCTTTTTTTCTCACAAAAACATGGTCCTTTATTTATACTTTTGCAAAGTTAGTAACACGTGACACAAGGTTGCCTAGAGACTAATAGCTGACCTTAACCAGACAGGATGTTTGGGGCTGGGGAGATGGCTCAGTGGAATAAGTGCTTCCCTGGCAAGCACAAGGGCCTGAGTTCAATCCCTGGTTCTGAAAAATAAATAAATAAATAAATAAATAAATAAATAAATAAATAAATAAACAAACAAACAGTATGTTTATCTCAGGGTTGAGGTAGCTTATTTGCTTTAGGCACTGGGGCCTAGTCCCATCTACACACATTTGATCAATTTCCTAGGTTCCATGGCTC
Source organism: Octodon degus (assembly GCF_000260255.1). Classification (NCBI taxonomy): domain Eukaryota; kingdom Metazoa; phylum Chordata; class Mammalia; order Rodentia; family Octodontidae; genus Octodon; species Octodon degus. The sequence goes on along the minus strand of NW_004524598.1, from coordinate 13,763,443 downwards.
CCAACATATGCCCTTTATTGATTTGTTTTGTCAGAGATGGGTGTTCCATTGTAGTTAGAGAAGCTCTATTTGGAGAAGTCTTTAAAGGACCTTTTCATACTTGATGCCAGTCCAAAGATTATAGGTACTTGAATTCAGCAAAAATAACCCAGTATAGCCCAATAGTCCATAATAGCAGTGAGTTATCAGCACCACTGGCAATTGTCTGAAGTTGTTGATTTGAGCCTTTTACAGTTCCGCATATTAATATAGCTTTACTTTTTATACCTCGTGGTTACACTTTTCTGCTGGATGGTTAAGACCAAGTTAAAGCAAGACCTATATAACTAAAAATATAACTTTTGCTCTCTGATAAGGTCAATTAAATCCCCTTGGGATTTACCCTGAAACCATGTACAGCACCTTATAGATCTTTTGTTACAGTCAGCCATGTGGATGAGTCATGGCCATTGCTTGATCAATTTGCTCTCTGTGAAAGTCAGAGAGAATGTTTTCTCTCTAGGTGACTCTCCTTAGGCACACTATACATCATCAATCACTTTCCTCTGTGGCCCCATAATCTCCTTGATCATAAAATTTGGGACACCACTTAGTTACAGGATGTCACAAAAAGGTTCTCTTATGTCCTGAGTCCTCACTGACCTTGAAGGACTAGGTCCAAAACATTGGCTATCCATTTAGCCCATCTATCTCTGTAATTTTTGGTCTGCAAACTTGAGTTGTTAAACATCCAGAAGAGAAGCTTAATGATACTATTACCCTAACAGGGCAGTTAAACTTAACATCACTATCTGTCTGAATATGTAACACCTTAGTTCCAATTTTAGTATATGTGCTGCCAAAGCAAGCACTCAAATGCCTTAGGCATAAAATGGAACTGCTATTTTCCAACAACCATGGATATTCTAAAATTTACATCCCTATAGAATGTTCAAAAACAATGTGTAATTGTCTTTTTTAAAAAAAAAAACATTTATTTATTTATTTATTTATTTATTTTGCATTTAGTGTGTGTGTGTGTGTGTGTGTGTGTGTGGCCAGCTCAGCCCACCAGGGGG
>NW_004524598.1:13745742-13761232 GCF_000260255.1 Octodon degus | reverse complement strand
AGAGAGAGACAGAGAGAGAGACAGAGAGAGAGACAGAGAGAGAGACAGAGAGAGAGACAGAGAGTTAGTTTAAAACCAGCATCTCCCCAGGAATGGTATTTCTTCAATACTTCTATACTTGAGAGCTTTGGGTGGAAGGAAGGAAACAAGCAGAACATAAATTTAATACAGAAAATGAACCCAAGAGTCCGATTCACATCTCAGGAAAAGAGCTGTTTGCATGGAATTGGAGACCATGACTCACACTTTGGGCAGGATGTGGATGTGTAGAAAGAAACTCAACTTGAGCATACACACCATGTAAATCCTACTTTACTGTCAGTTCACAACTAAAAGGCATTTCTAAATGCATTTTGCAAATAGCACTTCACTGAAAGAACCAAGCAAAAGGGCAGGCAGGCAAGCAAGCAGGAAAGCAAGCAAGCAGGCAAGCAAGCAAGCAAGCAAGCAGGTGTGCTTTTTGCAGTGATCAATGTCTGCATGAAGATGGGTCAGCAGCACACCCCAGACTCACCAAACTGTCAAGGCAGATGTGAGCTGCCTGACCTTGCACTGGGTGAGCACAATCTTTTGATAAATGGTTACTACAGCCTTGATTAATTCAGTACTTAGGTGAATATACAGGACGGCAAAACTGAGACCTGAGGAAATGAACAACATTATTTCTATGGTGTGAAGACTGTGTGTGTCCGTTAAACACAACGCAAACTCATTTGAACTTCTGGAGCATTGCTGTTTTCAGGTACATTTTTGAATTTCAATTTATCTAATGTTGGATTAAAAATATATAATTATATTAGTGTAACAAACTTACATGAATAGAATAAGACTTACTGGAAATTCATCATCAAAATTTAAATTCTCCTGTGAGACATTTTTGATATCATTTTGCTGAAGGAAGGTGCAGTACTCCAACAGGACACACATAAAAAGCCAGAAATACAAGTCCCAGGGACCCTCACCCTAGGGAGACTTAAATGTCATCATTCTTTTTAAGAAATATGATTTTGATTCTTCTTTTCTCTTTGGGGCAAACTAGTACAATAACTAAGAAAAAGTCACATGCTTTATTCTACTATTCAGACATTGTAGCATCCTCTGTCTAAAAGCAAATTTGCTTGTCAGTTAGTTTCTCTCCCATCTGTCCTGACCAAGAGTCTGAGCATGTTCGCACTGCAGACTGCCACTTTGCTGTTTGCAAGGTGGAGACATTCAGTGCCAAGCAACCCTATCTGAAGATGGCACTGGTGAAATCATCACTGTCCAGCCTGGCTTCCCTTCAGCTAACTGATTAAAGTCTGTGATTTCACAGAAACTAAAGGAAAAACTACCCACATTTCAAGAGCACAGAGTGGGGGACATTACTTTGGAAAACTTCCCCTTTGTGGGTTTTTTCAGTAGTCAGTTTAAATCATCTTCTAGAACATCAGTGTTCCGATAACGTACCAATAACATTTGAGATCCTCTGCAATAATAATACCAAGGGTTTGATGGGAGCACCAATGCATCTGAGTTACCCAGTGATTTCTGCCAGTCTTTCTGGCACATAAACTATAGGTGACTGAGTTACATTCAGGAAGCACTGTTGATACTGATGTTGTTTTTGCCCATTAGGACTTAGACTGTGAGTGAGCCAACAGTAATCACCACCATACATGCTGTCTCTACAAGGTCACCATCTTTAGAGCTAATTTTCTAACTAAACAAGCATGCAAAATACAGGTGACAAAAGTTACTTGGAGAATTTACTACCCTGTTTTCTCTCAAAGACTACAAGGAGAAAATTAAATTTGGAACATTAAGAGGCATATTAAAATAAGCAACCTTCCTAATATTGTACATGTAGGCAGAGCTCATTTTTATGTAAAATGTTATACTTTCAATAGCTCTTGGATTCTTTATCAAATAAAATAAAATAAAATAAGCAACCTTTTGAGCTCTTCTTTTGCTTTTTGTTTTTTGCTTTTCTAAAGAGAAAAAAGTAGTAAAAAAAATTAGAAGTGATACAGAATTTCACCAAGCAAAATGATATGAATTCAATAACAGTTATTATACTGCATATTGTATTAAAATTAGTTGTTCAGATTACCAGACACAAGCATGAAAAACTTGTCCAAAAATTAGAAAGAGAAAATAAGCATTAACTATTCTTTTCAATAAAACAGTAGAAGTCAGCATCACAATTATCTAAGCTATCCTGTGTATATATGCATATTTCTTTTTCCCTTCATTCTTTCTTTCTTTCTCCTTTCCCTCATTCCAGTTATTCCTTCCCTTTGAACAGTATCTTTCTCTTTCATAGCATCAATTGTACCTTTCAGATTTTATTTACTCTTTCAGATTCTTACACTAGGATAACAAAATGATTTTTATACATGTAGGTCTGATTTATTTCACTTATGAATGTGACAACTTTGTATCAATCAAAGCTATTTACTCTTTCATTTTCCCTTTTTCCCTCCATCTCTCTCCCCACTCATTTTTTTATTATCCAGACTAGGCAGAAGACCTCTATAGTAGATTGCTAACTGATATTCAACTTGTTACACCCTGTGGAATTGTGCTAGTGTGGTTCTGGATGTGGGAAGCCCACCTGACGCTTGTTACCAACAGCATAAGAGGCAGAAATGGAAAAGCTAATGAGAGGCTTTTAGAGAAGGTATATGCAGAAGCTGTTGGAGCTGCTGGTTCTCTTGGGCTGTTCTTCTGGAGAACCTTGTCTTGCCAGCTTTCCTGATGAACTTGGTTGTTCTAGTTGGCGGAAGAGCTCAGGGTCTTGTTGCTGAGAATGACTACAGTTCACTTTGGGGAGTGCTGATTCTCACTTTGAGCATTGCTCCCTGGATCCAGAGGGGAAGGTGGTGCACTACTCAGCCTCCAGGAGAAGCTTGTTCCATTGGTTTTCCTGATGGAAATTCAGCTTTCCTCATCACTGTCACTGCGAATAGCTATGGTACATTTCTGAGGAACTCTGGTTCTTACCTTGAGCATTGTGTCTCGGCTGTAGTTCTGATCCTTCAGCCTGCTAACACAGATACTTCCTCCTGCTCATACAGATGTTCTAGCTTCCACCTCTGAACTTTGGGCCTTCCCAAGATAGATCCATAAAACAGGCCTTCATGAGACATTGTCATGGACTCTAGGTCTCCAGTTGGACTTGTAGGAAGTATTGTTATGAACTGTAGGTCTTCAGCTGGACTCATGCAGGACACTATTGTGGAATCTAGGCCCTCAGCTGTAGTTTTTGGTGTTTAGTGTGTGGACAAATTTTCTGCACTTTTTTATATAATTTTTGGGTTATTCACTATAAAATAATCTTGTAAAATGTGTCCTACATTGCATCATTCCTCTTGCACAAACCCCAAACCATGACAACCTCAAAATTTATGTGTCTCAAAATTTAATCACTCAAAAGATTAAAAATGGTAAAAATCAGAAACAAAATATAGCCTTTCTGGAACCTAGAATTGAGACACCTAGGGAAAAAAAATGAAGACAAAACTATAGAAAGTAGAAAAAGAGAACATGGTGTAGGAAGAAGAAATAGCCTGAAAGCTAAATCCATCTCCTGGTGAGAAGGACCTGTATACTCAAATACAAGGTAAACCTGGAGAGGGTCAGCAGCCACATGGGGACACAATGCACTGAACCAGCAGCATAAACCCCCAAAACCATATAGTTATTATGAATTGCAAAAGCAGGGTGGGTTTTGACTCTAAATGTAACTTCTTGCACATGGCAGGCTAGAGTTGGAAAAGCAATCATTGTAGATCCTGTCATGTGTGTGAGAGATTAATAATATCCTTTATAAAAAGGAGTTAGTTGTTTAAGACTGAGTTATCTTGGGAATAAGAAGCCACAGAACAAGTAAACCTCTACTTCACCCCCCCCCCCTTGGCAGAACCGGGGATTGAACTCAGACCCTTGAGTCTGAGTTGCAGAGTGAGTTCAAGCCCAACATGAAATAAAATGTATGACCGTGTCTTGAAAAAAACACAAAACAGATAAAGAAGAATCAACAAATGGGATTATATCAAACTGAATGGCTTCTGTACAGCAAAGAGAACTATGAATGAAAACATGTAGAATCAGAAAAATATTTGCCAGTTGTCCCTTGGACAGACTACTAATAACCTTAATATATGATGATCTCAGAAAAAAATTAGACCCCAGAAAATGAAATACTCAATGAACAGGAAATGGAATTGAATAGACAGTTATCAAAAGAAATGCAAAGGGTTAATAAATACATGAAATGTTCACTATGTTTTGCCCTTAGAGAAAATGCAATTCAAATTATCACTATCTTACTCCAGAAAGACTGGATATCATTAAGAAACCAAATGAAAGCAAATGTTGATGAGAGGCTAGGGTGGAAAAGAAACACTTGTACATTGTGGTGGGAATATAAACTGGTACAATCACTGTAAACATTCCACCAAAAACTAAAAATAGAAATTCTATTTGACCTTGCTATTCCCCTTCTAGGTATCTTCTTGAAGAAGTTAAAGATATGCTTATAACAGCACACCCCATAATATCTAAATACTAGAAATAACCTCTGTGTCCACCAATAGATGAGGGGATAAAAAAATATAGTGTTTTATACAGTAGAATACAATGAAATTCTGCTATATAATGCTACAAAATGATAAACTTGAATCATTTGTAGGCAAATGGGTGCACATTGCCACTGTGGGAAACAATAATTTCTGTCTTTTCTATCAAAAAGGACTGTGTGCATTTTGGATTCTGTCCCACTTGACAGCCTTTCCTAAACACACTAAGTTACAGTAAATGCCTACTCACTTCAAATTCTTAGAACATAGCAACAAATCAAACACAGCTTATCAGAAACAAGGATTTTGTGTCTTCCCTATGCTCTCGCACTCTGCCCCTCCCCTCACCCCACTACCCTTTAGATTCCCTTTATGCCACCTGACTTAGCCAAACCAGATAGACTGTAAGCCTCCACCCAGCCAATAGGAAAGAGATCAGCTAGCTCTCCTGGGTTGAGGATAAGAAAACCCAGCATTGTTTCATGTGTGCACCTGCTACCTAATGCTTGTACCCTCCCGTGGGAATAAAATCTTGCCTTGTGGAGACTGCTTGCCCCATGTCATGTCTGAGTACATTCTTTCCACCATCAGTAATTGGAATCTGGGGAAGGGGGTTTGTGTGATTTCCAAATGGACCATAATATTAAGTAAAAGAAATCAGACACACATGCTTAGACATCACATGGCTTCTTTTATATGATAAACAAACTGTCAATAATAATGTAAAGAAAAAACACAAGACACAAAATAGGAAGCACACCAAGAGAAGGAGGGAAGTAGGCAGAACAGGACGTGAAGTAAAAAGAATTAAGGTATGAGTATTAAGTAAAAAGAATTAAGTAAAAAGGTATTAAGTAAAAAGAATTAATACATGTACCAATTCCGCCCCATGAATGTAATCACTATGTACTGCAAACATATACTAATAAAAATTGTGACAGGAAAGAAATTGAACCAAATATAAATAAAAATAATAATAAAATAGACTCTCAAACCTTCACAAGATATACCTAGGTTTTCATTTGAGCAAAGTTGATCAATGTAGAGGAAAGGGTTCTGTAGCCAGAGAAAAAATATGATAAAGGCCTCATTAATTTTCTATTTAATTCTGACTAGAAGAAGTTAAAACCTTACTAGAGAAATTCCCCCAGAAGCAGTTTCAAGGACAGAGGAAGTAAAAGGGGAGAAAAAACAGATTAAAAGACATAAGATATCACAGGTTGCATAGAGATTTACCAAGGAGCAGAAGCCACTCTAATACAGAGACAGCCCAATGCACAAAGCCAAAAATCTGAGCTATCTTCCCTCCTCACCTCCAGTAGAGTGCAGGAAAGCAGAGGAAGTGAGGAACTAACCTTGGGGAAAGCATTTATCCAGTAGATACTCATGTCTATGCACTAATGTGCACACACACACACACACACACACACACACTCACACTCTAGGGTCACTCTACTATCCACTTCAGTGTTACTGTTTCGTTATATGGCATCCACATATCCTCTTACTAATTCTAAGCTAACTATGAATAATGCATCACTGTGCCAAACAGCCACCCACCCAGGAGATAAAGTCCTGTCAAGGACCAATAAGCAAGCAGAGATCACACACATAGACCACCAGAAGAAACTCACCTCCAGGGCTGCCTGGAAGCCAATGAAGTTCTGTCACATTCCAGGGAGAAGGAAGGACAGGTCTCCTGATTCTTATCAGAGTAGCTACCTGTTGTCTCCTTTTCACCCCTTTTCAGTAAAGTCTCTTCTTTTCTAAACTTTGCATCTTTAAACTTTTAAACTTTCTAAATTTTTGTATTTTTACTGATGCTGAGTTTGCCATCGGTGTGTGCTGCTTACCCCAACACTGCAACGGTACTCATTCCCAGAAGCAACAGTTAGGTAAGTGCCAAAGTTCACAATTGTATAATGGGAAAATTTTTATTTCAACAAAAGCAAAATTCCCTTCAGAGATTATAAAATCAGTGGATCAAGGTACAAAACCTTAAAGCTTTTTCTTCAATGTTTTTTATATGGTTTTCCCTTCAGGAGTTGTAACATTTCATGCATGCTTCACTTGAAAGTGACCCAGCAAACAATTTGTACAGGGGAAGAAATGAGAAGGAAAAGCTGAGTGAAGGTAGGAATAGGAAATGAGTGCATTCTCTGACACTACAAAGCAGGCTCTCAGTTCCTGTTGATTCTCTCTCTTATTAACTATGACCTGTGTGCTGATTTATTTTTTTAATTTTGGTTTCTCAAAACCAGGGACATAAGGTTTAGACAAACTGGAGATAGCTGTCTAATAAATGTCCACTATAGGCTCATTGAGAGCAGGTCTGTTTTTAATATAAAAAATGGAAAACTCATAGAAATGTCCACATGGCTAGATATCTTATTCCTGATTACATGATATGGTTTTGATTTTACACTAAATTTGGATTAAAAGATCTAATCATTTAATTTTTAAAGGACAACTAAATCACACTTCTCAAAATCATACACTCCAGTATATTTTTAACATTTGCAAACTAGCCCTATATTCCCTAAATTTTAGTCAAAGGTCTAGTACTTAATCTAACAATCTACTGACCAAAAAGATTTATCTTATAATCTTATCTTTTTATACTTATTTGGGTTTTTAAAAATTAAGAGGAATAAAATGAAAAATAAAAACTACTCTTTCTCTCTTTCAATCTCTCACTTGCTTTCTCCCTCAAAAAAAAAAAAAACCTTCCAATGTATTATAAACAATAACATGATTTTCCTTCCTCTTTAATTTGGTTTCTTTAAGACAAACCTTGAGGTTAATTGATTAAAATGCAGAAAATGCCTGGCATTCAAAAAGACTAAGTTATTTTTATTTTAGAACTTTCCCCCTTTATCATGCTAAAACATTTATTTTAGTCTCCAATTTGCAAACATAGCTTAGAGTGATCCACCACTTATATTCTGTCCCTTCCATCCCCAAGTTGGGGAACACTTGGAATCTTAGAGAAACCCTAGATCACATAACAAAGAAATTGGGCAGCTCAGCCTAGTATTCTTCTACACTTTGTCTGTAAGCCTCAAGAAGAGCAGAACCTGCAAACTTGTCCTCAAGAGAGATCAGTGGCATAGCCTGATGTGGTCCCTGTAAGCACGAAATGCAACTGAACTCTTGATTTTCACTTAAGGTCTATATTCTATAACTTATGCAGTAATGTTTCAAATCATGAATGCTTCTGTTTACTAGCAATTAGGTTCACAAGCAAAGCAGTTGACACAATTTTGCTTCCGTTTGCAAGTTCCACATTGGATGACAAACATAACCACAGCCATTTTTCCCACACTAATTCTAATCCAGCCATCTTCCCCAAAAATCGCAACACAAAGTTTGTAAACCGAGATACAACTATACTTCTATATTTGTATCATCATTTACTGTAAAATTACCATGAGAAAAGTCGATACTCCAGGAAGATACACCACATTCTCTGAGTAGGTTTAGAATCAGGTGCCCAGAACAGGTGAATTAGAATGAAGACTTCAACATTTTTTGCAAGGACCTGAAAGATATTTCTTCTCTTTAAATGATACATATTCCCTCCTACTGTTGCTTAAATGTGTCATTCTACTTTCTTAATCTGCAAATTAAAGATATATTTGACCTTGCTTTACATTATACTGCTAGAGCAATTCATATTTATTATTAATGCATTAATGTGGAGAAATTCAGATTATCAATGTCCGAATAATATGAACTTCCTTTGGGATGATCAATGCTAGACTACTTAGATAAGAAAATAGTCAAATATTAGACAATTAAAGTATCACTTTAATTCAAACTCAAATTACTGGAATATGTGAGATGCAATAAAAGCAGTTCTCAGAGGGAAATTTATAGTGGTGAATTCATACATTAGGAAAATAGAATGAAAACAAATAAACATGCTCATGTTGCACTGTAAACTTCTAGAAAAAGAAGAGAAAACCAAGCCCAAACCCTGAAGAAGGCAGGAAATTACAAAGATCAGAGCATAAATTAGTGTAATTGAAGCAAAGAAAATAATCCAAAGAATTAATGTTTCAAAGAGTTGGTTCTTTGAAAGATTAAATAAAATTGATAAAACTCTAGACAATCTTATCAAAAAGAGGATGGGAAAAAATGCAAGTTCAAAGAATAAGAAATGAAATTACTACAGATTCTGTGGAAATACAGAAGGATTATCAATAACTACTATGGAAAACCTTTACGCTCACAGAACTGAAAATACAGAAAAATGGTACAAATTATCAAAACTAAATCAAGAAGATATAAAAATTCTGAATAATCAACCAATGAAATTGAAAATGTAATAAAAAAACTTATGAGCAAAGAAAAAGCTGATGGATTCACAGCTGAATTTTACAAGAAATATAGAGAAGATTTAATCCCAGTACTCCTCAAATTCTTCAATGAAATTCAAAAGGAAACTGCTCCAAAATTCATTCCTGGAAGCAAGTATTATTTTTATACCAAAACTGGAAAAAGACTCAAACTAAAAAGAAGATTAGATGCCAATCTCTCTCATGAACATAGATACATAACTCCTCAATAAAATACTGGCAAGGGCTGGTGAGATGGCTCAGTGATCTAAAGCACCAACCTAGAGCAAGCTAAGCTAAAGCACAGAGATTGCGGTTCAATTCCCCAGCACCACATGCCAGCCAGCCCCACCCCTTGGTGGGCTGAGCTAGCCACACACACACACACACACACACACACACACACATAAATAAATAAATAAAATTTTTTAAAAAATAAAATAAAATACTAGCAAACAGAATGCAACAAATTACCAGGAAGATAATACATCATGACCAGGTAGGGTTCATCCCAGGTGTGTATGACAGTTCAATATATACAAATCAATAAATGTAATATACTTTATCAATAGTATCAAAAACAAAAACCACATGATACTTTCAATAGATGCAGAAAAAGCTTTTGACATGCCGCAACACTCATTCATAATCAAATCCTATAGAAAATTAGAATAGAAGGCTTATACTTCAATCTAATAAAAGTTGTCTATGAAAAATCAACAGCCAACATCATCCTAAATGGAGAAAAAGTAAAAGCTTTCACTCTAAAGTCAGGTGAAACACAAGAATGTCCACTATCACCACTCCTATTCAATATAGTTCTAAAACATTAGCCAGAACCTTTAGACAAGAATAATGAATAAAAGGAATAAGAATAGGCAAAGAGGAAGTTGAGCTATTACTATTCACAGATGACATGATACTCTACATGGAAGACCCAAAAAACTCCATGAAGTGTCGCGTGCTTCCTCGTCTGCAAGGAAGACGCAACACACAGCTCTTCCTTCAGCAGTTTATTCAGGCCCCTTACAGCAAGCTTCTTCTTCTCCAATCCTCCTGCCCTTGGCTAATATATACTCCCGAGCCCAATCCCAGTGTGCCACGTGGGGATCGCCCATGGGTCCAGCATATGCGGAAGCGAATCATGACTGCAGCCCTGGCCATATAAGGAGTTGTTGTGCACAGAGAGCGCTCACCCACGGGGGGGGGGGGGGGTGGAAGGCGGAAACCAGCGCCATCTTGTAGGCGCGGTCCTTCGCAGCTCTCCACACATCAGGAACACTAGAAAGGTCCTCCAGCAGAACATCCCAAGAGAACCAGCAACTTCCAACAGCTTCTCCAAATAGCATCCCTAACAGCCTCTCCACAGCTTCTCCAGCTCTGCCTCTTATGCTGCTGGCAACAATCCTCAGGTGGGCCTCCCACAGCCAGTACCACACTAGTTCAGTTCAGCTGGTGTAACAAGTTGTCCACCAATTAGCTATCCACTACAAAGACCTTCAAGAAAAAACACAACTGCTACTTGTGCAAGAAGGGAGGCCTTGGCTATGGAGGAAAGTCATCTACTTCTATCAGTTTCTATATTGATTGAATTGATTTTACTAGCAAGTTTTCCCTTTGACACCAAATTTTAAAGTGATGAAGTTTCTACTGAAAGGTTAGGGATTGGGAAAGAGAATGTTGACTTTTGGTTAGGTCCAATCCTAAGTTTAGGGGGAAGGGAATAGACATGCCAAAAAAGGGTTATAAGGTACAAGAGAACCAAGAACACACTTGACGTCCCAAAGTCTGGAAGCAGCTTTTTTATACCCAGAGGCATTCTCTGAGCAAAGGAATTGAGAACCAGTTAGTTTTTCTTGTTTTGGTTGTGGAGAACAAATTATAAATTAAGGCTAGAGTTTGGAGGTCTTAATGGCCCGTGGCATCATGGCCACGGTGCTCACAGGGTAGGATGAGATCTGCTGAGGACAATACAAGGAGGGAAAGTACCCAGGTGTGGGATGGATCTTAACTTGTTGCTTTTGTGATGCTAAATTTGTTCCTCATTGGACCTCTTGCTATCTTAAGAAAAATATTCTCCCCTCCCTGCACTTCTCACTGGAAAAAATAAAAGTGGGTGACCTAAGAGATCTTTTGTTTTTGACCATATGAGGCAAACCTCCTAGCCCACGCTTTATAAATTGTTGTCTCTGTCTTTTCTTTATCCTTCACTGTATTCCACAGATAGGCAGGTGGGGATCTTGGCCAGGTCCCTGATAACTTTTCCAGGCACCAGTTGAACTGCCTCCCTGAAGTAGTAGGTTCTAAGTACAACACTGACCATAGAGATGTCGTTCTGCTTCTGTCAGTGTTGAGGCTCTCTGCTTGCCATTCTACAAGAGTGAAGAGAGTACCTCCCCCACATAGTCATGTTGAAGATCAGAGAAGTTCCCATCAGCAGCTCCAAGTAGGCACTGGAGTCTCTGAAGTTGGCCCTACAGCTTTTCTAGTGAGCTTATACTACCATCCAGATGCTGGCAAACTGATGGCCTATCAATAAAATACTGTTATTTACTAGAATCTATCTTTAATGAGCTGTTGCTTATAATAAGTTATTGGTTTAGCAATATTCCATTTCATTTAGTCATTACTAATAGGTCTTTTTAAAAAATTATTTATTTATTTGTTTGGTGCAGGGTCTCACTAAATAGCCCAGACTCATTGTGATCCTCCTGTCTCAGCCTCTCCAGTGTTGAGATTATAGGCTTGTGCTACCACTCCCAGCTTTGGAGGTCAGGACTGCATGCAGTACCGGGGATTGAACCTGAGTCCTTGTACTTGCCAGGTAGGTGGTTAGAGCACCGAGCTATCTCCCAGCTCTAGTGACTAACTTTTTACTTTCACCTTTAGTTTAGTCATATTCTAAGATACATGGTCCTTGGGGCCTTGAACATTAAAACACTGATACAGTCTCTTAGCACTGCATTTTCTGGTGGCAACTTCTATGATCTATAATTTACAGGTCTATAAATGTCATGAAATGCTCAACAAGATTTTTTTTTTTCAGAACCAGAGATTGAACTCAGGCCCTCGCACTTGCCAGGCAAGCACTTATTCTACTGAGCCATCTCCCTGGCCCCACACAACAAGATTTACCCTTTCTCATTTCATCATCACTTGTACTCTTCTTTTAAATTAGATAGCTATTTAGTAAGTTAGGTCTGGTTCACTTGAAAATATGCCACTGGGCTTAGATGAAAGCCCTTTTGAGTAACAATAATTTGAAAATAATTAATGTGCTTTTCTCTTTTACTTTTATGAAAATGCAAACTGCTCTAGTCAGCCTAAGGCATTCCATTGCTTTTGGGAGAATAGATTTGTTGCTGATCTGGATACAGGGAGAAAAACTGGTCTCAGGTGGGTGACCTCCAAATGATACATGGAACCTCCATATGACATAGAGAAAAACGATCTCTGGATCTGACCTGCACAAGTTCATGTTCTCTAAAACCTAAGAATGAATTTTAGGAATAAACGGAGGTTATGAGCAGAATATATTTATTAAAAGAAAGAAAGCTCCTATCCTGAGAAAGGGACAGGAGAGGGAGATCCAAGCGGGTAGTCCCCCCCTCCCCCCGGGGGGTTGTCTCTTGCAGGGACTTTTATAGAGGAAAACCATGTGGTGAGGCGGGTCTAAGTGTTGTAACTCAAAAATCAGATGACAATGAGGCAAGTCCAAAAGTTAAAGAAGCGCTTTATTTTAGCTGGTACCCAGCGGCGGTCTCTATGCAAGGTGCAAAGAGGCGCACCCGCCCGAGAAAGCAGGTGCGGTTTTAAGGCCAAAAACCGCAAAGGAAGGGGGGGGCAAGCAGCATACAGAAGCAGATCGCATTGGTTACTATGAGTCGTGCTATACAATGATTACCTGGCTTGTCTCTGAGGAAGTTAGGAAGAGGTGCCCCACGGGTCAGTTGTGGGCTACAGTTGGTGTGTTTAGGGCGGGGGTGAGTGTGTATCAAGACAGTTACTGGGGCGGCGGTTAATCAACCGTACACAGTTAGTTATGTAGACCGTGGCCATGGCAACTGAAATATAAAATGGCTGTACATATGTCAAGCCTGATGAACAGAGGTGGCTTAGGGCATAACACTAAGGTGGTGGCGAAGACATGGGAGCTCACTTAGTGGGCAGGAGGTGGGACAAAACTATGGTACAAGCACCATTGCTCAGGTAAAATTGATTAAATCCATCATGAAATGGGAAAGTGAGTCATATATTAAGCGGGCACGAATATGGAACAGGGTCTCTTCCTGTTGGGGGTTGGGCTAGTGACTCATTTGGGCTCTTTCAAGTTGATTGATACTATTTAGGATATCAATCCCTAATGCCCATCCCTAGGGAAGTATGTAGTATGTAGCTGTGCTTCCTCTTTCTGTCTTAGTCTTGAGGTGTGACCCATATGGGAGTGTCTGTCTCTTCCAAGTTACAAAGTCACCTTGTCTTCCATCTTGTCTCCTTGAGGCCCTGGCCCTGTCTAACTGCCTAGAATATTTCTTTTTTTTTTAAACATTTATTTATTTATTTTGTGTGTGTGTGTGTGTGTGTGTGTGTGTGTGGCCAGCTCAGCCCAGCTGGGGGCGGGGCTGGCTGGCATGTGGTGCTGGGGGATTGAACCGCGGTCCCTGTGCTTTGCCAAGCTTGTTCCAAGTAGGTGCTTCAGACCACTGAGCCATCTCGCCAGCCCTGCCTAGAATATTTCTATCTAACTCGGCTGCCTACAAAAATGTGGTGCTAAAAGAAGGGATATTCAGTTTCTGTATCAGGTAGGGTGAGGGTGGTGGGGCCACTGAGAATGGTGGGAAGGAGACTGGATGTAGGAGACACTTCCTGGACCTCATCTCTGTCCAAGAAGCCAATATTTATAATCACAAAGTTATGTTATTGGAATCCCATCAAGTTGATTCCAATCCATCACTTTCAGTGCAACCCATGGCGAAAATAAAGACACTAAATTATATTTTCAATCATCGGGGAGTCAAGGGGCTCTAAGTCCAGCCATGAAGATGGCTTTCCAGAACCAAGAGAGTGACCCAGGGCCTCACCTGTTTTTATTCAGTGGGGGAGTGGCTTGAGGAGGATTGACTGAGAATTGTGGGAAATAGGTGATCATTGTGAGCTGAGCTAGGTGGGTGGCCTACATTTACCTAAGGCCAGTTGATAAACAGAAGTCCTAGCCAGCTCTGTACATAGGAAATAGGGTCAGGCTCAGTCAAAATGGAGACAGTCACTCTTCTTTCAAGGAGAGCTGCTCAGGTGGTCCTCCACAACTGGAGACAAGTGTGGAAGGACCTGACAAGCAGAGGTGTGTAAGGGATGAGGGGGTTAGAGAATCCCTGAGCAGTCTTCCTGAGACCACGGTGCAGGTGAATAGGCTGGCATCATCAGGGAAACTCAAGAAGTTAAGCCTGTCTGGTTGCTAAGGTGAGACCTTGGGGGAACATCAGGAGAGTTTTGGGGAAGCTACTTACTTACTGAGTACTTGATCTTTTTCTGGACAAGGTTATATTCTGTGGGAGCCCAGAAAAGAATTAGGGCCAAATTGGCCTCATTTGAGAGCACAAAGGAGAAAAGAAGCAGCATGCAGGGGTGATGGCATGTTGCAGGTTCTAGGGAAAAGTTAATAGAGCTGAGATCAGGTTGTTGATCACCTGTACTAATGGATAACAGAAGGCTGGTGGATCTTTTGTTACTTAAACTGCTTGCACCCATGTTTAAGTGAATAATACTAGGATGAGCCAAGTGCTCAGGACTCCCCTGTTGGTAGAGGCAGATGTCCACATACTAATCTGACTGTGTCTATCTTTCATCCTCATTTGTTCCCAGCCCAGGGTGACAAACTAGCAGGCCTAGGTGCCTACATGTGGTGTCTTGGGTGGGGAAAGATGGGAATGAGCTGGTTTTCACAGGCAGCACTGGGTAGCAGACTAGGATGGGCCTAGGCTGGTTCATTACAGTACTCTGTCATAATTTCCTCTTAATGAGACCAAGATTGGATAGGAGTAAATCAAAATTCTTTTGTGGATCAATTATAGAAAATAAGGAGGGTTTGTGTTTAAGATGAAATGTGGAAAGGAAGACAGGTGTGAGGTATGTGGTAGTGCAGGTGCACAAGATAACTTTGACAGCTCTTTCTTTCTCTAGGAAGTAATTTCTTTAACAATTATGTTTGAAAGAGTGCAAGTTTACTTTCCAGACATGCCAATTTTCAGACTAATCAGTTTTGTTCAGCTTCTTTTGTGTGTGGCTTAATATTTTCATCAATTATTTCAATCATTTTTTCTTAAAACATACTTTTGTGCTTGTTCACTTTCTTATCTTGGGATTTTTTTTCTTTTAAAGTGAAAAAAAAAAGACATTTAAAACAAGATAAAAGGAAAATAGTAATACATTGCATATTATTATCTTCACAGAGTTACTTAGAGTACAAGTTATAGGCATGAAGTATTGTCCAAACAAAATTAATAAATCTTTCTTTTTTGTGAACTAAGTGAAGCTAGATGTAAAAGTGTCTCTCTCTCTCTCTCTCTCTCTCTCTCTCTCTCTCTATATATA
>NW_004524598.1:13739430-13740010 GCF_000260255.1 Octodon degus | reverse complement strand
ACAGTAGCTTAGTTCACAGGTATCAGTATATATATTTAATCAGGGTGAGAATCTTTCTAATTAACTGCTAGATTAAAAAATCTTCTGAAGATTCTCAGGATCATTGCCTTGCTCATCTTTTACATATAACTGTATGGCTTGACATTGTCATATTTTCTCTAATTTTGTAAGGTATGTTGATGGTATTTTTGATAGGGATTGCATTAAATCTGTATAACAACTTTGGGAGTATAGGCATTTTTACAATGTTGGTTCTTCCTATATAGGGACAGGAAATACCCATTTTTCTGAAATCCTCTTTGATCTCTTTTTTCTGAGTATTGTAATTTTCATTGTATAGATCTTTTACTTCCTTTATTATATTAATTGCCAAGTATTTTATTTTTTTGGATGCTATTGTGAAGACTATTGTTTCTCTAATTTCTTTCTCAGTGAGTTTTTTATCTGTGTAGGGGAATGCTATTGATCTTTGGGTGTTGACTTTGTATCCTGCTATGCTATTGAATTTGTTGATTAATTCTAGGAGTTTCTTCATTGTTGCGCACGACCTCGCCAGCAAGGAAGACGCAACACACAGCTC
>NW_004524598.1:13724349-13739330 GCF_000260255.1 Octodon degus | reverse complement strand
TCTTTTCTTTTGAACAGTTTCTTCTTAATTCACATTATCTATTATAAATTTTAGATCTTTATACTCATTCAGCTTCTCATGCTAGTGAGATAGTACAATGTTTACACATATGAGTTTGGTTTATTTCACTTATGATTATGATCTTGAGTTGCATCTATTTACCTATAAAAGTCTCAAGATTATCCTTCTCTATGACTGAGTAGTACTCCATTGTATAAAAATACCAGGTCTTTTTTTAAATTTAGAAATTTATTGTTTAATCCACATCTTTTTTATCCATTCCTTGCTTGATGGGCATTTGGGTTGCTATTGGACTTAGCTATTACAAATTGTGTTGTTATAAACATGGGTGCTCATACATCTTTGTGGAATAATGTTTTTAACTCTTCTCCAAAAATACCCATAAAGGAAATAACTCAATGTTATCTTCAAATTAGTTGTTTTGGTTATGAGATATAAACATGCAAAATTGGTTTAAAAAACAAAGCAAAACAAAAAAAAGTTATAAGAAATTAAAAAGAAAAAAGAATAAAAAGAAAATAAATTTTTAGCATTAACTTCTTTCCAAAGACCAGCAGAAAATCAGCAGTACAATTATCTGAATTATCTTGTGTATATATACAAATATATCTTTTTCACTTATTTCTTTTGTCCTTTCTCTCTTCCCAGATTTTTCTTCCCATTGAACAAATTCCTTCCTTTTCACAGTATCTATTGTATCTTTCAGGTTTTATTTACTCTCCTGGTTCTCACACTATCAAGACAATATGATGTTTGCACATGGAGAGCTCATTTATTTCACTTACCAATACAGTCTCTATTTGCATCCATTTATCTACAAAAGCCTTGAATTTATCTTTTATTATAGCTGAGTAATATTCCATTGTATGAAAATACCATATTTTTTTGTCCATTCCTCATTTGATGTGTTTTGGGCTATTTCTAAGAATGAGCTATGAGAAATTTTACTGCTATAAACATTGGTGCACATATATTGCTGTGGTATGATTTCAGTTCTTTTGGAAAAATACCTTTGGAGGGAAATAACAGACCTCCAATCCTAGCTCTGAGGAATCTCTATACTGATTTCCATAATGGTTGTACCAACCTGAACTTCTACCAATAGTGAAGAAGGATACCTTTTACTCTACAGCCTCATCAGCATTTATTTTTGGATGACTTCTAGGTAATAGTCATTCTGGGGTGAGTTGGTATTTCAGTGTTGTTTTAATTTTCCTCTCTCTCTCTCTCTCTCTCTCTCTCTCTCTCTCTCTCTCTCTCTCTCTCTCTCTCGGGATTGAACTCAGGACCCTGCACTTGTCAGGCAGACGCTGATTCTACTGAACTATCTCCCCAGCCCTAATTTGCTTCTCTTGAATGAGCAATGATTTTGAACACTTTTTTCATATACTTATTTGCCACTTGCATCTCTTCACTTGTGAAGTGTATATTTATCTTAGAGGCCCATTTTTGGATTGGGTCTTTTAATTTTGGAGGTCTGATTTTTTGAAACTCTTTATATGTTCTAGGTAGGAGTCCTTTGTCTGAGGGACAGTCAGCTATATATTTTTCCCAATTTGTGGACTTTCTTTTTACTCTGTTGGTGATTTCTTTTGACATGCAGAAACCTTTCAAAAAGATGACATCCCAATTGTTAATTCTTTGAAGTATTTTCTGTGCATTTTGGTTTTCATTCACAAACTCTCTACCTACCCCTATGTCCTTAGGATTTCTATCTCCTTTCTCCTCCAGAAGATTTAGTGTTTCAGTTTTAATATTTAAATCTTTGATCCACTTACAACTGTAGTTTTGTGCATGGTGATAGGCATGGGTCTAACTTTAGCCTTCAGTATGTGGAAAACCGGTATTTCCAGCATCATTTATTAAAGAGGCTCTTTCTTCTAATGAGTATATTTGGCCTCTTTGTCAAAAATAAGGTGGCTGAGTATATTTGTTGTGTCTGCATTCTTCTGATCTGTTCCCTTGATCCTCAGGTCTGTTTTTTTTGTTTGTTTGTTTGTTTGTTTGTTTTGCCAATACAATATTGATTTTATCACAGAAGCTTTGTAGTATAATTTCAAGTCAGAGATTGTGATGCCTCCTGTCTTTCCTTTATTGCCTAGGATTGCTTTTGATATTCTAGGTCTGTTCTAGTTCTGGATGAATTTTAGGAATATTGTTTTTTCAAGATCTGTGAGAGATACTAATGGAATTTTAATTGTCATTGCTTTGAATCTGTATAACAATTTTCGGGGTATGACCATTTTCACAATGTGGGCTCTTCTATATGTGGACAAGAAGTATCCCCATTCTCTGAAATCCTCTTTTTTTCAGAGAAATTAATTTAAATTTTAGAAAATTTCACCTTTATTTTTAAGCTGGCTTCTCAGGAATTGACCTTGGTGCAGTCTAGCTTACTGGGTAGCAAGTGATTAGTCAAAAGATTTTTTTTTTCAGTGCCTTGACCCAATAAATATTCTTACTTTCAAAGGGGTGTGTGTGTGTGTGTGTGTGTGTGTGTGTGTGTGTGTAGTGTGTACTGTGGACAGACCTTCAGCTCTCAAGAAGGATACAGGTTTTCCTTGCCCTTCACTTCCTATTCCTGCTTAGCCTCAGCGCTGACCAGCATTGCTGAGTGTCACCCTCTCTGTTCTTTCTTGGGCATAAGCACAACCCCAGCCTGTCTTCATTCTCCTGTATCCTCTGTATTATGTCAGAGTTTTCAACACATTTGCCCCTGTGGAAGTCTTATTCTCCAGGTCTT
This sequence comes from Octodon degus, assembly GCF_000260255.1. Classification (NCBI taxonomy): domain Eukaryota; kingdom Metazoa; phylum Chordata; class Mammalia; order Rodentia; family Octodontidae; genus Octodon; species Octodon degus. The sequence continues at coordinate 13,736,566 of NW_004524598.1, read as the reverse complement.
TCTTCCACCCCCTCCACAACCTTGTTTCTCTGGATTGACACTGTATCCTTAGTCACATGTAAGGTCAAGCAATTGAATAAATTAATTTCATAAAAGCTTGTGGCAGGGTTTTTTCCTGTAGAGCTGAGTTCTACTACACAGATTGAATAGGCAGCACTTAGTGAATAGGGCTGTTCCAGGGAGTTGTTATAATAGCCATGTCAACTAGCAATGATGGCCTGGGTAAGGGGATTTTTGAAGAGCTGTAAAATCTCTGTGTCCCTCCACTACCTACAATACTGGTAAATTCTAAGGATATTGTCATGGACCTTGGGATGGGACAGACATAGGAATAACCAACATTAAAACTTCATAGTTCCTGTACTTCTTACCATGGTTGAACACATTTTTTTTTGTTTGTTTGTTTTTGTTGTTGTTGGAACCGGGGATTGAACTCAGGCCCTTGCACTTGCCAGGGAAGCGCTTATTCCACTGAGCCATCTCCCCGGCCCCCACATTTTTTAAAAAAATCTGACAACTTCCAGAGCTTTAAAAATATAGATTTTGATAATTTTGCCAATATTTTTTCAGCTTTCGTGGAGATATCAATGCTTCTATAATAGAAGTCCTGCTTTTCCTTAGTAGTTTGTTGTATGTTTTAATTGTTTCTCTCTTCATGGGCAAAATGACCAGGAAGCATCATGTTTCAGTCCAATAAATGTAAGTTAGAATTTGTGTGTAATTCTGAACAAATAAGGTATTTATATTGTAGTGGTTATAGATCCATGTCATTAAAAATAAATTATCTATAGTATGCATGGTTGGCCTTGAGGTCCTTATTTTCTATGTGTTTAGTGTCAGAGTCATATAAACATTATAACCATTGTGGATACTATTGAGGAATATCAAATTAAACAGAAAGAATTTAAAACAAATACCGGTGGTAGAGACTCTGACATTTATTGAATTGTTAGTACATGCTATTTCACTTGAAAAATATTATTTTATTATCTAATATTGAAGTACTAAATACTAACGTCTAGTACTTAAGTAATGAAATCTTCTATTGGATTCTTATACCAACAGAAGGGATGGGTAAGGAAGAATTACCAGGTAGGAAGCTGCCTAGAGATTACTTTAAAACACTGCTTCTCTTCCATATAATTTCTGCTTATCTCTCTGTGTTATGAACATTGATTTGTGCACATGCATGGCAAATAATCCATGTTGATGAAGATATGACTACGTACTAAGAGCTGAGTTTTGCTTCATTTTGCCTTTTGGATGCTGGAAATTCATTTTAATCCTCTTTTCTATTAGAGTCTAAGTTATTTGCCTATTTCTTTTCATAAATATTGTTGGCACATCTCATCTATACGTACAACACATTCAGAAAGCTGCTAACTTATTGATTGGCTACTTTAAAATCCAACCTGAGGCTGGGACATAGTGTGGCTATTCTTATGAAAAAATCCTACTCTAGTTCACACAATATAAAATTTCTATTGTCCTGATCTATGAAAATTGACTGTGAATAATAAACAAGCATATCAGTACCTACAGTAAGTAAGAAATGTAAGTCAAGATGAAGCCACAATATTATTCTTTTCTATTCCTAACAACCAAAATTTCCTGTGAAAGCTTCAGCACATACAGCTGCCCAGCAGGAGGACCAACTTCTGTTGTGCACCAAACATCTTTTCATTGTCTTTCTCACACCTTACGTAGCTCTGTCTCATTTCATGCCAACACGAGAATTTGTTTCTCCCTGTGACAGAGTCGGAAGGAGGTGAGCAGCAAACGAAGACAGCCTGGGACACAACATCTTGAGGAAAATAGGAGCTCAGTCTAGGCAGAAGAAACAGTTAATTTTAGAATTTCTTACTTTCCCATTTACTCTCAAAGTGTGTGACAGTGTTTACTACCTACTTAGTAATGCCAGGAAATTTTGAAGAAAGGCAGAGACAGCCATCATGCCAACAAATTTTCCTGGTTCTTCTCTGCCCTTCTTTCTAGCTCAGAGTAATTTTAGGGATGGCAGTGAAAGTTTACACCTCTCAGTGTCAAGAGATAGTTTGCTATTGATGAATTAAAGGTTTTGTTCTTATTTAATGTCCCTGGAGTTGTACCCAACTTCAAAAGGATTTGGAGCTTCCTTGAGTGACTTTGTTCATACTCACCTTCTCCAAGATGGGCTGTGGTGACTGAATCTAGCGTGTAACTCTTACGGATCTGTTCTGGATTTGTAGTGGAACCTGCTTCCAATCATCCTCATTAGCATAGGTGTTTGTAAACCTATAATATAATTTATTAAATCAAATTATGTAATCTCATGTGAACATTTGCATTGAAAATTTTATCTGGTATAATTAGAAGCAAAAGATTCAACTGTCCTTCAGAATCTGCATAGCAGCTTTTCCCTTATGCATACAGTACAGACGCTAAGTAAACACAAAATCGTGTTAGGTGTAGCAGAACTGTTTGTAGTAGTAATACACATTAGACAAAAACTGTTTCCAAATTTGTACTATTAATGCTTCATTTTTCCTTGTTGCATTGTGTGGGAAACGAGTGAAATATAAAGACATAAGTTAAGAACTTAATTTTCTTTCTGGACAAAAATCATGGGCTTGATGTTTCATAATGTATCCTCTAGATCTGTGTTAAACTGTGTCTATTTTTCCTATCTCAGACACTATTAAAATTTTTCTTGTGTGTGTGTTCAATATTTCCTAGTTTAATTTTTATTTTCATTTTTACTATGTTATAAAGTTGAACAAAAGGAAGGTTTCGCTCAGTTGCTAATCCAAATAGCCTCAACCAGAGCTTTCATTTGTATCATGTGCAGCCACAGCAGCTGAAGCTTGGACTGTGGGACTAGAACAGCTTTCTACAGGATGAGAAATGTGAATGTGAATCTGAGTTCAAAAGTGCACCTTCTGACAGAATCATAGTTTTGACTATTTGTTATTTAATCTTATGACTTCTGCTAATTCTTATTAATGGATTATTTTTTTTATTTTTGCTTCCAAAGCACTCCCCCCCACCCCCGTGGCTGGCTTAGTTCACCCCAAGGGCAGGGCTGTGCAGCATGTGGTGCCCGGGATTGAACCCTGGACCCTGCGCGCTAGACTAAGCTTGTCTAAGCAGGCACTTTAGGCCGCGGAACTATCTTGTTGGCCTTCAAAGCACTTTTTAACCATCTTTGTAATGTCACTCACTGTACTTTAAGGCATCTTGCCTACCTGTGAGTTCTTCTCCCCACTTCACTTTTAGCAGGACCTTGGAGCTGGCTAGCACAAAGCCAGGTCTGAAGAAGTAAAACAGTGGTCACCCACACATAAACAAACCCTTTTCCTGTCATCTCATCTGAATTTCTCTCTTTCCTTTTACAGCCTGGGAGCCTGTTCTAATTTCTTCATCAGAAATCTATTTGCGGGGCCGGGGGAGATGGCTCAGTGGAATAAGTGCTTCGCTGGCAAGGGCAAGGGTGTGAGTTCAATCCCCGGATCTGGAAAAAAAAAAAAAAAAGAATCTATGAACTCAGGCCCTTGTGCTTGCCAGCGAAGCACTTATTCTACTGAGCCATCTCCCCAGCCCTGTCTATTGCTTTTATTCCTACTGAAATGACAATGTTAGGAAAGGAGAACATTTATAAATGTCCAGCTATTTCTTGTTTTGCCTGGTCCCCCATCAGAATCTCTTTTGGATTTAAAATGTTTATTGAAACTTCATTCCCCTTGCATTTTCTATTCAATCAGAACTAAGGATAGTATATGACAAATCTGTATCTTCACAATTGCCTGTGAAAGACTGTGCAGATTTAAGATTTGGCCAGTGATGGCACAGTGTGCAGGGTAGGTAGCTGCTAGCTACTTGTAAGCCAACAAAACAAATAGACTTTCCAATTTTAGTATTGCTGCGCTACCTGGAGCCTCCAGTGTCCTTCAGTTTTATCATTAAAAAGAAATGACGTCAGACCCTCACTTAGTACCTGGGCTTTTCAAAGAAACAGCAGCTTCCTTTGCCTGTAAAACATCTCTAAAACCCGGAGTTGTAAAAAGGGAAAGATCATTATTTGATGCTTTCCGAGACTGGCAAATTTCCTTGCTTCATGTTTTGAGATTGGGACTGCTTGCTTCTGGAATAGTATACATCCTAGTATTATGTGTTGTCATGGTATTTGTTTTTCATAAGCATGAAAGCATCATTTAAGTATTGAAGTAGTGCAGTATTATATTTTATATTTAATTACTAACATTTTAATAGCTAATTTCATGTTGAAATAACTTTTCTTGCAAAAATGAATTTATTTAATGAGCTGTCATAGACAGACATACTGCATTTAATAATAAATAGTTTTCTCTACATTTAGGAAAAAAAGTGTCAGTACTGGCTACATAGGCTTTTAACTATCAGATCATTTGGGAATTCGCAATGCCACATATATTTCAGCAAGGCATTTAAATAGCCTCTCAGGATTTTAAACACTCCTGGTTATGAAAACAAATTTTCATCTTTATTTTTCAAAGCTGTCTCCTTACATATAGCACTTCAGAAAAATCACCATTAATGGTTTTACTGGCGGATTGCTTAGGAGTTAATTGTTTCAGCACCTGGGCAGGAAGCTATTTTGGCAGAAACTCTGTTTTATTCAAGTGTTAACCATAAAATTCTGGACAGAGGATTGTAATCAGGCACTTTAAACAAAAACTACGGAGGTCACAATAATCCTAATGTGTTAGCTGAAGAAATGATCAGAGGCTCATCTGGAATATGGAAAAGTTCCTTAGTTGTAACTTGGCATTAAAAGTGCATATTTCTTCCTGGATTTTGGGTGTATAATTGTAATACTCATTTAAAACATGTTAGTTATGGGGCTGGGGAGATGGCTCAGTGGAATAAGTGCTTCCCTGGCAAGCTCAAGGACCTAAATTCAATCCCCGGTTCTGCAATAAATAAATAAATAAATAAATAAATAAATAAATAAATAAATAAATAAAACATGTCAGTTAATCTTATTAACTTCCTTTTGACTACACATCCACCTAAGTGGATTATTTAATACCTTTAGATAAAGTGGGGCTTGATCTCTGAACTTTTGTCTCTAAATTTATTAAATTAATATGGAAGCAGAAAAATGAGAAATTTGACTAGTGTATGTATGTATGTATGTATATATGTATGTGTGTATGTGTGTGTGTCATTTGAGACAGGGTCTCACAATACAGCTCAGGCTGGCCTCGAAAACACAGTGATCCTCCTGCCTTAGCCAATGGAGTGCTGGGATTATGGGTGTGTGCACCCCACCCAGCTACTAGATTTTTTTCTTTTTGTTTACCAGTGTATTTTACATAAGGCTCTATATGACCAGTTTCATACTCACAGTACTCAGGCTAAGTGTTTGTCATGGGTGTGGCTATACCCTGTGAATGTTGTGGTCACATATTTTATAGAATTTTTATAAATTTGTGACAACAAACAATTTACGCTTTTATTTATTTGATACAGGGTCTTGCGACACAGTTTGGACTCATTGTGGTCCTCCTGTCTCAGTCTCCCCAGCATTGGGATTATAGGCGTGTGCCACCATGCCCAATTTTGGTGGCTGGCATGGCATGCTTGGGGTTCCAGGGCAGCCAGGTATGTGGTATTGGGGATGGAATTTGGGTCTTTGCACTTGCCAGACAGGCATTTAGATTGCTGAGCTATCTCCCCGGTCCATAAACAATTTATAAATGGTAATGTTCCAGCACAATTCTTCAAAAAGAAGTCTAGGTGTCAGCCCATAGTTGGTGTGGTAGGAGCTGCAAGAACTGGTCAGAAAAGAATGGTGTGTTCGGAACTGCCACCTAAGACTGTCTTGGCCTCCTCATTCTGGCTTCCTAGGAATACAGGGAATAATGGAACTCCTTTAAATTACTTTTGGCTACTGGGCCATACTTCTTGAATACATTATGTGTCTCAAACTGAACAACATGAAGCCAAGTTTTAGGAGGTTTACATGTTTGTTCTAATAAAAGACAGCATCCTTCTTGTACTTAGCTTTTTTATAATTCTCTGCCTATTCAACTCTTCTCTTCTTGTTCTGTGGAAGACCAGAGCACTGACAGGCTACACTACAAAGTATTGGAAGAGCTCCATGTGTTTATCTCAGCTCCAACAGGAGCACTGGTCTACCCAGATTATATGAAATGGCGTTACTCTTACTTTGAAATACACAGTATGGGCTGGGGATACAGCCCATGGCACAGTGCCTGCCTGGAAGTACAAGGTCCTGAGTTTGATTCCTGGTACCAAAGACAGAGAGGAAAAAAAAAAGAAAAAGAAATATCCAGTATATATCTTTCTAAACTCACTGTAATTCTTGTCCAAGGTGAACATCATTCTGAAGTGTGTATTTTCTAGAATTTTATCGCCTTTATACTTTTACTGTATTCTAAATAATATCTTTAATTTTCCATATTTTAGAACTTTATATGAGCTACTTATGTACCTATCCCTTTGAGACTAAGTTTTATTTTTTTCTATATATTTTTATAAGCAATTTATATATGTATAGCATTCTATATGATGCAGAGCAAAGAGAAAAGGGTGGTGAGGGAGGTGGTGAGATGCTTTCCGCCCCTTGTACTACATGCAGGCTACCTACCTGCCCTAGGGAGGGTGTAGTACTAACACTCTTAATCCCTGCATCACTCTTTCCTCGGAAAAGCTCTCACTCCATGACTTCATGAGGCTCTGGGGGACATTCAGACACAAGCCATAGTAGCAGTCAAGTTCTTTATCTGTTGTAGGAACCTGTATTGCTTGGAAGCTTGCTATGCCCCTTGGTCACAGGACTCTGAAACTTCATAACGGTGCCCTTTGGTGGGTTTATTGTTATCCATTGTAATTAATACTGGTGAAATTTTCAAATTTGGAAACTCTTGTCTTTCATTTCTGCTTTTATTTAGATATTCAATTTCCTAAGAGAGTCTTCAAATGGTTTTATCTTTTTTGTCATTTTCCATTTTTAACATTACTGATACACATTCTCAACTTTTCCTACCAACATTTAAATCAAGATTTTCATATTATGTTGTTAATTTAAAGATCTTTTCTTATCTCCTAAGCATTCTTTTTAAATTTAAAAAGATAGCATCCTCTTCTTGTTTTAGAATTGCAAAACATTTTCTTATCCTTTTGATGATACTTATACAAGTATGGTGACACTTTGATTCATGAACTTAATTTATTCCACAATTCTGGGCAAGATGGCCATGGCTGGGTTAGTCACCTGACCTTCAGTGAGTGAACAGAAAAATAATTTTTGCTGAGCCCTTGTCTGAGAGCTGAATCATCCATGAATAGAAGCATTCATGAGCTGAGGTATTACTATATTTTCTCTTTCTGTTTTCAAAGACTTTACTTTTTCCTCGTTGCCTTTTTCATGGCTTCCTCTGTTGTGAGCTGACTGTGTCTGCCTAGTCAAACACAACAATGGGGCCCCGAAAGGCTACTTGGGATCTCTGTGCTGATGGATGTATCTTGATGACAGATTTCACTGCAAGGTGACTGGGCTTCCTATGCGGTACCCTTAGGTCTTTTTTTTTTTTAAACATTTATTTATTTATTGTGTGTGTGTGTGTGTGTGTGTGTGGCCAGCTCAGCCCACCAGGGGGCGGGGCTGGCTGGCATGTGGTGCTGGGGGATCGAACCGCGGTCCCTGTGCTTTGCTAAGCTTGTTCCAAGTAGGTGCTTTAGACCACTGAGCCATCTCGCCAGCCCAACCCTTAGGTCTTGTCTCTTGAGAGGACTAACTTCTCCAGGGAGGTACTGCAGTGTGCAGTGCAGAGCTTTGTGCTCCTGGCTGCCAGCATCCAGGGGGCCAAGTCAAAACAGAGGTGGGAGTTTGAGCTTTCACAATGTAAGGTTCTACTTAGGCTCCCTGCTTGCTTTCAGTGTTAGCTGCTCTTAATTGTAGCAGATATGCTTCTGTCTAGATTTTTAAAAACTTCTTCACAAAAAAGGAATTCCTGACTACTGTTGATATGAGGGAAGAAATGGTAGTTCATCACTTTCTAAATAGACACGCAATTAATCTTCCGGGTTTTCATCCCCCATTCCTGATGTCACCTTTCTGAAATACTTGATGTCACCAGTTCTTGATACTTTTGGATGTTCTACTGTGTAAGTTGGACTGAGTTAGAGATCTCTCATCTGACTTAGCCTTTTCACAGGTCTTCTGTCTATAACAAATCTGATCTTGTGTATGTTACTGTCTTCCCTTCATTCTGCTCCTTTTCTATCTCTTCTTTTTTCCCCTCTTTCTCCTTCTCCTCCTTCATTCCTTCATTATAATGACAGAAGAATCTTTAAAGTGATAGATAGGAGAGTGTTGGTATTTGGTTATGCTAGACTTTGGAGCACACTCCCATGTTCCTTTAGAGTTTTGAATTTAGAGTCAAATGATGCTAGTTAGTAATTTTGTTTCTTTTACTTTTTATTAGAAGAGGTAAGAAAAAGGGAGAGAGTAGCCCACATTTTATAATTTTACAAAGCTACAATTTATTGTGCAGTGTTTTGATGTGGACAATAAAACAGATGAAACAAAGATTCTTAAGGAATATTATCTACTTTTCAAATTCTAAAGAAGGAAATTTAATGGATGAATATGTCCCAAGGGTCAAAGTAACAAAACCTGCAAAATTTCAACAGCGGAGTCAAACAGGGGATGGAAAAAGAGCAAACTGCAGTTGGACAAGCAGTTTTGAATAAAAGAATAAGAAACTTCTCTTGGGATCAAATCAGCTGTGGGCCAAATTTTAATCTCTGTTCTTTTCCAAGTTCAGAAGTGTCTTGTTGCACATGTGCTTTGGATGCCATAATTGAAAGCCTTTCTTTGCCTGCCAACTCACTGCCTGCCTGAGTTTAATGATCAAACCATAGAGAAGCTCCAGTTACTATGGTTTGAAAAGAAAAGATGGAAAACCAGAAGGGAAATTCGCTAAGAGAAGAATCAGGAGGGAAAAGTTATTTTTGAAAATTTATAGACAATAACCTAAATGCCTTGGCCTTTGGGCTAGTTCACAGCTGGTTAAAAGTTTGGGAATATTGTTGAAATATGGGAAGTCCAGCTGAGGGGGCTTAGAAAGTTTAAGTGTGGTGTTAAGGAGCTTGGAGTCTTTCTAATAATTTGCTTCTCTGGTTCTTGCTAGGGTAGAGAGGCAGCCTTTACTTGTATCTTACTCAAAAATCTGTGCTACCTGGGCAAATCAGGTGGACATGTGCACTGGCATGTCTAAACACAGCTCAAGAATACAAAGGATTTAACAATTCAGAAGTCATACCTCAAATGAGAAATTGGGTTTAGAATCTCTTGTACATGCTTTAACTTAGCATGGCTTCCCATGTGTTTGAGCTTTTCTTCCCCATGAGACAAGTAGAAGCTTGAGATAAAGTCACAGTCATTGTTCATTTACTCAGCAACTGTCTGTTTAGAACCTGCAATATTGTATTCAATTTACCCGTGCTGAAGAATTTGAAGTCTAGCATGGTTAAGGAACATAGCTTCCAAATTTTCACATTTTATGGATCACAAATAAATATTCTTAGGGCTGGCCAAATAGCTCAGTGGATTAAAGTGCCTGCAAGCAGGTACAGGGGCAGGGGGTTCGATCCTCAGGCCTGCCTGTGTTTGCCCAACCACAGTGCAATTGAGACTGGGGGTGGTGGCGCATGCCTAGCACCTGGGAGGTAGTAAAAACGTGGATCCCTGGGAATCCGATCTAGTAGTGAGACCCTGAATACCCTGTAGACCTGTAAAATACAAAAAAGAAAAAAAAAACAAATAAACATTCTTATATATTAACTATTAAAGATTTAATTATTTTATACCTCATTATTTGTGAGTTTTTAATTTGCAAACGTGCATGCTTACTAAAATATACTTGTAACCCCAAAACAAATTCCTAGGCTGCATTTGTGGTCATATATGGGTACATGGGTGCTCAGAGTGGGAAAGAAGTTGAGTGGGTCACTGCTCATTGTCCGCTGTGGTAGAATAAGCCAATTCTGTGTGAGTGGAGGAGGAGAGGAAGAGAGCGGCTACCTATATACGTCAGTGTGGATGTTTTTCAATTTATTCTCTAAAAAAAAGGAAAAATCATATCTGAAGTTCTTTTGATAGACAGTAAAGCGATTTATTTTTCTAAGTATTTTGTTTTTATTTTAAAGAGTAAAAACAAGTAGCAGAACAAAGACAAAAATAGAGTAACAAGCGACAGTGCACATGGTACAGAGTTTCAAAACAAGAATAAAAATTTAACAATGGTTGTTATATTACATATTTTATCATCAAATCTATTTTCAGATTAATAGATATAGGTATGCAAAATTGGTCAAATATTAAACAATAATGCTTATTTTCAATAGACTTCAATATTTTTTCTTGTCCGTTTTTACTTTATTTTTTAACAATTTATTTTAAAGAGAGAATATTAATTGGTAAAACACTGGAAATACTACACATTTAGAAGAACATGATGAGAGATGTTCAACCATGAATTTTGTATTGCACTTTGCTGTCTATAATATAGATGCTCAGACTATTGATAATAGCATATAGAGTGAGTCAACATCAAAATTTTAAACATTAGCTTCTACTTTTGAAAAACTGATGGAAATGAGCACTACAACCATCTCAGCTATCCTAAATATATACTTGCATGATTTTCTCCCCTTACTTGTTTTTCCTATCTCTTTTCCCTTTCTCTCTTCAGTTTATTCCTTGTATTCAGTTTCTTTCTATTTTACTATATCAATAATTCTCTTTTTTTGGTGGAACCGGGAATTGAACTCAGGCCCTTGTGCTTGCCAGGGAAGTGCTTATTCCACTGAGCTATCTCCTCGGCCCCACTATATCAATAATTCTTTTCAGGTTATTTATTCTTTCAGGATCTTACACTAGGAAGACAATATGATATTTATACATGTGCATCCAATTTATTTTACTTATGAATATAGACTCTAGTTGTATCCATTTTTCTATAAAGTTCTCAAGTTTGTCTTTCTTTATATCTGAGTAATACTCTATTGTACAAAAATACCACAAATTTTTAATCCATTCCTCAGGTTATGAGCATTTTTGTTGTTTCCAAGATTGGGATATGACAAATTGTGTTGCTATAAACATGGTTGCACATATATCACTGTGGTATGATATATTCAGTTCTTTTGCACTTTGAAAAAATACTCAGAAGAAGAATAGCTAGGCTGGAGGGGACTTCAATCCTAGTTTTGTGAGGTGTCTCCAGACTGATTTTCATAGTGATTGTACCAGTCTTTAATCCCAACAACAGTGGAGAAGGATTCCTTTTCTCACCACAACCTCTCCAGAGTTTGCTATTAGTTGATTTCTTTATGATAGTCATTCTTTTTGGGGTGAGATGTATCTCAATGTTGTTTTAAGTTGCATTTCTTGGATGACCAGCACTGCAAAACATTTTTTCATGTATTTGTTTGCAAGGTGTATTTCTTCCTTTGAGAAGTGTGTATTCGCCTTAGATGCCCATTTGTGGATTGGATCTTTCGATTTTGGGTACTTGATTTTCTTTAGTTCTTTATGTAATCTAGATAGAAGTCTTTTGTCTAAGTAATTATTGGTTAATATTTTTCCCAATTTGGGGGTTGTCTTTTCACTCTGTTTGTGATTTCTTTTGATATGCAGAAACTTCTCAATAAGATGAGATCCCAGTTGTTGATTCTTTGAAGCATTTCCCGTGCAGTTTTGTTTCATTCATGAACTTTGCCTATCCTATGTCTTCAAGATTTCCAGCTATTTTCTCTTCCAGTAGATTTAGTGTTTTTGTTTTAATATTTAGGTCTTCAATCCATTTTTACTTTGGTTCAGTGCATGGCAATAGACCTGGATCTAATTTTAGTTTTTGGCATGTAGAGAGCTAGATTTTCTAGCACCATTTGTTAAAGAGACTATCTTTCTTCCAGTGAACATATAGGGACCCTTTGTCAAATGTAAGTTGGCTGAGTATGTTTGTAGTTATATCTGCATCTTTTAATCTGTTCAATTAAACTTTGGGTCTTTTTTTTGCCAGTACCATGGTGATGTTAACATAGTAGCTTTGTAGTATAATTTCAAATCTGGGATTTTAATGCCTCTTGCCTTGCCTTTTTTAAGGCAGGATTGCCTTTGTTATTCTAGGCCTTTTTTTTTTTAAATATTTATTTATTTTTATTT
>NW_004524598.1:13697290-13721963 GCF_000260255.1 Octodon degus | reverse complement strand
GGGGGGTGGAAGGCGGAAACCAGCGCCATCTTGTAGGCGCGGTCCTTCGCAGCTCTCCACACTGATGTTTTGGCCATTCTTGTCCCTGTAGGAGCTTGGAACCTTCATTGTTGCTGAGAATAGCTGTTATGGGTCATTCAGAATAGGAACCAGATCAGCCAGACTGCAATTTAGAAAGCCATTTATTACTGAGCTCAGGGCCCCCCCCCCAGCTCTCACACAGGAGGGGACCGAAAGGTGGCTAGCCCAGGAAGCAGGGGGGTGTTTAAAACCTGGAACCATGTTCAGTTTGGTAAACAAATTCATTGTCTGACACACAATAATGCGTTCAGGGTCATTGTGGCCACTACTCAAACTAAATTTCCTGGGGCTTTCTTTAGTTTCTGGTTTACTTGCACCTGAACTTGCATACAGGCTTGCATAGCCTGAGGTTACAAGAAGTTAAAACCCATTTTAACTTCCTTTTGAAGTCATCTCTGTAAGCTAACTTTGTTTGCAGGAATTGGTGAGGGTTACAGAAATTGGTGAGGTAGGGATTTTATCCAGCAAACAGCAAGAAATAGCCACTTTTTACTAAACAACCTAGAACAGTGAGTATACATTTACAACAAAAAGCACAAGATTTACATTTATAGTCTAAAATGTAAGTTGACCCATTACATGGCTGCAGTTCATTTTGGAGGAGCTCTAGTCCTCATCTTGAGCTTTACTTCCTGGCTCCATAGGGGAAGATTGTGCATTACCCAGCCTAGTGGAAAAGCTTGTCATGTTTGTTGCAGGCAGCCGAGTTAGACAGAAATATTATAGGCAGTCAGACAGGGCCAGGGCCTCAAGGAGACAAGATGGAAGACAAGGTGACTTTGCAACTTGGAAGAGACAGACACTCCCATATGGGCCACACCTCAAGACCAAGACAGAAAGAGGAAGCACAGCTACACACTTCCCTAGGGTTGGGCATTAGGGATTGATATTCTAAATAGTATCAATCAACTTGAAAGAGCCCAAATGAGTCACTAGCCCAACCCCCAACAGGAAGAGACCCTGTTCCATATTCATGCCCCCTTGCTACGTGACTCGCTTTCCCATTTCATGATGGATTTAATCACTTTTACCTAAGCAATGGTGCTTGTAACCCCATTGGTTGACCATAGTTTTGTCTCACCTCCTGTCCACCTAAGCGAGTTCCCATCCCCTCTACCTTAGCCTCACATGGCTTTGCACTATAAAAGTCCCTGGAAGAGACAGCTTCCTGGGGAACTACCCGCTCGGCCCCTCCTCCTGTCCCTCTTTTGGACTGGAGCTTTCTTTCTCTCAATAAATATATTCTGCTCATAACCTCAGTTTGTTCCTAAGATTCATTCTTTGGTTTTAGAGAACACGAACTCATGCAGGTCAGGTCCAGAGATTGTTTTTCTCTATGTAATTTGGAGGTTCCTTGTATGGTTTGGAGGTCACCCACCCAAGACCAGTTTTTCTCCCTGTATCATTTGTTGGCTTTCCTGGTGGGAACTCAGCTTTCCTTATCACTGGAGGAGCTCAGGAACTCACTGAGGATGGCTGTAGTACCTCCAGGGGAGCTCTGGTGCTTACCTTGAGCATTGCTTCCTGCTTGCAGTTCAGATCCCTCAGCCTTGTAGCACAGATCCTTCATCCCTCTGGCATATACTTTCTAACTTCCAAAACTGACCTTTGGCCCTCTCCAACACAGATCTGTGAAGCAGGCCTGCATGGGACGTTGTCGTGGGCTATGGGACTCCAGTTGGTCTTCTAGGAGGCATTGTTATGAGCTCTAGCTTTTCATCTGGACTCATGCAGTATATTAGCATCCAGGCCCTCAGCTGGGGTCTTTAGCATTTAGTGTGTGAATAGATTTCCTATACTTGTTGTATATGAATCTTGGGTGATTCCTTATAAACTAATATAATAAAAAGTGTCCTGTATTACATTGTTTCTCTTTCAAAACTCCAATCCACAACAGCCTGTAAATGTGCAAAGGATCCAAATTCATTTTTCAAAAAAAAAAAAACATGAAATGGCCAACAAGTGTATGAAAAGGCAGTCAATATCACTAATCATCAGGGAAACACAAATCAAAACCACAATGAGATACTGGCTTACACCTATTGTGATATTATTGTAAAAAATGTAAAAGGTAAAGGTATGAAATTCCTCAGAAAATTAAAAGCAACACCATCATTTGATCTATCTATCTGGTTTCTAGATAGATAGAAAGATAGATAGATACTAAGATAGATCAATCTAATGGAAATGAAATCAATAACTCAAGAAGATATCTGCATTTCCTTTTTATTACAGCATTATTTAAAGTAGCCAAGATGGGGCCTGCAAGATGTCTTAGTGGACTAAGCACATGCCTGGAAAGCACAAGGACCTGGGTTCAATCTCTAGTACCGCATGCCATGCTGGTGCTGTACCATGCCAGCAACCAAAACCAGGCATGGTGGTGTATACCTGTAATCCCAGTGCTGAGGAGGCTAAAGCAAGAGGATCACTACAAGTCTGAGTGCATAACAAGACTCTGTACCAAATACATAAAAGAATAACAATAAAATAAATAAATAAGGTAGTCAAGATATTGAAATAAGCAATTTTTTATCTGTCCAAGTGTATAAAGAAATAAGGTATAGATACATGATAGAATACTATTCAGTCTATCAAAAGAAAGAAATAGTGTTATTTGTGATAACACAATTGAAACTGGAGGACATTATGGCAAGTGAAATAAGCCAGACAGAAAAGGACAATTACTGCATGATATCACTCATATGAATTTTAAAACAAACCAGGTCATAAGATCAAAAAATAGATTGTTAATGGATGCTAGTATCTGGCAAAGGCAGGAGATGGGAAAAAATTAGTGAAAGTGATACAGGGAGAAAAACTGGTCTCAGGTGGCTGACCTCCAAATGATACAGGGAACCTCCAAATGTCATAGAGAAAAATGATCTCTGGACCTGACCTGCACGAGTTCATGTTCTCTAAAACCTAAGAATGAATTTTAGGAACAAATGGAGATTATGAGCAGAATATATTTATTAAAAGAAAGAAAGCTCCTGTCCCAAGAGAGGGACAGGAGGGGGGTGTCCAAGCGGGTAGTCCCCCCCCCCCCCGGGTTGTCTCTTGCAGGGACTTTTATAGAGGAAAACCAAGTGGTGAGGCGGGTCTAAGGTGGTGGCGAAGACATGGGAGCTCACTTAGTGGGCAGGAGGTGGGACAAAACTATGGTACAAGCACCATTGCTCAGGCAAAGTTGATTAAATCCATCATGAAATGGGAAAGTGAGTCATATATTAAGCGGGCACGAATATGGAACAGGGTCTCTTTCTGTTGGGGGTTGCACTAATGACTCATTTGGGCTCTTTCAAGTTGATTGATACTATTTAGGATATCAATCCCTAATGCCCATCCCTAGGGAAGTATGTAGCTGTGCTTCCTCTTTTTATCTTGGTCTTGAGGTGGCCCATATGGGAGTGTCTGTCTCTTCCAAGTTGCAAAGTCGCCTTGTCTTCCATCTTGTCTCCTTGAGGGCCTGGCCCTGTCTGCCTATAATATTTCTGTCTAACTCTGACTGCAACAAAAGGGTAAAATGTTTTAGTTAAAGAGCACAAACAAATTCTATAAATCTAATGACTATAGTTAATATTTTTCTTTTTTATTGGTACATTTTAGATAGATGTAATGATAACATTCAGCATAGGGAATTTAGACTTTTTAGCTGTACATGATATATCCTACTTTTTAAAAATGGTTATGCACTGAAACTTAGGATGAAAAACCTTGTGTTCTCACTACACTACATAAAATGGCAACTATGTGAGTGATTTATACATGTTAACTATCTTGATTGTAATAGTTCATTCATTATATATTTGTATATTAATGTATGTTGTCACAGCAGCACAAAAAAAAATCATGCTATATAGCATAACTATAGGCAACCTCCATAAACTCTCAAAAGGATTAGCGAGTCTGTTGGTCTGTTTTGCCTGAGAAGTCACAGATGGCTCGGGACCATTATCAATAGTTCCCCCTCCTACTCTTACAATCTCCTAGTTCAGACAATTTTCCATATGGACATGCTACTAAGGAACTAATAATTTTTCTGATCCTCAGGATTGGTCTTTTTCTTGCTCTTTGTGTCAGTCACTTCACCACTGCTCAGACAAAATACCCGATGCCTATGATTTAGAGGGTCAGAGGTTTATTCTCATTCATAATTCAAAGGGTACAGTTGGTGCTGGCTCCAAGACAAAACTATGTGATGGAAGGCTATGCCACAAGAAAGCTCTGAAAACATGATAGCTAGAGTGGTAGGAGGGGAGAAGAGCATACCCTTTCAAGTCACACCACCAGTGACCCACTTCTTCTGGCCAAACTCCACCTCCTAGGAGACCATTCAGCTGTGGTAATTCAATGGTTGATAACCATTCAGGTTAATCTGATATCATGAATTAATCTACTAATGAGTATGGTCCCCTATGATCACCAGAAACCTTTCCAAAAGCCCGGTTTATCAATACGTGAGACATTTGGGGGATAATCCAATTCTAAATAATAACATCCTGCCTCTAGTCCCCAAAATGCTCGTGTCTACCTCATTACGCAATGCTTTTGTTATAGGTAGCCGAGCTAGATAGAAATATTATAGGCAGTCAGATAGGGCCAGGCCCTGGAGGAGACAAGATGGAAGACAAGGTGACCTTGCAACTTTTGGAAAAGACAGACACTCCCATATGGGCCACTTCTCAAGAACAAGTCAAAAAGAGGAAACACAGCTACATACTTCCCTAGGTATGGGCATCAGGGATTGATATTCTAAATAGGTATCAATTACCTTGAAAGAGCCCAAATGAGTCATTAGCCCAACCCCCAACAGGAGGAGACCCTGCCCCACATTCTTGTCCACTTGCTAAGTGACTCGCTTCCTCATTTGGTCCTGGATTTAATCAGTTTTACCTAAGCAGTGGTGCTTATACCATAGTTTTGTCCCACCTCATGCCCACCTAAGTGAGTTCCCATGTCTTCTCCACCACCTTAGGCATGCCTCACTGCATGGTTTTCCTCTATAAAATCCCTGGAAGGGACAACTTCCTGGGGAACTACCTGCTCATGTCCCACCTCTTGTCCCTCTCTTGGACAGGAGCTTTCTTTCTCTTAGTAAATATATTCTGCTCATAACCTCCATTTGTTCCTAAAATTCATTCTTCAGTTTTAGAGAACATGAACTCATTCAGGTCAGGTCAGGAGATCATTTTTCCCTATGTCTTTTGGAGATTGCCTATATGGTTTGGAGGTCACCCACCCAACATCAGTTTTTCTCCCTGTATCACTTTGAGTCCATCAAGTTTTGAGTCCAAAACTTGACAATTTCAGCATTGCTGAAAAGTCTGAAACTCAAAAGAAACTCACCTCTGGGCCCCTATAAAAACTACCAAAAGAAAATCAAATAGTTCCTACATACAACAGCACAGGGTAAGCTTTCCTATTTCAACAAGAAGGAATAAAACTACATTAAAAAAATGAGACCAAAGTAAGACCAAAACTGGAAGAGCAAACATTAAATCCTGTAGTCCCATGTTGAGCATCAGAGAAGCTTATGATGAGTTGGAAAGTTTAGACATTGGCTGGACTCTCCTGGCCACTCCATCTCCAGCAGCCTCTGAGTGCCTGGATGGGTGAACTTGGTATTGACCAGAAACACTTATCAGGCTCTACTTATAGTATTCTAGGGCTTGTCTAGCTCACAACTCCAAACTTTCCAAACTCCTGCAAAGCTAGTTCTAAAGGGTCATGAATTGCATAGCCAGGTGTAATCATAACATCTGTACTACTCTTATATTAGACACTTTTGTTTTACTGGAGAAATATATGCAGCATCCATAATTTAGAAGATGAGATATTCATTTTGGCTCATAGTTTGAAGGGTTTCCCCCACATGGTTGGCGATTGTCTGGCTCCAAGGCAAAAATGGCATGGTGGAGGGTATGGCAGATGAGAGGTTTTCAATACTGTTTGACCTATGGCATCCAAGAATTGCATAGAGGAAGGAATCAGGGAGGAGAGAGACAAAGACAGAGAAAGATTCAAATAGAGACAAAACTTACACTTTCCAGGTCATGCTTCCATGACCAACCTCTTCCAACTGAGCCCTAACTTTCAATAGTACATTCATCAATAGGTTAGTCCCTTGATGACTAAAGTGCCTCTTACTTGAAACCATCCTGAAAAGGCCTCACACTGCTATTGCTATTTGTCCATGTTAATATCTCTGTTCTCTCCCAGCATCCTTAAGACTGTCACCCCTTCAAGTACCAAGCAATTCTTCATACCTTGGACTCCCCATCTGCCTAATTTCTCTGTATTCCTTGAAAAGACAAAAAAAGTCTCCCTTCCTCTCCCTGTGTGCATACTTCAAGACTTGAGCCCCAGTATGGCTTTTGCCTCCCAGAGTTAGGTGACAATAGTCTATAGCCATCCTCTCCAGGCTTCAGATGGTTTCCTGGGCATGAAATGAAGGTTACAAGAGGCCTTGCACCAACCTTTCACTTCCTGCTTCTTTTTCCCTCCTGCCTAGGCTCCTAGGTGCCACTGCTGTGCTAATCAGCTAGTATAAGTTGATCCTATTATACCCTGTGTCACCAGCAATTAGACCTTGAACACTTATTTTCATGAGTTGAATTGTCTCAAAAATGTATTTTGAAAACCAAATCCATGGTGGCTTTGACTGTGACTTTACTTAGAAATAGAGTCTACAACTGGACTCAAGTTAAAATGAGATTTTTAGACCAATATTACTGAAGTTCTTATAAGAAGAGGGGGAAAGGTGTGGAGAAAGACACCTGTAGAGAAGGCCATCTGATGGCAGAGACTAGGCTGATATATCTGCAAGCCAGGAAACACCATGAATGGATGCCTCTACTAGAGTTTAGGAATAAGCAAGTAAGGATTCTACAGTCTCACAGGGAGCATGACCCTGATGACAAGTGGGCTTTGGGCTTCTTGCCATCAGAACTCTAAAAGAATAGGTGTTCTGCTGTTTCAAGCTATTAAAGCTATCAAATTTATAGTAATTTGCTAGAGCACCCTAGGAAACTACTATGCCTACTTTAGCTGAAGCCATACCCTCCACCTGTGATGTTCTGTGATGCTACAAATGTGCTACATCTCCTTAGGCTCCTTTTCTCCTACCTTGGATTTGCTAACCACAGAAAGTTAAGAGGCAAAGCATAAAACCCTGGTTACTCTAAGGATAAAGAAGTAGTCCAGGAGACAGAATTATTTTCTGTTATGTTTTCAAAATCTTCCAGCTTCACAGATGATGTTACCATTGGTCCTCAGTAACCTCATTATTCTAGGAGATAAAAAAGAGTGAGTTTGGGTGGAGGCCGGAGCAGACATAGTGAACTGCCTATTCTGGCACACTCAGAGTAATCTGTTCAAATATCACCTCAGTATCAAATCCAGATAAGCCGGGAGGTCTCATCTCCCTCCTGATGTGTGCACAGAGAAACACACATTTTCCATTAAATGCCAAGGTCGCCCCTGAGTGCTCTGGCAGAGCTGTGTGGAGAAGTTGTACAGCACCTGACTACACATGTTTGGCCCAGTGCCCTCTCCTTGCTTCCTCTCTGATCAGAAGCACATTTATCTTCAGCTTTTTTTAAGTCAGAAAAATATAGAATCTCCTTTAGACCATTTCTGTTTTTTAAAACCAGTTCCAGACCATCCACAACATTTTGGTTGAACTTCAGTTACGACATCCTATTGAACTGATTCTGTTCAGGTGAACACAAAGGGAAATTCATTCTAAGTAGCTGAGACCTGTTGCACTAAAGCTGAGCTCCTTCCTTGTTTGTGTCCATTTCCCTTGTGTTCTCTAAGGAAACTGTCTCAGTTGCTCCTCTCTCATTGCTGAGACAAATACCCAAAACTCAAAATGAAGGATGGAAAGATTTATTTAGCTCACAGTTACTAGAGGTCTTAGTACATACTCAGCTGACTCCAAGGCAGAGTGGCACATGGCAGAGGGTAGCAGTTCATGGTGTTGCAACGAGCTAGAGAGCAAAGAGAGCGACAGCAGCTCAGGCAGCTAGCTGGCCTCTCTTCCCTCCCTACATTGTAATGCAGAGTATCTGCCCAGGGCACTCACACCCATAATCCCAGCACTGGATCAAGAATCAGATCACGAATCCCAGCATGGTGGAACAGGCCTGTAATCCCAGTCCTGGAGAGGCTGAAAACAGGAGGATCAACACAAGTCTGACCTGTGTAGTGAAACCCTATACCAAATACACAAATGAAAACAAACAAACAACAGCAAAAAAGAATCAATCACAAACTCCAGAGGCCACCCCTTGACTGCATGAGGCTTTGGGGAGACAACTAGACACAAATCATAGCAAAAGCATAGGAATCAGCTCCATGCCAATCCTTTGTTCTCTTTTCTTTCTGTACACCCCACCTCTGCTTTTGTCCTCACCACCCTTCTCTCCTATTTCATGTTTAGCCCACTCACTGATCTCATTGACCTCCCTTCCTGGCTTACTTAATCTTTCCCTTCTCCACTCCTCTGCCCACAATGTATAATAGAAATCCAAAGGACAATCATGAGTTTGTTGTCCAGCATATTATGATGCATCTCCCCCCACTCACTTCACAGCCTTAGGTACATAACCAGGTGTGTTGAAATCTGATATGTATCTGAATCCTTATCTTCCATTAGCCACATATCTTAGTCACTCCCCTCATTGCTACCACAAAATGCCCTCCACCCACAATTTGAAGAAGATGGAGTTTATTTTGTCCATAATCAGTTGGCTCCAAGGTAAGACAGCACAGCAGAGGTGCATAATGCAGAAGAGCTGCCCATGGCATGGAAGGAAGGAAATAGAGAATAAAGCAAGGATCTGGAGGAGGAGTGAAACACTTCTAGGGCAAGCCCCCAGCAACCCACCCCTCCTGACCAGACTGCACCTCCTAACAATCCAGCCATAAGCTCCCATCCTCCAAGCTCCTTTTCTGAGTCCACGAGTGTCCTGGGGCACACCTGGATATAAACCACAATATTGTTACCTAATCCTTTTATGCCCTGATTCATACAAAAGGCTTCTTTGCATTTGTAAAATTAAGACTAGAATGCTGTCCGCATGTGAGGTACTGCAGCACTTAAAATATACAAGTACCACAAACTGTATGTTCTGAAATTATTACTGTCTTCCCTGCTTTCCATGCCTTCTTACAGTCTGCTTCTTCTCCACTCTGGTTGTTGAACTACAGTGGATTTTTAAACTAAGGAGGAAGTTCCTTGAAGAGTCATATTCTAGAGCTTAATTTCTAAGTGGCAAATAGAACTCTTTGATGCCTGATCAAAACATTTCAAGTTTGGTGGTGAGAGAGGTGAGAGAAGAGCAGAAAGCAGCTTTTGTCAGGAACAATATTGGTCTAGTTAATGTCATGGCTTCACAGAGGGTCACAGTCCTGGTGTCCCAGTGCCTAACTGGATACCCTGGTCTTGTTCTCTGCATCAATTTCTAAGGACTCAGTGGTCTGAGAAAACTCGCTGCTAACTTCACTGAAGTATGTCCTAACTTAGCTTCCAAGAAAGAAGTGATTGAAATCTTAAGTCCCTCTCCTTGACAATTTCAAAATCTATTAGAGGTCTGGAGATAATTGGTTCAATAGTTACAAAAAAAAATCACACAATCTCACACAGATGGACCTGGGTAACCCAGGGCATGTTGTCCCTGGATTTTTCCAGCACTTAAAGCCCTATATACACTTGATCTGAGCCCTTGATATTAGTTCATACTCTCCTAGGGGTTCTGAAATTTCTACCAGTACTTGTTTCCACCAAGTCCTTTCCATTTCCACCTTTAATATTGTGAAAGAAAATTGTATACAGCAGACCAAATAGCTCATAGGATTAAAGCACCTGCAAGCAGGTGCAGGAGCCCGGGGTTCAATCCCTGGGCCTGCAGTGCCAGCCCAGGGCCTGGGGTGTACTGAGATGGCAATTGAGACTGGGTGTGGTGGCATGGGCCTGTAATCCCAGTTCTTGGGAGGCTGTAAGCAAGCTAATCACTATGAGTCCAATCTACTAGTGAGACCCTGAACACCCTGTAGAACCTTCCCTAAAATTAAAAAAAAAGAGAGAGAGAGAAGAAAAAAAAAAGAAAATTGTCTCTTTCACTCCACACTAACCCAGTCAGAAACTCAGTTTCCAATTTAGTTCATACAAAGAAATATATTCCTGCAAAATAATGTGAATTTAGCAATTCATGGAAGATGAGCACAGCCAGGGCAGATATGCCACCACCGCTGCCCTACAGTCCCACCACCCCAGGGACCTTGGCTCTTCCTCCTCCACACGTTCCCATAGTCCACAAACATCCCTTTCTGTCTCACACAGAGTAGCTTTCTCTGTGATTTGAGGCCTTGATGCTATCCAGCAAGAGGAAAGCAAAAAAATGAGGCTCCTGAAGAAATGACTGCTGATAACTGTAAAAAAGATGCAAATATGAAACACTACAGTGTCGGAAGTTTTGTGTAAGGGAAGAGCTTTAGCATAGAGTTGAAAGCCATAGGTCTATCTCAGATGTTGGTCTGGAGAACAATAGGGACTAATGGAGAAAGTGCAGTCAGTGGGGGAAGGGGAGTGTGAAAAAGAAAGGTAGAAAGGAATGTTGTAACCTGTGGGCTGCTAAGGATTCAGAGAACTAAGGGAAGAGGTATGCCAGCTTTCTGTTCTTGTATTCTTTTCTACAAAATGTTATACTCAGGATGAACCTTCATGCTCACTTCCTTGGTAAAGACCAAGTGTTAAAGATAAAGCTAGTTCCTCCAAGGTAAAGATATTTTGTGTAATACGCTGGTATTTTTAATGGAGGCATTGCCTGTAGTCTTGACACTACAGAGGCTAAGGTAAGAGGAATTCTGGGAGTTCAAGGTCAGCCTGGGCTACAAAGTGAGTTCAAGGCCAACCCTAACTGCATTTCTGTTTTTTCTTCTTTCCTTGCACAAAAGGACAAAGAAATTAAAAATAAATAAATAAATAAATAAATAAATAAATAAATAAGGTGTTGAAATTTTTACAATACTTAGTGATACCCGAAATTTTCACAACACCAAGATACAAATCAGCCAAACTCAATCAGGCTAATGTAACAAAAAATACCCCAGAAAGTTGGGATATAGCCCGACTCATATGACAGTTCCAAGTTGATCCAGGTGGCATCACATAGAAGGGAAAATGTTCCCTAATTGTGAGCTGAGCAGTAGCTATATTGCCAGGAGGTTCTGACAAGATCCTCCCAACATGGTCTTACAGTCTGTTACATTTATCTTGGAGTGAATATGCTTCCTCAGAACGCATGTGCCCATGTTGTTCATTCCTACACCCCCACCACCACCATACACACATTTTGTTTATTTATTTATTTATTTATTTATTTATTTATTTGGTCTTTTTTTTTTTGCAGAACCGGGGATTGAACTCAGGCTCTTGCGCTTGCCAGGGAAGCGCTTATTCCACTGAGCCATCTCCCCAGCCCCTACACATTTTGTTTAAAAGCTGCTAAAGTATCTTCTCAGGAGTCCAAGCCATTGATCTGAATATAAGTCCATCACTACAGGAAGGAAGCAGGGAGGGAGAAACCGTAAAAGAAGTTGGCGGAACAAGGGAGAAAGGAGGAAATTTGAACAGTGAACTTGGAGCTCCTACAGTAAGGCCTTTAAAAACACATTATTGAGACAAACATCAGGTATGGCTGACATATAAAAACCTATACATATTTAATGTATACAACTTGGTGAGGCTGAAGGTAACTGTACACCTGGAAAGTAATCACCATAATCAATACCATGTTTGTATCCATTACCTTCAAAAGTTTCTTCTCATTCTCTTTATTATTTTTAAAAGAGTATTTAACATAGAAACTACCCTTTTAGCAAAGTTAGGTTTTTTGTTTTGTTTTTTGGGGGTTTTTTTTGGTGGAACAGAGGATTGAACTCAGGCCCTTGCACTTGCCAGGGAAGTGCTTATTCTACTGAGCCATCTCCCTGGCCCACAAAGTTAGTTTTATAATCCAGCTTTTTTAAATTGTAGGTAATCTGCTGTATAGTAGAACTCCAGCATTTGTCTTACATTACTGAAATGCTATGCCCTTTGACAAATACCCCCCCCAGCAAGACTTTGTACAAGTGAATTTTTAAAATGGGTTATGTGCCAACATTTACTTGGCTAAACTACTCCTTCAATGAGGAAGAAGAGGGTCCAGGACACACCAAGGTCATGGAGAATGACAGTATCACCAGTGAAAGAGTGCAAGGGACTAAGGAACTGAATGGAGCAGAGATCTCTCTCTTAGCACACACTGTGGTCACCTCAACAACCTCCAGTGACATCAGTGTGCCCTGAACCTGAGTGGAAATAAGAAGCATGTGACAATGAAGTGTCTCAGAGGACTGCGTGGAGTCAACCCTTGCCTGGTGAAGGCTGCCTTCTATGGAAGCTGTCAGGGAAATCAAAGGGAAGGAAGGAAATGGAAAAAAATGTAAATATTCCTAAAATTGGGCCCATCCCCTTCAAACTGTAAATATATCCCATTGTTTTAATGTTTTATTAAAGTAAACTAACTGATAAGAAAAGCCACATATAGAGAAGTTTTAAGAAAGAAATCCAAAGGGCAAAGATCTCATTTTAACATGGGACAACATTCTACAGTTCTGTGAAAACCACAAAATTCAGCTCAAGTTTCATACAAACTCAAATGACAGTGTTCCCAGGCCTGCTGTCTCTGGGAAGACTGGCCAGTCATGTCCTGAGTTCAAGTTCAGCTCTCTTCTCACCTGGTTCTCTATCAGGGCCTATCGTCTCACCATGGATCTCCACAGAGTAGAAATAACAGAAAACCCATAGAAATTGCAAAGGATTCTTCAGTCAGACCAGCCCTGGAGACTTCCTTGAATTTGCCTTTGGTAGGGCCCAGGAGGGCCAGTCGGAAATTAGGGAAAACAGAAGTCTTTGTTCATACTCTTCTCCAACTTGACATCGGCCCAGAGTTACAGCCTGGGCAGTTGGCACAAGCTGGCACTTGGAATCAGGTAGATTAACTTCTAGGAGGTTTGCTCTTGGTAATCTTTATTTTCAGATGGTTGGGAAAAGCTTCAAAGTAACATCTACAATTTATGAATATTTTTCTGAAAAAAATAATAGTACAGACTTGGCATCTGTGCAGATTTCAACCATAAACAAAGACAAGGAAAGAAATCTTTAAATAAAGTGCCCCTGCTCCTTCCCTTTTCTATACATATCCCCATATTCTTTCCTGAAACCTTCCACCCCACATCCTACTTCTCAATAATTCCCTCCTTCCTTTAAAGTTCCCCAGACCCACAACTGCTTCCTGTACATCGCTCAGGCACCAGCCTCTCCTATGGTGTCCTAGGAAGACAAAAAGAAGCTTGTTTTTTTTGGTTAAAAAAGATAATCCTTTGGAGACCATCAAGGAGTTTAATGAGGGCAATGACAAGTGTTGCCGTAAGTGCCACAGACACTCAGATGATGTAAACGCTGGTCTTGAACATTGTAAGATGATCATCTGACATAAAAACACGCAATCTCTTAGGACTGAAGAGAATCTGAGGCATGACATAGCTCAGCCAGGCCACTCTTCAGATGGAGTAAGCAGTAAAACCATCCCCGGGTTTGTTTCCCATCTTAGTCACGTTTTGGATACTCCCTGGGTACTCTCTCTGCTCCCCTCAACCCCCGAAGGTCAGCTATCTTCAGAAAGATACAAAGCAGCCAAACATTTTACCCATCAATCATGATAAGCACACATGTGAATGTGCTTTTGCTTTATGTAAAAATGCCTAAAAGATTCTCCAGGGATGGTGCCTGGGTGTTACTTGTAGAATAGAATCCATAGCTGCCATATTCTTCTAAGTGTGTTCCACCCCCAGTACCTAAGTAAGCAGCATTTCCTAAAGAAGACACAGCACAATGCCTTTAACAAAGGAAATAACAAGGTCTCAGTGTATTCAATTTACTACTTAGCATTTCTGTGTGCATACTGACTTTTCTTTTTTCGTGTGTTCTGGAGATTGAACTCAGGACCTTGTACTTTCCAGTCAAACACTTATGCTGTTGAGCTATCTCCCCTGCCCCATACTGGCTTTTCTTAAGATTTCTGCAACTTCAGGTTTAGTAAAGAAGTGAGTCTGCAGGAAACCATGCATGACCTCAGGCTAGAGCCTAATAGAAAGATCCAAAATTGCACACTGAGTAATTTGCCACTGTACAGAGTCATTTCTATTTTAATTTCCCAAATAGAATTTTTATAAACTATATTATCTAAGTGTACATGTATATTCAGTTTAAAAGACCTGGGTGTGTTACTTGAGAAAGAATTAGGTAGATATGTAGTTTGAATATTTTCACAGTAGAATCATTACACTCTATCTCAGATTTTACTACTGTACACAGCATGCAATACATACAATATTTTATGTTGCTTATCGCTGGCTGACAATAAACCAACTGAAACATAGATGAATTCAAAGCATCAGAGAAAAGTTAACTGGGCTCCAGTAAGAGGCCATAGGAACTTAGTCCAGCGAATAGTCTAGTGTGTGACTGTCCGCTGGGGCCTTGGTAAGTAGAGATGCCTCTACCTCTGGTTTGCAATGTTGGCTACCAAATAATCATCTGAGGAAAAGTTGTAAGATAAAATTTACAATCTTTAATCCAGATGAATTAAATCTACTATCTGAGAGGGATTCTGCACATATTTATTTCTTTATATCCCTTTGGGGTCTTCTCATGCGTAGCCAGCTCAGAGTTCATTACATCTCCTCCGGAGACCTTCCAATGTCCAAAAACCCCAAGTGTGAGAAAAAGAACACGAAAATTATTTACAAGGTAAATGGAGACAGTATATTAGCAGTTATAAAGCTGATTTTCGATCCTTCTTTACTGAAAAAAACCACTCTTTCCAGGAAAGACATCCAGCCCTACCACCCCTTCTCATTTCTCATTTTTTACATAGGCTTCTTCCCACCTCCAGTCCCTATAAGTTCTGCTAAAAAGACCATTGCCATTTATGAGAAAAGAAAGCACAAAATGCTGGATTCAGAGCCATTAAAATTCAACGTGATTATTAAATCATACTCCTCTATTTACATAGTGCCTAGGCTAAGGGATATGCCAAATGGTCATTAAGTTCTTGGATTTTGTCTAGGCTCTATGAATGTTGATGGATTTTTTTTTCTTAGAATAATTCTAAAAGTTCTCATAAGTAAGTCTGGAAGCTGTGTTCCTAATGTTTTCTTTTCTACAGCTGAATTCATGAAAAAGAGAATCCAAAATTATATTGCTTAAATATACAATATTTTAGTCTTTCAGACATGTTGAAGATCTGTTAACCACCAGCAGATGTGTTATATCATAGTTTTCCTTAGACAAAATTAAACCTATGCAGCCCCCAAGTCCTTCTAGCTGCTTCAAAGTGTCTGGAACACAAAGCATAGTCAATTTAGTATTTGCTCCACTGAGATTAATTAAAATATGTGTTAGGTAGTTTAGCATATTTTCCCATGAGCTTGTCCCCTTGCATTGGTCCATTTCTTTCCTTTCTCCCTTTCAGGTCTTTGATTCACCCAGAAAGTATGCTATTTGAGAAATCATGTGCAGAGAATCAGCAGCAGCCAACTTCAGTTGAAATAAAGTAATAATCCTTAATTTATTCTTTTGAGGAGAGTGATGCCCAAGCATCCTTTCATTCCTTCCAAGGAATTAGGATTTCAGCCCAAATTGTGTTAATAGTAGCTTCCTGGCTGGACTTTCAGCCTGCATTCAGACTCAGGTACCACAGGGATACAGGTGGATGAGATAAAGCTAAATTTAAATTGAGTCAGAAGCGTCTGAACAATGCTTAATAAATAACCTTGCAATAAGTTCACTTAGGGGGTCAGGGAGATGGCTCAGTAGAATAAGCACTTGCCTGGCAAGCTCAAGGGCCTGAGTTCAATCCCCGGTTCCAGAAAAAAAAAGAAAAAAAAGAAAAGAAAAGAAAAGAAAAGAAAAGAAAGAAACAAAGAAAAAACAAAATAAATTCACTTAATCCAAGTCAGATCTCATTCAAAACAGGAAAATTTGCTTTCCTGGGTGAAGTTAAATTGGTCCTATGAGATCTATAACCCCAAGAGCTAAAGGTCTTGTCTACAAGGTAGTAAATGAAGTCATCAGTGAGTTTAGCAAAAATTCCTAACAGAAAACAAAATATTCTTTGAGTATTTAACTCCTTTTAGAGAACATATTGAGTAGGGTGGCTTGCAGGCACCCTTGTATCTAGACCACATAAGTACACTGTTTATGAACAGATGCTTTTGAATATTTACTGTGTGCTTGGTCAGAACTGTGTTGAGTCAGAATAGAGATCTGGAAGATGTATAAAACTGATGAAGATGAAAAAAATGGTTGCACATGATGTCTGCTTTCAATTACAGACCATGATGCAATGCAACACATACATGTTTTGAAATTTTGGAGTTTTCCTCTTTGCTGCCAAAAAAAAGAGAGAGACAGAATCAAAGCCAACTTTTTTTAGTTACTAGATACAGCATGATGAATAGCACACAGTAAGTGCTTAATGAATATGTGTCATATGAATAAATAAATTAAAGAATATTTTCTGAGCATAGAGTTCATTATTTTGAGAGGTCATGGGGACACAAATACCCTCTTAAATGCTGTGCTACCTGATAGAATTGGATCACCCTTCTCCAAGTCTGTGTTTTCTTCTCTCTGAGCACACAGCTGATCCCCACTTTGCAGCCTACTGTGTAATAGATGTGGCCCTTGATGAAATCTAGCCAAGGCCAAGGGGTGGAGGCTACCTCTGTCACCTCTGCATCTTCCTCATGAAACCATTTATGCTTGGGCTCTTCCAGTTACCTGACAGGCAGACGATCCCTGCAGCATGAAGTCGCATATATGCTCCCACCCTTGTTATCCCGCTCCTTGAATGACACTGAAGAGCTCTCACCATTCCATACGATAGATTTATTATTATTACTATTTTAAAAGATAAAATGAAGTCACAGAGAAGTTAATTCTATATAACAAAAGGCAATTAGGGATCTGAACTGAAGTCATTCCTACTTTACAAATAATGTTCTTCCTCAAAAATCTATTAAAAGTTTTAAAGAATCTTCTAAATTGTGGGACTCTAACCTCTTTTGGTGATCATTCCCACAACCTGGTATAAATATCCCACTTGCTGGGTGCCTTTCTGTGCTTATTCTTATACCCCTACTGGATCCTTATCCCTGCTGTGCATGTCATGACACGTTCAGTGCCTCTCCATCAGTTCTGCCATAACTTTCTGTCTCCCTCGAGCTATTATGTCCACTTCTCAAACAATACAAACTACCTATTAATTAATAAGTTTTTAACAATTACATATAATATATTTCAACCTTCCTCTGAGATTTTCTTCACTGGAAAAAAAAAAACAACAAAATAAAAAACCACAGTTAGACAAAAACTGCAGAAAGCTAGAAAAAATACAAGTTTTGCTATAAAATGTTTATATTGACATGTCCATAAATGAGGGTATAACTGTAAAATCCATCTGAAAATTATATAGTGCTCAAATATTGCTATAACACAAAGTAGTACCTAAATTAACAGGCATGATTTATAAATGGGAATGTTCTCTTTAATTGACAGACCAGATGGCTGAAAGCAAATTCATTCATCCAATAAAACTCCCCAAGGCTGGAAAGCCTGTCAACTAGGGGCAAGTAACTGAGTCTCTCAAGTGCCCACTCAAGTTCTAACAAATTGAAAATGGCCTTGTACAAAAGGGAGATCAATGCTTTTGATCAAAGACACTGCACCTAGAGAAGAAATGAATATTTTATCCCTGAAACTTATACTACGCAAAGCCTGGAACGATACACATATATGGAGTAGTCCATGGAGAATGTTGTATACTTCACACTTTTGTCAAGTGGAATTTAAAATCTGAGATGCAGCCGACTCCAGAAAGCAAATAGGAAAGAAAATGTACTGACTCCTGCTTCTGTATCTGGCTGACCAAAATTAGCATATGAAGTCTTTTAAGTTCATAAACATATTTTCTCCAAGGCCATCAGAGGTAATCTGTGGCCAATCTGTGGTCACTTGAGCCAAAATTCATGCCAGCTTCAGCTCTTGACTTCCATGTTCCCCAAGACATTTGCTACTGTAGAGCCCCAATACCGATGACATAGGAACACTCTGGAGTCATAAGGCATTGCTGACTAAAAATGTGGCCTCAATGGCTACAAATAGCTGCTGCCCTATAAATCTGCTAAGTGAAATTAGGTGTTCCTGGATCTTCTAAGTTGTATTTCTGAACAAAATGTCAACTGTCACAAATATTAGTATGGATCATACCATCATTCAAAGTCTTTAGATAAAACCCAAAAGGATCCAGTAAGTAAAAGTATGGAGCTTTGGCACAAATGACCAACTGCAACTCCACATAGCACCAGAATGCACTCCATCTTTGACTGTAAATTGTATGCAAAAATATAGACAGGGGAAAATCCAGGGGGCTTGCATTTCATTTCAACATCATTTTATTTACCACTGAAGTGGATTTTTTTTTTTTTTAATATTCAGTTACTTTCATATTGTGGGGGTTTGTAAGTAAGAGGAGATACTAGAAGGGTAGAACTGATCAGTTCACCCTCAGAAAATGCTAGTTTTCTGTTGTTACTTGTGACCCCAAAAGTTAGAAACAATAAGGGACATGCAGTGGGCCTTCATAAAATTAAATTGTTCAATTTAAAGGATCTTATGTGCTGTGCCAGCCCCACCCCTGGGACATGCTGAGACGGCAGTTGAAACTGGATGTGGTGGTACATGCCTGTAATCCCAGTGCTTGGGGAGGCTGAAAATAGGAGGATTGTCATGACTCTGATCTGTGTAATGAGACTCTGTAGAACCTGTACTAAAAACATCTTAAAAATAAATAAATAATAAATGACTGTGATTCCAACATTATGTCAACTCAATTTTTTCATAATATGAAATGATATATACATAAGTATGTGGAATACAGTGCTACCTCAGTTTACAAACCTAATGCTCTCCACAACTCCAGTCACAAAGCAAACTGGACAAGAACTAAAACTAATTTCTCCATATTGTGATCAACGAACCTAACCACTGAATTTGATTTGGTTCTTGCCCAACTCAACTTATGAATGGAATCATGAAAAGAATTTCCTTCATGAGTGGAAATGCAAGTATAGTTACTAGTATTTTGTACATAAATATTTGGCAAAAGAAAAAGAAAATTAGCAATTTAATTCTCCACACAAAATTACATTTTTGAGACTCTACTATTCCATGGAAACTAACATCTAGGAGGTCTTAAGCTAGCTCTACAACTTTGATGTTACTGGTAGTTTAGGCATTAGAACATGAATACAGGATTTCTTTGATTCCTACATGAATGATTTATCCATCAGTATTGGGTGCTGGAGGTTAGAAATGTTTCCCTGGAGTTTTCTATGTAGTATTCAATAGAGAACTAAGGATATACATTTTTTTAAAACATTTATTTATTTATTTAGTGTGTGAGTGTGTGTGTGTGTGTGTGTGTGTGTGTGTGTGTGGCCAGCTAGCCCACCAGGGGGCGGGGCTGGCTGGCATGTGGTGCTGGGGGATTGAACTGTGGTCCCTGTGCTTTAGCCAAGCTTGTTCCAAATAGGTGCTTTAGACCACTGAGCCATCTCGCCAGCCCCAGGATATACTTATCTAAGGATAAGTGGAGAATGAAAAAACTAGTCCCTTAAGACAAAATTTATAGATTACTCAAAACATAATCAGTACCTACACAAAGAAGAAAGACAACACATGTACGCATACACCCAGGTATTACCAAGGGTGAGGTTATGTGCATAGAGTGAAGCCATTGATCTTTTGAAACTGAAAAAAAAAATAGTTCATAAGAGGCTGAGTGTTATGGTTTGTGTCTAGTTGTCCCCCCAAAGCCTCATGCAGTCATAAAGGTGGACTTCTAGATAGACTTCTAGACTTTGTGATTAATTCATGATCCAGGGCTCGGATTATGGGTGTGAGTGCTCCTGAGATTATGGGTTTAAGCACTACTGGAATTATGGGTATGAGTGCTATACCCAGACTGGGGCATAGAACCTGAATGCAACATAAGGTAGACAGATTTGCTTTCTGCGCCACTGTTGCTCCTGCCACTGCTTCTGCCATTTTGGTCTTTCTGTTTTTCTGTTTTCCACCATCATGAACTTCTGCCCTCTTCCGTGTACCTTTCTGCCTTGGATCCAGCCGAATGTGGGCTGAAACCTCCATAAACTGTGAGCTAAATAAGCCTTTCTTTCCTTAATTTTGTGTGTCGGTTATTTTTTCCAGAGATGAAAGTAACTGAGTGAGAGAGTATTGTGAGCTGATTGTTACAGAAAGGGAGTTCTTTGTGTTGGATAAAAAGCTAAAAGGTGATTTCTGAATAGACTGAAAAATCATGAAGTGGGGCCGGCCAAATTGCTCAGAGGATTAAAGTGCCTGCAAGCAGGTGCAGGGGCCAGAGGGTTCATTCCCGAGCCTGCCATGCCAATCCCGCCCCTGGGGCGCGCTGGGATGATGAATGAGACTGGGTGTGGTGGTGCGGGCCTGTAATCCCAGCACTTGGGACACCTTAAACAGAAGAATCACTATGAATCTGATCTAGTAGTGAGTCCCTGAACACTCTGTTGACCCTTCCCTAAAAAAAAAAATACAAAAAAAAAAAAAAAAAAAAAAAAGTCATGAAGAGAGGAAGTATAGATGAGGAAGAAACAATGTGGGCATGACCTGAGGCAGAAGGAAGGAGACACTTAGAACCTCTTTGAAGAGGGCTTTAAAGATGGGTGCTGGAATTTAGTTGTACCCTCCTAGCAGATCAGTGCCTATCACATTTAACCCAAGTGTCGGGTCTTGCCATGAATGAAGGAGCAAGAAAATGGCTAGGATAATTAAATTTCATTGTTTTCCTATAAGCCCCAAACTAGAAGTAAACTCCCATCAAAAATCAAAAATCCTGGGCTGGTGAGATGGCTCAGTAGTCTAAAGCACCTACTTAGAACAAGCTTAGCAAAGCACAGGGACCGTGGTTCAATCCCCCAGCACCACATGCCAGCCAGCCCCGCCCCCTGGTGGGCTGAGCTGGCCACACACACACACACACACACACAAATAAATAAATAAAATTTTTTAAAAAATCAAAAATCCTTTGTCCTAAAAAAAATCCTTTGTCTTACAGATCAACTTAAAGGCGTATGTGTTGACCAGGGTCATTCAAGTAAGAGGTGATCTCAGCATGATTCAGGTTACGTGGTCTCAGAAGGAGCTGTATCACTCTCAAGAGAGTGGTCCTCTTTGCGAGGGTCATCTATGAAAAGTTATTACCATGGTTTGGGACCCCCAAAGTTCTAACCTACATGCAAAAACATTGATTTTCAGTATTCAATTTCTCATAGTAGGGAAAATTAATTTTAATTAACTAACTCATCATTTTGAATTTTGTTTCATTCTTATCCAAAGAGAACCAATAGTTAAAAGGAGTTTGAGAATCATTGATCTGGATCTAGAAGTAACACTGCTTTAGTTTTGCAGCTATCTCACGTGTCCAGTAATAAAGATGCCCTGCACTGTCTTGGCTCCTAATTTCACTATTCTTTCTCTTCCCTAAAGTAATCCCCAATCTCAAGATCTGGTACACAATTTTTTGTACTCAGAAAAATATTGGTCCAATGAAGGGGCTGGGGAGATAGCTCAGTAGAATAAGCACTTGCCTGGCGAGCACAAGGGCCTGACTTCAATCCTCGGTTCCAAAAAAAAACCATAAAAATATTTGTTCAATGAATTATCTGTATTATAGGTAAATTTTAAGAAAAGTGTCATTTTATAATCATATTGACATTGCAAGGCTTTAATCACAAATGAAAGAGATTGTTTATCTTCATAATTATTTCATCAAAGAACAAACTCCTTTTGGGTTCAAAATAATGTCAGTAAGGATGAGCAGGCATTCTTCCAGGCATACCAGGCAGTCACTTCCCTTTCTAGAAAAAAGAAGTTCCTTGACTTAGAATTCCTATCAACTTAGTGTATATTGAAAATGTATTTAATATATTCAGCCCATTAAATAGCATCACACCTTAGCAACATGGCACATTATAGAGTATCATATATTTTCCCTGGTAATGCCTGGCTGTCTAGGAATTGTACTCACTCCTCTGTCTGGCATTGCCTGAGAATATCAGAGTATCAGTGTGATAGGTAATTGATTGTGTCAACCTGAGTAGGAAACATGCAACTAAATCAGATCAGCATGCTTCTAGGTGGAAGAACCACCCTAGGGAGGATTGCCATTGAAATGGTGTAATAGGGAAAGCAAGAAGGAATGACTGGTTGCCTCTGTTTCTTTGGAAGAGCAGCAGTCTGTCTTCACCATAGATGTTGTCTCCTTGCCTCCAGCGAACTCATCAGCCTTCCATCACAGACCCTCAGACTTCCTGACATTACACTGAGCTCCAGGTCTTAGACTGGATCCCTCAGATCCCTGGCACACAGATAGACCTTTTGAATTTTTCCATTCCTGGATCTATGAACAGTCATTGTAAGCCAATCTTGTAAATTCGTAGATATTTGTATATTTGTATAACTTTGTTTCTCTAGTAAGCATTGACTGATGCAATCCTCTATGCCCTGAAAAAGATAAAGACTCAAAGAAGTCTTTAATTCTTTGGGTAAATACATATTGCTTTTACACCATTGTAAAATCATAAAACTATAAGTCAAACCATCATAAGTCACTGACAATTTGTACTTAGTTTTCATTGTCCGAATGTGCCAGGGCCCAGGCTCTAGAGGGCATTATGACCATCAGGGAGTAGACATGTAATAAGCACTTACTCTATGCCAAGTAATGTTCACATCATTGTATGTGGCAAACCCTGTGAATCCCTAAAGCAAATCTATGAAGTACATATTATTATCACCTCTATTTCAGATGTAAAGAAATTTAAGCAAGAAAATTTAAGCTATAAACCAGGATACAGGTCAAGCATGTGCATAAGCCCAGGCTGAAAGCCTGTTGGCTTAACTCCAGACCTTTCTCCCTGAAGCACTCCATACACTTCCTTAGAAACTGTCTCAGAGTTACTGAGTTGAGGAGAAAGACAGGAGAGGGAGTGGGGGAAAGAGATTTATCTATGTATGTAAGTGGCATGGTTTGGACAACTGTACTGTACATTTCTGCTGATCTATGGAAAGGAGCAGATAATAATTTGTTTTATGTCCTTTTTTCAATTGTTTGTACTTTTTCTCTTCCTAATTTCTTATACATTTCTTTCTTTTTTTCTTTCTTCTTCTAATTTTATGTACATATATTACGCAATATGAAGAACTAGTTGGAAGA
Source organism: Octodon degus (assembly GCF_000260255.1). Lineage (NCBI taxonomy): Eukaryota > Metazoa > Chordata > Mammalia > Rodentia > Octodontidae > Octodon > Octodon degus. The sequence continues at coordinate 13,698,453 of NW_004524598.1, read as the reverse complement.
CAACACTATATATTGAGACAAATACTGTGAAATTCATATTACTTTGTTAAGTGAAATTCTGTATCACTTGTAATTTTTTCTGGTTTAATTCTAATTTGTACTCTCTTCTTTTAAAAAAAGAGAGAAAAGACTCCATGGTCTGGCAGATTGCTATGCAAATCCTATCTCTACCACTTCCCACTTCTGTAAACTTAAATTAATAACTCAGCTGCTCTGAGCCTGTTTCTGAGTTGTGCTCACCTCAAGGACTATTATAAAGCATAAATGAGATTATACCACCTCCTGCAAATCAGATCTTAAAAATAAATAAAAATCAATATTGTCAAGGTATCAGTTCTTGCCAAATTAATCTATAGATTCACTGCAATCTAATCAAAATCTCAAGTTACCTATAATTAGTGAGAAACTGATTCTGAAGTTTAAATGGAGAGATAGAAGATTGAGAATAGTCAACTTAATTTTGAAAAAGAGCCACACCGTGCTGGAAGACTGACACTTGCAAGCCTCAGGACTCATTATTAAAGCTAGTCATCAAGACAGTTTCATACTGGCAAAACAATAGATGCATAAATCCAAAGAACAGAATACAGAGCTCAGAAATAGATTCACATAGATATAGATAATTGACATCTGACAAGGTAGCAAAGGAAATACAAAGGAAGAAAGATAATTATATACAGAATGCTATTTCATCTGTTCAATCTTGCTGTGAACCTAAAATGACTCTAAAATAATAGCCTCGTGGGAGTGTAGACTGGTGCAACCATTATGGAAATCAGTGTGGAGACTCCTTAGAAAACTAGGACTGGAAATTCCATTCGAGCCTGCTATCCCTCTACTGGGAATTTTCCCAGAGGAACTGAAAGTGTCATATCATAGTGATATATGTGTGCCTATGTTTATAGCAGCACAATTTGTAATAGCCAGAACTTGGAAACAACCAAAATGCCCGTCACATGTGGAATGATTGAAAAAGATGTGGTACTTTTTATAATGGAGTACTACTCAGCTATAAAGAATGATAAACTTGAAGCCTTCATATTTAAGTGGATGCCCCTTGAAGATATACTTATTAGTGAAATAAACCAGACCCACATCTGTAAATATTGTATTGTCTCCCTAATATAAGGACTTACAATTCCGTATATGACTAGGTTTCTAAA
>NW_004524598.1:13676316-13696406 GCF_000260255.1 Octodon degus | reverse complement strand
TCTTAACCATCCAGCAGAAAAGTATAAAAATGAGGTATATAAAGTAAATGCATATTAGTATGATGAGCTGTAAAAGGCTCAAGTCAATAACTTCTGAGGATAACCCACTAATATTATAGACTGCTAGAGAGTGTTAGATTGTTTAGTTGAATTCAAAAAAATAATAATAATTGATACTTAAGCTAAGTTTTCTTGAACAATGCAAGGGTGTGCATTATATATTTTCAATTAAAAGTTATTAATAAAAAAGAAAAATAAATAAATTAATGATGCTGAGAATTTTACATGTGCATTGGAAATTTTTTTAGTACTGGGAATTGAACTTGGGATGCTGCGCTTGGCAGGCAGGGGCCTGTGCTGCTGAACTATGCTCCCAGCCTGTGCTTTTGACTTTAGTTTCCATTTGCACTTTCTTTCTTTCATGTTGTCCCCATTATGTGTAAAGTTGGTCCTTATTATCTGTGGATTCTGTACTTACGAACTCACCCCCAAAAAATTTATTTCCAGCCTCAAAAAAAAGAAAAGAAAAGAAAAGAATAGCATCAAACAATAGTCTACTTTAAAAGGAGGGAAAATAAAGATGAGCTTGGAAGTGAGCCTAGGAAGATGAGGAAAAGAACTCTCCTCTGTTTATGATCTTCTGAGCTTGAGGTGTGTCCCAGCAAACAGTAGCAAGATGAAAATGGAATCTTGAGACTCAAAGGATAGCAAGAGAATTCAGTCAGGGAAGACTGTCACCCAGGCCATGAGAGGCTGCCCAAGCAAGGTTATAGCACTGAACATGATCAGGATAACAGAAGCACTAGTCAACCGAAGCAAGTGGTGCTGAGAGCTCTCCTTCCTGGTCTCGGGTCCCCTTGCAGAGCACACTCTTTTTCCACCACCCCACTTACCTCTGGCTTCCTGAATGTACAAGATGAAGATGTAAAGGCTGTACTAGTTAAACGCATGTTGAATTCCTACAACAACTTCAGAAACAATATACATTACTTCGACATAGACAAATGGCTACAAACCATGGAGGAGGCTTCAGGAATAGATGTTCTAAAAGAACCAGGAACCAGGAAGTCCTGCTTCCTGGAATCAAATGCAGGCCAAAAAGCACACTCACCTTGTGGCCCCAACCATATCACGTGAGTTGGGGATGCTGTCAAACACCAACATCAAATAGAATTAAACAGTGCTGATGGCACAGGGACCAGAATTTACCTATAGGACCACAATGAAAGTACTTAGCCTGACCCATCCTGTGCAGCTCAGAAACAAAAGGCTGTCATCCAAATACCAATTTCTTTCCCTGCTGTGGCTGCATTTCATAATTCTTGTTGCACTTCCTAGCATGGAGCCACTCCATCTATGAGGTCATTTGTTTTCCTGTGAGCACAGTTAGGCTCTGGCCAGGAGAGCCACGTGAGGAAAGAACAGCAGTAAGCCTCCTATTGCTCTCTTAGGTCAGTCAGAGCATTTGAATCCTATACAATTGTTGGGGGGAAAAATCTCTGCATACAAAGATAACAAGTTCCAAATGTGGTCTTTTTTTTAAAGGTATGTTTCAAATCATGCGCTTTTAATCTATAGCAAAATGACTTGAGTTATAATTGTTTCAATTCCACACACTATCCAAAATCCAAGAGATAACATGCAGAAGTGATGAATATGTTATTGATGACATATAGAGGCAATCTGTTGACTCAAGGCATAAACAGAGTCACACAGAAAGAGAAGAAATAGTGAACAACAGATCCAATTTGCATTCTGCCTGCTTATCCAACAGACCATTTTCAAGTCCCAAGTGAGAAGCAAAGGATTTTTGCTTTGTGGAAAGCTTGGTGTTAGTGTTTCACACTTTAATATGAATTTGAAATATTTAAACCCCACACTCTATTTCCTTTTGAAAACGTACTTATAAGTGGGAAATAAGAAATTTTTTTCTAGCTGTTAAGGGAATTTGAAACCTCATGAACAGATGAAGTAAATGTGAAAGAAGACACCGGGAAATCCACAATTATCTTTAAGGAAAGGATTTACTGGGAGTGCTTTTCATTGTACACTGCTGATAATACTAGCTTTAGTAATTCCTTAGCCTATAATCACAGGACCTATGGATGGGTTTCTTTTTTGTATCATGCCTCATAAACCCTCAGACTCCAAAAATTGTTGTTAGTTTTACCTTGATAAGTACAATATTACCCATTTTTCGATGCATATTTTAAGATAGAGAAACTGAAACAATGATTGAAAAAAAAGCTGGATTTGTCTGATTTCACACTGAGGTTATGTCCTTTCACTAATTATTAGATATACAGCTACAGACATACACAAGCTATCAGACTTAGTGAAGTGCTATAAACAATGTAGACTACCTAATGAATTTAGAATAACCCATAGAAATTGAAGCTTCAGAGAAGGTCCCACAGGAGAGACATTGTGCAGATGAGACTTGGGAGTCTCTCTTCCAAGTAGTGTGTGCCTGTGCTCAGCATACACCTCTGTCTCCAAACAAATGAGACCATGGTGGTCGTACTGAAATCACTTCAGAGTGATTTCTCAAAAAGTTTCCTTTTTCTCCAGAGTAAGGAAACAGAAATTGCCAAATGGGAAAACTAACTTTGTTGGGATCAATGAAACATGTTCTCTGAGTGAAAATTAAAAGATTATATGTGATAGTTTACTCTTTTAATTTAACTCAAGCAAGCCTAAAGTTTGTTCTATAGAATGAGAAGTTGGCATCTTCCTATTTGTAAGTGGACTCCAAGGGGCAGCCTGGCACAGGGACCCAAACTTTTCTCCTTTTCTAATTCTATAATGAAAGTCAACATCATAGTTAGGGAAAAGAAAGTCAGTTGTTAATTTAAAAAATCATCTTAAGAGTCAGTCTTATTTCAATATTGTTATAAATGCTGGTGTACTTCAGATGAAATGAGATTGTTAAATGAATTCTTCTTGATATGAACCAAATTCTCCATGAGAAGAGAAATATGATTATGTTTATCTGGATATAGTAACCTCAGCCTGATGAAAGTGAACTTTCCAAGGTATTCTACCCATAATGAATGAGTTTATTCAACTGAAGAGAAAAAAAAATTAATTTTATCACTACACACTCCAGGACAAAAGAACTCCATTAATCAAAGTGATATGTCTTCTCATCCTGATATAAAGTGACTAAAATAAGCATTAGAGCCTTCCAATTACTGTAAATAAACCAATTTTGAGAATTATTAGGAAAATGTTATTACTGAATACATCCTAGTAGTCTGTATGAATAATGACAACAAGCAAAATACAGTCTAAGAGAGAACTACATTTAAAAAGTATGGGAAACTGGCTGTGAGGGCTCACACCTGTGATCCCCTCACTCAGGAGGCTAGTGCAAGAAGAACTACAAGTTTGAGGCCAGCCTGGGCTACTTAGTGGGTTCAAAGCTAGCCTGAACTCCATAGTAAGACCCTGTCTCAAACCACTACCCCAAGCATACTGAGAAGGAGGAATAAACAATTGAGATGAGGGAAAAGAGGAAAGAAAAAAGGAAGGAAGAAAATCATGTATGTATACACACAGGATAGCTAAGATGATTGTACTACTAGTTTCCATTGGTTTTTTGAAGGTAGCAATTGATACTTAAAATTTTTACTTTGATCAATTTTACATGCTTGTGTCTGGTAATCTAAGCAATTACAGTGAAGACAACACTATGCAACATAACAACCACTGTTAATTTCCTATCATCTTGGGTTTTTTTTTAAATTGTGTATCATTTCTAATGTCTTATCTATTATTTTTCTATTCTCTTTAAAATTAAAAAGATAAATTTTCTCCTAGTACCACCAATATAATCACATACAAAATAATTAACTGAAAATTTATATAAACCCCACAGAACTTCTGACTTTTCTCAATTCACAGTAGTTTTTATGCTTTAGAATATATAAATGAAACAATTTGAGGATTAAGTTCCATGATGGTCACATTGGATTAAATGTTGTTTAAGTAGACATTCCTCACTCTCAGATTGATTTTACTATCCCTAAAATACTCAAAGTGTCAGTCCATTTTTTTTTTCTTTGTATTTAGGTAAGGGTCTACAGGGTATTCAGCATTTCACTACTAGATCAGACTCAGAGTGATTCTCCTGTTTACAGCCTCTCAAATTCTGGGATTACAGACGCATACCACCATGCCCAATCTCAATCATAGTCTCAGCACACCTCAGGGCCTGGTGGGTACAGCTGGGGGTCGAACCCCCAGCCCCTGTGCCTGCTTGCAGGTGCTTTAATCTGCTGAGCTCTTTGGCTGGCCCCATTAGCTTAAATTCACCCAGAATTTAATTCAATTATGTGCACATGGAAAGCCTTATTACTGAAAAACATAATTCTCTTAAGTAGGTAAATATTGTCTTTTAATAATTTTTATAAATTTTGTTTTGATAATAAGCACAGAACCAAAGCTTCTTACTAATACCTTAGAAGTAAAAATGATCATATATAATATATATATATATATATATATATATATATATGTTGGAATTGAACCTGCATTTGTCAGGCAGGTGCTGTGCTGCTGAGCTATATTCCTGGCCCCTAGAGCTGACATATATTCATCATCAATTTTAAACTACTGAAGCCCTGTTGAATAAATTCCAATTTGTATAAAAATGATTTTAAGCGTAACTACCAAATAAGAATAAAAATAACAGATTCACCTTTTATTCAGTGCTCATTATGTACCACCACTATGACTATATGCTGATCTCCATTAATCATCAGAACAACCTCCAAAAAGGTGTTCTATCCACAGCTGTTTTAATAGCAGCAATAACTAACAGTTGAATTGTTTAAACATGATTTAGTACTACCTACCACCCAGCCAAGAAATGTCACTGGGATGATTGTGATTTGTCACTTTAGAGAACAACCTCAGCTCATTTAAATCAAAAGTGAGTGCCTAGGAAAAGCATAATTTTTGCTATTGCATACAAGTAAAATCTTTTTCTCTGACCAATATATAGAAATACATTTATTTCTATTTCACAATTCCCATGTCATGGTCAACTTAGAAACCTGTCCCTGGAAGAGCCTGACCGGAGAGCTCCTTCCCCTGACCATGAATCATCACTTGCTTCATCTTCTGTCTTCAGAGAGGCCCCTAACCTGTCTCCCCAGTGTTTTCCTTTCCTCCTATTCCTTACCATTCTCTAAGCCATAACCTTAAGATTAGGTCATCTCAGCAGTTCCTACCTTTCCACCCATGATTTTCTAGTGATTGTTGAACTTCCCAAACCAAACTATTCAAATTTGGGGGGAGATGGCTCAGTGGAATAAGTCCTTCCCTGGCAAGCGCAAGAGCCTGAGTTCAATCCCCAGTTCCACAAAAAATAAAAAAATAAAAAATAAAAAAAACCCCACAAACTATCCAAATTTTAAAATGCAATCAGTGCTGGTTTGTTCCCAGTGACTTTCCTATCCTGTACTCCGCTTCCTGCCCTTATCTCAGTTCCTTCTCAGACTCCTTGTGGTTGCTCTTCCTCACCCAACATTTAGATACAAAGGCCCACACTTGCTTCCTGACTCTACCTGGCCATCTCATCAGTTCATCTCAGAAACTCAGAAGTCTCTACCTCAGTCTAGACTCTGTTGAGCTCCCAATTCACAGCTAGCCTCCACAAACCACCCAGATGTCCCAAAGACTCTTCACACCAGTGATTCTTACCCACCTAATCCTACTCTTTCTCCAATGTTCCCTATTTCATATAATAATAACTTATCATGAGTCTGAATCACACAAATCACCCTGTTCTCTAATTATTAATTACAGCAGATTTTTCTACAATCAACTCTCTTCTCTGCCTCCCAACTAAGCTACTAGGGCCAACAGCAACCTACACATCTAATGATTTCTCTGGCTCTGGCCTCGATCCTACGAAGTCCATGGAGTTACTGCTAACACAGCCCTCTATGTCAGTCCCTGGCCCAAAAGCTTCTGCTGGCTCTTACTTATCCTGTTTCAGCAACATCCACATCATTTCCTAGGACTTACTTTATATTTTCACAGAACCAAATTCCTACAGGCTTTCCTCATTCTTAAGCTTCTTGTTACTTTTTTGTTTCCTTTTCTTTGCTCAATTTTGTTTTTCCACCCACATGGAATGCCCTTCCCCAACTCTTTGCCCTGTGGTCTCAAAGGAGGTTGGAAACAGACTCAGAGAAAGATAACTTTCTACTGAAGGAGGTATGACATAGATACTGTCTTATGTACTTTTCTTATTGCTGTGATAAAATATCCAATGCAAAGTTAAAGAGGAAAGCTTTACTTGGATCACAGCTTGTAGCAGTTTCAATGCACATAATTTTGGCTGGCTCCAACAGAGGGTGACATGGCAGGCGGGACTTGCAGAGGAGAAACATTCATGACAGGTGGAAAGCAGCAAAGCAATAGAAAAGGAAAAAGACAAGACAAGCCTCTTTCTGTCTCTTGTAGTGTATGCAGGCCACCAGGATTAGGGTGCTGCCAAATCAGCTGGTGTACTGATTTAGTGATCTCCTTAATCCTACCATTGCATCATGAGGCAGCCATATAATCTAGGTTCAGTCACTTCTTTAAAAAAAAAAAAAAACCTACTTATGACTGCATGGGGCTTTGGGGACATCTACACACAAGGCAAAAACAATTCCATACCCTGGCCCCCAAAGACTCATGCATATCCCCTTATGCAAAATGCATTTTGTTCATCTAAGAGTTACCCAGTTTCTTCATTGTTGAAAAGTCCAAGTCCCAAGTCTCCTCTGAATTGTAAGACAAACTCTAAACTGTAAGCCCTTGTACAAATAAAAAGAAAGTTAAACACATCTAACGTTCAATGGCACAAAATAAATATCACCACTCTAAAAGGTACAAATAAGGAGATACAAATGAATGGATCAAAGCAAGTTCAAGATCCAGCAAATATTAAAGACAAAAATATTAATATGAAGGTCCAAATCCACAGCAAATATTAAGTCCTGAACTTCCATGGGCAACATCTGAGGCAATCTGTGGCCTGTTCTCTAATCATTAATTACAGCAGATTTTTCTACAATCAACTCTCTTCTCTGCCACCCAACTAAGCTACTAGGGCCAACAGCAACCTACACATCTAATGATTTCTCTGGCTCTGGCCTTGATCCTACGAAGTGAACTCCAAAGGGCTTGGATATCTCTTCTCTATGCAACTTGTGTTTGTACCTCCCATGGCTTCTTTCTAGAGAAGACTCTGTTCTCTCCTTGCAGTTTTCCTCAGACAATCCACAATCCTGGATTCTCCAAACTCTGAGGTCTCCACTGAATCCTAGGCTTCACACCCATGCTTCATACAGTGCTCTCTCAGGGACACACTCCCTGCCCTCCTAGGCTTTCTTGTGAAATCTGGGTGGAAGCTTTGTGGAACCAAACTCTTGCATTCGGTATACACATAAAACCAGCACCTCATGGTTGATGCCAAGGTCTACTCCAAGATGAAGCAGTAGCCAGGCTTCCTTTTCTCTTGTCTGTAGGGGTCAAGAGCCAGATTCCAAGGAACAGCTTTCCTAGACCACTGCCACTCTGGAATATGGTGCTCTGGGGCTCTATTCTCACAGGAAAATCTTTCTTTTTTGCAACTCAAGCTGCAAAGGATGAAGAAGTGTTGTTTGTTGTGATTCCCTGAAACCATTTTTCTGTTCTATTCCTCTCAGCAAACAAGATCCCCTCTGCTCTATCTTTGCAGTCCACAGCTCTTCTGGAGCTTCCTTTGTGGCCAAACTCAAACGTTTTGAATCATTATTCTGGGCTCTTTGCTCTTGATTCTCAACATAAATCTGACCTAAATGCCCCCAATAGTACTCATGCCACTGCCTTAACATTAGACTTCCTTGAAATTTTTTTGCCAATTAATTAGACTGCCATGCTTAATCTCAATCTCAGACAAAGTTTCTCAGCTTAAATAAAATGAAGGCAAAGTTTCTGCTAAGCCATAAGACACATAAATTGGAGTGCAAAAGCCAATATAGTCATTTCCATTAGAAATGATTGATCTTTACAGACAGAATTTCTATCAGCATTCTGCTCTTCTGAGCTCTGCCCAGAGTCTCCCATTAAGTAAAGGCAAAGAAGCTCCAGTTGAACTTTTCCAACTAGCATCTCCAAGTCTTTCCAAACTCTTCCTACAAGCCATTCCTAGAGGCTCCTGAACCACATGGCCAGGTATAGTCAGTGCAACAACCCCAATTCTCTCGTACCAAAAGCTATCTTAGTTTTTTTTCATTGCTGAGAAAAGCATCCAACACCCAAATTTAAAGAGGAAAATATTTATTTAACTCACATTTTGTAGAAGTTCTAGTTCCAAAACAGGGTAATGTGACTGATAGGCCTCACAGAGGAGAAATATTCATGACAGGCAGAAGATGGCAAAGTAATAAGAGAAGAAAAAAACAAGCCTGTTTCTCCCTTGCATCGTATATAGGCTATCAAGATTTGGTCAGTGCCAAATCAACCAATGTACTGACTTAGTAATCACCCACCCTTTATTCCAGCATCCTTAATCCTAGCATTGTACCATGAGTCAAACACGTACTCTAGATTCAGTCACCTCTAAAAAAAAGCCCCACCTCTAACTGCATGAGGCTTCAGGGGACATTTAGACACAAGCCGTAACAGAAACCCACACATAGTCATGGGCAGACAGCTCAGATCAGCCTAAACTAATCTCCCCTGAAGTATTACAGTTTGAAATCATCCTTTGTGTAAACTGTCTTGTGCCAAAAAGCATCTTTTTATGTGCCCATTTTATTGCTATATTTCTAAATTCCTGGGAGGCATATCAGTTTTAAGCCAGTTCATATTCCTGCAGTGAAGTACTTTATACACAGTAAATATTCAACAACTGTCCAGCACCATAACCAGACAAAATCTACCAAGGAGAGAATTCTGACCAAGTGTTCTCATCTGTTCTCTGTTTTGAAAGTCACTCCATTTAATGACTACATCTCTTGGACATCATCTTCCTAAGAAAACAAACGTACACTGTACACTTGGACTTGAATAGAGAGTGAGGTGTGATAGATAAGATCTCATACTGTGGCTGGACTCCTGCATATCTTATTTTATTTAATTCATACCACAACCCTCTGACATAAAGTCATTGTTGTTTATTACAGATGAGTATGTTGAGGCATAGGAAGGACCTGAAGAAGCCCATTACAAGAAAACCCCATCTATGGGATTAGGCAGCCTGTTCCAGGGGCCGAGCTCCGCCCTGTACACATGGGACCTGCAATGCAGGGACAAGAATGATCACTGCCTTCCGCTAAACACTCGTAATTATAATTTGTTAGTTTTAATCCTTTCACTAGCTATGAAGCAGTCTGTACTCATCCTCAAAAAATAGTTTCACCTCAAAAGACTAATGTATGTGACAAGTATGCACAATTAAAATCATTATATTTAAATACAATTTCTGGCAAAAGACATAAGAATTTACTTATACTCTTCTTCTTCTTCTTCTTTTTTTTTTTTTTTTTGAACCAGGGATTGAACTCAGACCCTTCCGCTTGCCAGGGAAGCATTTATTCCACTGAGCCATCTCCCCGGCTCTACTTATACTCTTCTATATCTGAACATAACCAATGACTACAATGTTACATCAAAATGTAATATAGACACTTTTAAAGAAAAAATTGATTAAACCCTGCAGTAGACATAGGAATAAGCTCTCATTATTATGAGATTTAGAAAAAATACTATTTAATACCCCGTTGAACTTATAAAAATGAATGGTTTCTCATACCTGTGAAGAGATATTTGAAGAATTTACAGTACCTGGTCTCCATCTTTTACATATCCTTGTTCCCCAGGGTTCCTGCCATCAGCCCAGGGAGCTGCAGTACTTTATCATCATGTGCTCAGACTCAAGGTGTAAATTTAAAAGTGCAGAAAGTTACTGCTCAGGTTGGTTTCGTAAGATATGTCATACATACAGTATACACTGAATCAGAATCCAATGGTCCAGGTTCAGTTTTTTAGTTTCAAAATGCAGTTTTGAATCTGGAAGAGACAGTGGCTTTGAGCTGCAAACCTCTGAATCTTCAGCATTGTTTGAATCCCAGCTTAAACAACAAACACAGGAGCCAGTAACACTGGTGGCGTTTTTACAGATCCAAGTCTAATTAAGACTCCAGGAAGCAACAAAGCAAGAAAAACTAGAGGACAACAAGAGCAAGATGTTGGGAACAACTTCTTAGTACTCTTAAGCCAATACTCGCAACATTTAGTTCCAATGAGTAGGGTTGCAGAATGCTTCCCAGTGAGATTGGAGATGTAAAATTTCCTGTACATTAGGACTGGTGCATGGACTAAGTACCTGCTTAAGCAAGCACAGGGACCAGGTTCAATCCCCCACACGAGATTCTGTGCCAGCCTCACTCCCAGGCACACTGAGTCAGCCACTGAGTTCGGGCGTGAAAACAGGAGGATCACGCTGAGCCTGAGCTGCATAGTGAGACTCTGTACCAAATACATAAAAAGTTAAATAAATAAATATTTCCTGAACAGAAGCCTGGATGATGATATCATGGCCTGGGATAGAGAAAAGCAAAACAGAAGGAAAAATCTTGACTGCATTGCATTTTAACTGAAAACAACTGTTTGCTTGAAATTTCTTAAAATTTAATTTCTTGTACTGAGATTGGTGGCAAATGGAGATAAAATTGAGTAGGAAAATAAGGACAGTTTTTATTTTTGTTTTTGTTTGTCCTCAACTTTAATCCTGGAAGCAGGGAAGGGCAGCTGGCTGGCTCCTAGAGGGCAGAGGCTTACTCCAGACTATGCTCTAAACCATACTGGGGAGGGGGCAGACTTGGATGCCTTCGCTTGGGAAGTAGGGGATGAGGTCTTCATGGGTCCCTTCTGCTCCCCTGTTTGTTGCAGAGTCCTCCCATGTAACACCTTCCACATCCTTCTCCAGGATGGCCTGGACTATACACCAGCTGAACTGGACAAGCTGTGAGAAGTTGGACACTGGCTCCAAATGCTTCTTCAGCCAGGCTTCTTGGGTTCATCAGGGTAGCCAGAGCCCTAGTCCTGGCACTGCCAGAGAGATAGCAAAGCAGCTGCAGCAGCACTTTCCTAACATTATGATGAACAGCCATCAAAGCCAAAGACAGTTCTTTTTTTTAAAACATTTGAATATGAGTAAGATATTTACGGATATACATTAGCAAATTTTATTTACAGTTCTATCATGAAGACATATATAATCAGCAGACATCTTAATTGCTTTTCCTTTTTTACTGGGACAAAAACCATGACACTCAAAGTTAGAGGAGGAAAGACTTGTTTAACTCAGTTTGCAAACATTTTAGTCCATAATCGGCTGATTCCCACGCAGGGTGGCAGGGCAGACAGGCCTCGTAGGGGAGAAACAGTTTATGTTAGGTAGAAGGTAGCAAAGCAAGAAAGTGACAATAGCAGCTTCTGTCTGTCCCTTTTATTTTCAATCTATGTTACTCACCTTCTGCCCCTCGGGTGGGTGGCACTTAGACCCAAACTCTGCCAAACCAGTCAGTGAAATGATTTAATAATCCCACACCCTTAGTCACAGTATCACACATGCTAGGTTCATCCACCCCTGAAAAAGCCTCCACCTGCAATTGCGTGAGGCTTGGTATCTTATATGCTATGGAATGTAAATAAGTGCTAGATCCATGACATACCGAAGTGGACTCCTAAAACAGCTAAAATGATCTGTACATGCTATCATTTGAGAAGGCTACTTCTTCCCTATCCAATGCTGAATGACAAACTATATGTATATAGATAAGAAAGACCCAGATACCATCATAGAGAAGTCTGCACTTTGGTGAAGATGACAGATATATGGCACAAAATTTCAATCCATTCCTTTGCGTACTCTGGCAGATATAACATACAATGCTACAAGAGCAAAAGTAGAGGTGTTGTGGGGGAGGATGTCAAGAAACAACTCTTGCAAAGAGGATCCTCAAGCCAAGTCTTAAAAGAGAAACAGGAGCCTGCCAGGTAAAGAAAAGAGCTCATTAACTGCCAAACAAGGAAGATCAGTTACACTATCCACATGGCTACACCAGGAAAGCACACATCATCAATCGCTGAAGACTGGGCCTGAGAATCAATCCTGAAGAAGCATGTCTCTCGTACTTTTGATGAAAAGTGTAGTAGGGATCTCAAGGGGGAAGATGAAAGATCAGAGAGACCTATAGGTATAAGAACCTTGTCTTTCCACACCATCCATCCACTCAAACTATTTTTATGGGACACAACTGAAAGAAACACTGTTGGCAAATAAAATATCCACCAGACCGTTCTGGACTGCTTTGTGCTGTATACATGCTCAAACTTTGACCTGCACAGCACAAATCCATATTCAAGTGGTTAAAGGGCCATATAAGATGAGTGCTTGTTATGAATGAAACTTCAGTGATTACATCAGCTGCACTAACCCAGAACAGCTGACGACCACTGCCAATACCATGCATTCAGCAATCAGGCACATCTTTGGTACAGATGTCAGGGAAGCCATTGTGCCAATTATGCTGTAACGATGAGAGTAGTCTGGCTAGGGAATTCTCATTTCATGTCTTCTTTGAAAGCTCTCTTAAAAGAGGGCAACATACAATATATACTGTGCATCCTGTCACTCTTTGTGGCTTGAGCTGTGCTTCTTTTGACTCTGTGGATCATTGAACTTTCTGATCTTGCTTGTGGATGGTATAAGCTAAAGGATTTTGGCACACACAAAACCCACTACATTCCTGAATGCTCAACACAGCTTTACAGTCCCTCCAACTACATTTGAACGAACCTGTTTCTCACTAATAATGTCAGTGCAGTTCAGGATTTTCTCTACAAAGGACAAAATAAAAGTATTAAGGCTCAGTGAATCAGAACACATCTAAACTTAACATTACCTAACTTAATGATTCTGCCTTGCACGTTTATGGAAGTAAATTTGAAAGAAGAAATTTTATAGTACATACATAATACATGCCCTCAGATCAATGAAAATTTGAATCTTTCCTCACACTTTCTTAAATATCAGTTCTATACAATTCATTCATTTTTTCAGAAAATATTTATTTAACATCTATTGTATGCTAGGAACTATTTCCTAGTGGGAATCGATGTTCAGAAATGAAAACCTCAGGAACAACAACACTCTCAAGCATTAAGATGAAGCGATGCTGCTACATCTCAGATTTACCTAGGATGGGAAAATGTTCCAAAGATTTTCATCAATAAAGGAATAGGAAATAAAAACAGATTTATTATCAAATCTTAGTTAATCAGATAACTCCATTATAAGCATTTCTTTCTTCTTCCAACTATATCATTCTCTAACCATTTTGGTAAGTCCAAGACATTTTTATTTGAATTATGGTATGAATCAAGCAGCATTAGGTTAAGCAAGAAGCTTTAGTCTGTGGCCAAAATGCATGAATTAAAGACTACACAAAATAGTCTTAAGGAAGAAAGAATTGCTATAAGGCAGATCTTCAGAACATGAGAGTAATAACACCTTCACAGTGCTAAGTAAATTTAAACCCCAAACTTGCTATTGCCTCCAGAAACTGCTTCCAGTAGAAATTTTATAGGCATTTGAAAGTCTCATGGGTGCATACCTGAAAAATTTCACAATTGGTCAAAAACATATGTTTCAACTTTTTCTAACTTGCTTTGGTGTTAGCTTATAAAAGCCTATAGGTGTATATTGGACTCATTAAATTGGTGTACTCATAAGCATTGCCTCGATCAAGGCAGGGTGCTGACAGGCATTATACATTATGCAAGCTTCCCTACATCATTCTGCCAATGTGCTTCTATGTTAATCAAAAACATCCCCAGCTTGTCAAATGCTAGGCCTCCCTGGAACACAAAACCAATCATGCCCCTCATGTAGAGGGTCTCTGATGTGGACAAATTTCTACTGGAGATTGTAAGGAACCTTCAACCACATTTTCATATGTTACTTTGAATCAATCCATAATCCTCACTTCAAAGATACTATAACAGAGACCCTAGGAAGAGGAGGTAGAGGAAGAGTCCAAAGCAAGCTGTCTTTACAGTTGTCAAGCACCAGATTTACTCACCACGGAGTAAAGCCAGTGAATATTAATGACTCTGCTAAAGAATTTTTTTCTAAGAACCCATTGTGGGGGTTAAGATATTCCTTTTTTATTATTAGAACCTTCCAAGACTCTCAAGATAATATTGAATGCAAGAATATACTTTCAAATCTCTAAATCATATAAAAGAGCCACAGAGCAGACTTTCATAAAATATTTTACAATTTCATGTTGACAAACTGACATGTCAAGAAAATTAGCATCTTTGTAGCAAGATGGTAGACAGATGCACAGAAGAATAGCTCTGATTGTTCCACAAAGTCAGTAAAGCTGAGCCTCTTTAACAAGGCTAATACGTCAAAGAAAAGATAAGAATTGGAAATCTGATGGAAAACAGTCAGGCAGGAAACACAAAGGGAAACATATTAAATTGTGGTTGAAAATAATATGGATCAACTTTGTTCTCAGACATGTGTGGATCTGGAAGCAAGACACCCAGGAAGACTGATTATGAGCCATAAATAAAAGACTTAGGACAACCTGAAGGGTTAGTAGGGTGATGAATTCCTCACGATAGAACGAGCCCTTTCTAAAACTGGTGAGAGGAAGTTAGGGAAGGTGCAGAACAGCTGTGAATTCAGCAGAGGACCCTAGTGAGTGATAAGTGAAAAAAGTAATGAACTGTTTCACTCCATGAAAATAAAAGCCACCGAAGATGCAGTTAATTTGAGCAAAACCTAAAAGCATTCAAAGAATATTTATTAAAACTGGAAATATAGCCATTTGTGCCACTGTTTATTTGTGCTTAGTATTAGATCCTTGTCCACCTTAGGAAGCCTAAGCAACAGGTCAGTTCACAGAAGTGTATGCAAAATGATTAAGGGGCCAATAGGAAGAAGTTCCAGGTCAGTTTAGTTTTCTTCATTGGATAGATGAATCACTCCAGAGAATATAATTTCCCCAAATCTGACATTCTTATGAATAAATGAAGAATACATGGTCATGACTCTCTTTCTTTTGTGTAAGAACAAGGTTGACTAGAATTCTAAATCTATAAACTGGTCATATACAGCATCAAAGGGTTACCACTGAATAATACAGTTGACATTCATCCATGTGTTTATGACAGACTTGGCCAATAGGATGAGCACAATGTCACTGAATGTTCAGCCACAAACTTGAAAGAAAGGAAACATTATACAAGGGGGAAAAACGTTGATTCAGCATAACCCAAGTAACAGCATAAAATTATGTTCTTTAGGAGGCATATGCATCTAAAACAAATACATAATTGGGTTACATAAATATCTTCTAGAAATACCATCAAATGCATGACATTAAAAAATAGATGAGATAAAATAAATTAGAATTCATCAAAAAAATTTTGAAAACAAAGGTCTTCTCTTTAAAAGATACTATTAATAAAATGAAAAAAAAGTCACAGATTGGAAGGAAATATTGGTGATTCTTTATAGCAGAGAAAGAACTTAAATTTAGGCTCTAAAAAGAACTCTGAAAAGAACTCAACAAAGAAACAATAATCTAAATTTTAATGGGCAAAATATATAAACAAATATTTCACCAAAAGTGGAAAATTATTCCTAGAAAATATTTTTTTCTGAAAAAGTCAGTGAATTCATTAAACAGATAAAAATTAAGACCACCTTGGAATGCCACCACATATTGGTCAGAATGTATAAAATTAAAAAGACTGATTACAGACTGGGCATGGTGGCACACACCTGTAATCCCAGCTCTTGAGAGGCTGAACACAGGCGGATCACTACAAGTCCAATCTACATAGTGATACCCTGTAGACCCTATACTAAATACAATAAAAAAGACATTACAGCAGGTGTTGACAAGGATATAAATTCTTAGACATTAATAGTAGAAGTACAAAATGCTATGCTTACCTTAGAAGACAGTGTGGCATTTTCTTAAACATATGTACCACACTCTCTAGTCATTTCACTTCCCAGATGCTTACCAAGAAAAATAAAAGTATGAATCCATACAAAGATTTGTACACAAATAATTACAGCAACTTTACTTGTAATAACCAAAAGGGTCCAACTGTCCATTAACAGATGAATTGATAAAAAGTTACAGTATATGCATACAGTGGTATACTACTTGGCAATAAGGAGTGAACCACTGACACAAGACTACAACATAGATGAATTACAAAATAATTGTGCCAAGGGAAAGAAATCAAACGAGAATTTATTTTGAGTAGTTTTATTTTTACAAAATTCTAGAAAAAGCAAACTAATTCAAAAATGATAGCACAAATCAGAAGTTGCCTGAGAATTTAGAGATTGGGGAGGAGGGACATAATGCAGGGAGGAATGGACTGTAAGAGAGAAGAGATATAAAGGAGCACAAGGAAACTGTTGAAGTGGTAGGCGTGTCCACCACTTTGACTATGTTGAAGAATTTATATTTGCTGGAAATGTTCATATATGCATATTAAGATACGTCATTTACAGTGTATTTTTGTTATAATGAAACTACAAAAACAGAAAATTCAGGAGAAAAGCAAAGTATTTGCATAATAGCAGTTGACAATGTACATTATAATGCTATTGTTAGAACAGCAACATGCTACTGCCAGATAAAAGCTGGCAAACAATTTTCCATTATAACTGCCCAAGTTTTATCCTTATTCAACTACACAGGCTAGTCTGGAGTCCATTTTTGAAACTGACATAATAAAATCGAACATAGAATCTATTCATTGCATATGTAATTGGCTTGATTGCGCAGTATAAGCATTAAATCATTTTAATTTTGTAAATACTAGCTAGTCATTTTACCCTCTCAAAACTTTCTTTCTTTTATTGCTATGCCATAGTAAAAATCTTAGTTTATGTCCACAATTTCATCAAGCATGTTTGGTAGTTTAAATTTTTCTATGTCTTTGTGTAGTGGATTGTTAACTGGTGGTCAACTTATTGCACCCAGTTGAATTGTGCTAGCATGGTGCTGGGTGTGGGAGGCCCACCTGGAGATTGCTACCAGTGGCATAAGAGGCAGAACTGAAGAAGCTGTCGATGAATTTTTTTTTGGTGGGGGGGGTTCTCAGGATGCCTTCAGGGCAGGTCTGGTTTTGGCTTGAGGATGAGGGGATCCAACCACAGCATGGGTAGGCCCCCTGGAGAAGCTGTTGAGAGGCTATTAGGGAAGCTGTTATGAAGAAGCTGTTGGGAGCTGTCAGAAGCTGCCACTTCCCTTGGGCTGTTCTGCCAGAGGACCTAGTCATGCTGGCTTTGCTGATGAATTTGGCTGTTCTTGTCACTGGAGGAGCTTGGGACCTTTGTTGCTGTTGAGAATGTGTGCTGTTCAGATGGGGGGAGCCTGGTCCTCATCTTGAGCATCGCTTCCTGGCTCCAAAGGGGAAAGATGGTGCACTACTCAGACCCATGGAGAGGCTTGTCATGTTGGCTTTCCTGATGGGAACTCGGCTTTCCTCATTGCTAGAGGAGCCAGGGACATCATTGTCACTGATGATCACTGTGGTACTTTTCAGGACAGCTTTGGGTCTTACCTTGAGCATTGCTTCCTAGCTCCAGTTCAGAACTTTCTGCCTGCTGGCACAGATCCTTCATCCCACTAGCAGACTTTCTAGCTTCCACCACTGACCTTTGGGCCTTTGCAGCACAGATGTTTGAAGTGGACCTGCATGAGACTTTGTTGAGGGCTCTAGACCTCCAGCTGGATTTGTGAGTGGCATCATTATGGGCTCTAGGTTTTCAGCTGGACTCAGGCAGGATATTAGGATCCAGGCCCTCAGCTGGTCTTCAGTGCATGGACAGATTTCTGCACTCTTGTATATGATTAATTGGGTGATTATAAAATAATCTTATAAAATGTGTCCTGTGTTGTATTGTTCCCTTGCAAAAACTCCAATCCATGACACTTGGTAAAACTTTCTCTTCCTTTTATCTATAACCCAACTATGAATCCAATTTGCCAAGGCTGGGAAGTGAGATATGATTTGTCCTCACATATTTCTCCCTGTTTGATCTTCTTGCTGAATATGCTTCAGCAACAAGCACTAGGTGAGCTTTATACCCTCTTGCATAAATGGTTATAAATCACTAGTAGCAAATCCACTATCTCTTTTTCTATTCTGAGTTGCTGCTGCCCTCCCCATGCCAAGTATCCAAATACTTCCCCTGTCTCGTGGAGGCACATTTGCTGTTCTACAGAGAACGTTCAGGAAACTCTCCTGAACCAAACCTGCAATGTGACAATCCAATACACCTATGGAGCTCTTTCTCTTCCTCCCCACCTCCACTGACCAAAATGAGGGACCCAATTCATATTGGCTTTGGTCTCCTCAGCTAAAAAGACCTTGCATTTGGGTCCTCCTAGCAAAATTAGCCTGGTTCCCACTGGGAGTCTTCACTTGACCATGGGACAATCCCAGATCTCCTCATCAAGTCAAACAATAAGAATGTGTACTGCCACCCACATTGCAAGCCAGATCCCCTTCTCACTTCTGCTTGTCTTGCTCTTTGCCCTGGCAGGCAGTGGCACCCATTCTGACTGGCTCAGCAAAATTTCAGAGAGTAGACTCTCATCTACTCCTACAGAGAATACAGTCCAATACAATTCTCCAATCTTGTAGAATTGTAAAAAAGCACATCAAATCCTCTGTCTCTTAAAAGAGGAGTAAAATACCATTGCCACTCAATAAACTGCATATCCCCTAAAACCAACTGCTTCTTCTTATATCTTTTCTTGATAAATATCTCATAATTCCTGAGCATATAGGGTATAAAGTGGGGAGAGACTTCTCTTAAGGAGCAGGGCCTCTATAGATTTGGCCCTAGAGAATTCAGTAATTTTTCCCATCAAGGCAGACACCCTCATAAGCCCTGAGCGACTTCTCAGTGGACTGCAGATAGAATTCTGCCAGTGCCTTCATATAGCCTATATTAAGCTTACTTTCTCAAGTGTTCTTCCAAGTTCCCCAAAGAATTCCTGATTTAAAAAAAGGACAGCAAACTTCACTCATACTCTGAGAGGGACTATTAGACAAACAGGTGAATAACCATAACAAAAAATGAAATAGAGAAAAGTTAAGGATAAATTGTACCATACAAAGAACTCCACAGTAACCATTTTTTTTAACTTGACATGGAGGAAGATGCGTCTCCTGTTTCCTTTCTTGATCAGGGATTATGAAGAGACTGGCATGTGCTCAGATCCTCGAAGAGAAGAACAAATTAGAACTTGCAGATTTAGGTGGGGAAGCAATTAGAGGTGAGGACATTTTTTAGAGACAGTAAATCGCAGAGGTAACATTTAACTACCCTTAAGTATAATGTTTCTCATCCTTCCTAATTATAGGAATCACTAGGGGTGCTTGTTAAAGATACAGATTCCTAGCTCCACCCCAGACCTCTAGACCAGATGCACAGAGGGGGACAGGTTACCTGAATTTTTAACACATACCTCCTCAGTGATTCTTAGAGTAAATCAAATTGAGAAATACTAAGGAAGGAGCTGAATTCTGCACTGAGGAAGACAGAAAATTGTATCCTAGATCACTGAACCAAAAAAGTGGGGAAATGGACTCTCCTTTGTATATAACATTTGGTGTGGAATAAGACTCTAATTAAAGATTTCTAAACACTGAAGTAAGTTTTTATGAGAGTTGGACTTGCCAGCCTTTAAAAGCTTTCTAAATGGGATCACCATTTGCCCTAAAGGAGCTGGCCTGGGCAACAGGCAAAGGACTGAATTGTTTGGGGATCGATCATTTGGGGCTTATGAGAAACTAAAAGCCACTCAAGCTAACATGAATGAACTGTTTATTGTAATCCATGAGAGAATCGCAAAGAAGTTAAACAGAAGAGCCAAAGCAGGGCCTTAGGGAAACTAAAACCTGAAACTTCCACTAACCTTTGCCCCTCTCTTCTCTCTCTCTCTCTCTCTCTCTCTCTCTCTCTCTCTCTCTCTCTCTCT
>NW_004524598.1:13649090-13676216 GCF_000260255.1 Octodon degus | reverse complement strand
CTTCTCTCTCTCTCTCTCTCTCTCTCTCTCTCTCTCTCTCTCTCTCTCTCTCTTTCTCTCTCTCTCTCTCTCTTTGGGATTAAGCATTCTGTTTCTATGTCTGTCTGTCTGTCTGTCTGTCTGTCTGTCTGTCTGTCTCTGTCGAGAGAAAGACAGAGAGACAGAGAGACAGAAACCGAGAACTGGAGAGACATAGATAGATAGATAGATAGATAGATAGATAGATAGATAGATAGACAGACAGACAGACAGACAGACAGACAGACAGATACATACATACATACATACATACATACATACATACATACATAGAGAGACAGAGAGAGTGAGAGACAGAGACAAAGAGACAGAGAGAGACAGAGACAGAGAGACAGGGTAAGACAGAGACCAGCCTCACAACTTAATCACCCCCTTAGCAACAACAATCTCACCTTCCAAATGAACCTGACTACTAAATGCTTACAGAGAACTGATGCTGTCTCCATGCTCCAGCTTCATAATCCCCCAGTGACAAAATCTGACTGGCCCACCTTGGGTCACTCTGAGTTACCTACACTCTTAAACAATTACTGCATCTGCAAACTCAACCCCAAAAGGTTTTTTCTCTTTTTTTAAAATTTATTTATTTTATTTATGTGTGTGTGTGTGTGTGTGTGTGTGTGTCCAGCTCAGCCCACCAGGGGGCGGGGCTGGCTGGCATGTGGTGCCGGGGGATTGAACCGCGGTCCATGTGCTTTGCTAAGCTTTTTCTAAGTAGGTGCTTTAGACCACTGAGCCATCCCACCAGCCCAAAGGTTTTTTCTCAACCTCCTCAAATTTCTATTATAGCTAATCTCTATCATTTTAGCATTCATATGCCTCAAGATTAATTAAACATGTGTGTTTCTAATTGATCTTCACTTAGCTTATCTGAATATTGAAGAAGCTATTTGAAGTCCAGGTAGCTTTTATAAAGCTATTGGCCTTTTCTGTCAAGACAAAATAACTAATTTCTACCCAGAGTATGTGGAACTTGAACCCAGTTGTTTCTCGTCTTGAGTTTACTTGATCAACATGATCCCCAAAGAAATTAACACTGAATTTAATTTTAGGACCAGTTATCCTTGCCTTAAGTAGGATAAGCTACTTGCCTTGTCATCTCTTATTCAAATAAGAGATAGGAAAGGTCATCAAACTGAGGATTGATTCTATCCAGAGATTCTTGTGGCATCTCTAATGGAAGACTGGAAGAGCCCCACACTACATGCAAGTGTGTTCTGGTGTTCTAGCCCCATCTTTTCCTTTGCTTCTAATGTGTCCTCTTTGACTTGTGACTAAGCTCAATATCTCTGTCCCTGCGACATGTTCTTGGTCACATTCTCCTCCCAATCCCAAAATAGGGATAACCTTTACCTAGTAGCACTAGGACTTATAACACTACTTTTACGAACATACTTATTTTAGAATCGCTCATTATTTTGAGGCTCCAGTAGAGGAATAAGCAGGGAGAAAATGCCTTCCTTTATTAAAACATTCCAGAGAGAAAACCAGCCAAGGAAGTTGCAGAAAAGACCAGAAGCAAAGAAAGTGTTTGATTTGTTTTATTTTTTGAGCTTCCCTTCTCACACTCTGATCTCCTGGCTTTGAAAGGCCAGCACCTGACTCACACCCAGCTGCCAGGCTCAGTGGCTGCAACAGCTTTCTAGAGTTTTTATCACTTGGAATGGAGCTTAGTCCTGAAGATGGATGTACACACTCTTAAAAAACAGTATGTCTGTCACAAAAGCAAAGGCATGTTGAGAGATGCAGTACTATAAAGGCACAAAATTTTAGGGAAGAGTATGAAGAGAAGGGCTAAGCAATAGCTGTGCCTCACTCAAGACCTTAAAGTGGATCATTTAGACAGAATTTAAAAAGCAAAGCTCTCTGGGCTAGAAGCAGAGCTGAAAGGAAAGTGGAGCCCACTGTGGTGACACACACCTGTGACCCCAGCACTCCAGGAGCCTGAAACAACAGCGCTGCAAGCTCAAGCCCTGCCTTGGCAATTTCGCAATTTATCAAGGTTCTGTCTCAAAATAAAAATAAAAGGGACTGAAGATGTTGATTAGTGTGAAAGGGTTCCGGTCTCAGTGCTGCTAAAAAGAAAACAAAAAGAATAAACACTACTTTTTAAAGCTTTTTAAGCTGTGATGGCATTTTTTTAAAATTTTTTTATTTGTTTATTTGTGTGTGTGTGTGTGTGTGTGTGTGTGTGTGGCCAGCTCAGCCCACCAGGGGGCGGGGCCAGCTGGCATGTGGTGCTGGGGATTGAACCGCGGTCCCTGTTTTGCTAAGCTTGTTGTAAGTAGGTGCTTTAGACCACTGAGCCATCTCACCAGCCCCTGTGATGGCATTTATTAACACACAATCAGCTATTTTAAAGTGCACATGTTAGCAAATGCACAATGTTGTGCAAACACTACCTCATCTACTTTTAAAACATCTCATTGTGTCAAAAGAATAACCTATACCCACTGGAAAATCATTCCTCATTCTCTTTTCTCACCAACATCTCCCCACATCCTCTAATTTGTTTTCAGAACATATCGATTTGCCTGGTTTATCACATAAGAGAAATCACGCAATGTTACCTCTTGTGTCTGGTTTTTTTCACATAATATTGTAGGATTTTAGCACCATCTTTTTTCCCATAATTTTATTGAGAAACAAATAGCAATGAGTTTCAAATCAAATTAGTAGGATAGTTTCAATAATTAATATATTGCATATTGTTTTCTTAGTGATCATTCATTGTACAAGATGCAGACATGATATCCTGTTTACACACACTTTTAAAACAAATCTTTCTATTCATTGAATTAAGAGAATGTAGCTGTATATCTATCCTAACTATTTTGAACATACAGATACAATATGGTCATTCATTTGTATCCCTTTTTTATTTAGTTTTGTCATTTAAGTATTATAGGTGTGTGAATTCAGCAAGATATTCCAAAATAGTCCAGTAGTCCATAATAGTAATGGGTTTTCTGTATGACTAGTAATGTCAGAAGTTGTTGACTTGAGCCTTTTACAGCTCAGCATAATAATGTCTTTACTTTTTATACCTCACTTTATACTTTTCTGCTGGATGGTTAAGACCAAGATAAACCAAGACCTATATAAAAAGAATTGTAGCTTTTGTATCTGATAAGGTCAGTCAAATCCTTTCAGGATTTACCCTGAAACCCTATACGGTAGTTTGTAGATCCTTTGTCAGTGTCAGCCATGTGGATAAGTCATGGTCATTGCTTGACCAATTTGCTTTTTGTGAAAGCCTGAAAGAATGTTTTCTCTCCATGTGACATCTCCTTAGGCACACTCTACATCATCGATCACTTTCCTCTGTGGCCCCATAATCTCCTTGATCAGAAAATTTGGTACATACTTGAGTTGCAGGATGTTACAGTACAGGTTCTCCTATGTCCTGAGTCTTCACTGACCTTGGAAGGCTAGGGTCAAAATGTTTAGCACCATCTTTTTAAGGATTATCCAAATTTCATATGTTATCAGGATCTCATTTCTAAATGATTAAGTAATTACACTTTACATATAACTCTATGTTGTTTATTAACTTACCTATTAATTGACATTTGAGTTGCTTCTACCTTTTGGCTGTCTTGTACAATACTCTTATGATCATATATATACAAGTTTCTGGGGAGTTAGACACCATTCACCGATACTTGCAAAAGAAAAGAAATGAGATTCTTAAGATAGCAACTCAGTCTATACTTCTACATGTTGCAAATGTCCAATAGCATAAATTTGGAAGATGTTCCAAATTCATTAAAGGAGAAAACCCTGAATGTTTTCTCAGCCATATATCAAATTGGAAACCAGGGGTTGGTGCTGGCACCTGAACACATCTAATGCTAAACCCACTGACACAGACAAAACCAATGGAGAAAAAACTGACTGACCACACTCCTACCCGGAAATAAGGAGATGTGGGCAATTTCAGAGATGATTGAAAAAGGGCATTTGCAATGATTGATGAAATAGCATCACTAAAACATGAGCTCTTCTGATCATGTGCCCACAGCAGGCATGGAGTTGGGATGGAAAGAGGAATTCAGAGCCATTGTCTATTTTTTCCATATAAGTTTTTAAAGAACGGCACAGCTGCAGCAATTGTGTGAGCATTTGGGGACTGTCAACCCCTCATCTCACTTTGGGAAGAATTCTTCTGAGGTGAAATTTATTGATTTCAGCTGGAGAACCCATCCCACCCACCCCCCACAAGCACAAAGCCACATGCCCACCAAGGATCGCTTCTCTTCTCCTGCCCTGAGGAGATCAGAGGGCAAGAGTCCACCCAGGGAAAACACGTGGAGTCAATTTGCACCTAAAGTTAGTCCACAGCTTTCCACAGACTCCAAGAGATAAGATGGGGACAGCAACATCACAAAAGGAACAGTACACGAATAAAGTTCAACTCTATTAGGGGCATTTGTGCTTCCGTAATATCTGTATTTTTCTTTTGGGCAAAAGTTCCTAAAATTTTGCTCTTAATTTTCTAAATGTTCTTTAAGGAAAAAAAAAAAGTTCAGATTTTCCTTTCTAGCAGTTTCTGGGTCTCAGTGATTCTAATGTATTTTGTGTCACTGTGTGCAGTGCAGAAATATTACTGGCACCAAGTAAATAACAAATGTGGAGAAGAGGAGTAGGGTGGGAGCTGCGGGGAAGGAGGCTGACATCTGCTCCCGCTCACAGCGTGCAGCTCAGCCCACCTCGAAGGACCCCCCACTCCTGATGGTCTTGACGCTGTGATGTTCTCAAAGCAGCTCAGCTGTCCTCCAAGTCACGTGTCAACACCAGGACCCAAGCAAATGCTGAGGAGCAGAGTGGAGGTCCTCCTGCAGGCGCACGCTGCCGACAGAGGCAGTCACCGCTCCACTTCTCTTTGCTCAGAAACCAAACACGAGCCCTCGCCAACTCCTTGTCTTTGAAGATAAACTTTAAAGAAGACTACTGCTGGATAATATTTACCATGTTGGAGATAAACTATTCTTCCAGGCCATCGTGAAGGAAAGTTTTGGAAGATAAATTAATCCAGGCAGACAACCTTTCCTTTAGGAACCCTGAGAATGCGTCTTCTCCGTAACAGTGCATGCAAAAGGAACAATTCAATAGAGATTCTCCATTAAAGGGTGCAGGGGGTGGGGCAGGGAGATGGCTCAGTAGAATAAGCGCTTGCCTGGCAAGCTCAAAGGCCTGAGTTCAAACTCTGGTTCTGAAAAAAAAAAAAAAAAAAAAAAAAAAAAAAAAAAAGCTGTGTGGCTGTGTGTTGTGGTAGAGGGTTGAGCAGTCAGTTGTACCCAGTAACTCAAGTTCAAGTGGACCTCAGGATACACATAATGACCACAAGCCGTGCTGGCCCCGGGGCATGCTGGGATGGCAACTGAGACTGGCTGTGGTGGTGCATGCCTATAATCCCAACCCTTAGGAAGCTGAAAACAGGAGGATCACTATGAGTCCAATCTACATAGTAAGACCCTGTAGACCCTGTACTAAATACACAGACAATATTTTTTTAAAAAGATACACATAGCTGGTACACTCTTTAGTACACACAGCATTCTCACTGAGACACACACACAAAAAAAAAAAAAATGGAAGAGCACTAGAGCCCTTAACTTTTTATTTTTGTGATTGAAAACATGATAAAATGTATCATCTTAATCATTTTAAGTGTATATAATACAATAGTAACTACATGCATATTGCTGTATGGTAGATCCCTAGAACTTTTTACCCCTGCAAACTCAAACTCTATGTTATTCGAACAACACCTCCTCTCCGCTTCTCCTGCCAGACTCTGGGACAACCTCCCTACTTTCTAAACTTTAAGGGTCTCTAACTTTTGAAAGTGAGAAGAACTCAAAATCCATCTAAGCCAAACTTCCCCTTCTCAGCTTGGAAAAGTGAGATGCAGAATATGTACAGGACCAGTATAAGGCGGCTGCTGAGCAGTGCAGCCAGGAGCTCAGGTTTCTCTGCCTGAAACCAACTCTGTCTTCAGAGTAGCATCGAGTCAATAATATTATTATGGGTTTAGTTATCTTTCATTATCCAAGCACTCATTGCCATACCAAAAATGCAGTCTTCTAGTAATTAATTTTATAAACACCAAAGTGTATTTCCAGAAAGATTTTATGCATTGAGCAAGACAAAGAAAAATAATGCCCATCGTATAATCCTCCCTGGTCTGCTTCAATTTGAGATGCCACTATTAAATTCCCTTCAAGAATCTAGAATAAGCTCTGTGGTTGAAGAGGGACAGTATGTAGCCTTCATAATTGAAAATTCTGGAAAGTGTTCAAGTAAATGAAGAATGGAAATGAGGGTTTTTCTATGTATAACAAAGTCAAAGTAAGTATAAGACTCGGGAATAAAAGACTGTGCTGATCACAAGGGGGTTAAATATAGCAATGAATCGTCTGATCATGCTGAAATCACTTTTCCTGAAGGTCGTTAGAATTTGTATCTAGATTTTCATCAAGGTGACATTACTAAGGGAGCCCTAGCATTTCCTGTCCAACCTTCCATGACTCTGAACCACCAGGATTTCAGAGGCCAGGGGTTCAGGGATGGACTGAAAACTGTACGAGGGCACCATCTGCAACCCACTGAGAGCTTTATCTCCTGGGCAGTAGGACAGAGATTCTGATAATTTCCTGTATGAGGTTTGCATTTTTCTCAGAATTCCCAAAGTCTACTGAGGTGACAGCCCAAAGAGGCAACAGAATTAAGTGCAAAGTTAGGAAACTGAGAAAGCTGAACTTGGGGATTTTGTAAACTTTCAAGCTTGAGTGAGCTGCAAAGTGAGTCTCCTGATCCTGTGTGGTGTAAATGAATGCACATTTCATTTACATGAAATAGGTCCAGAGAGCCACCCCCCAAGGCTATGGGTAGCAGCAATAAGAAGGATGTCTAGGTTTGAGTCCTATCTTGGGCTTTACACCTTTGGACAAGTCAACAAACCTCTCTTTGGCTCAGTTTTCTTATGTATGAAAGTGAAAAAGCTAGAGTGAAGACAAAATAAGTTAACATATCTGAATCACTCCACATGGCTACGCCAATGATGAATACTCAAAAACTGCTAGCGATTATTATTATTAACCCACTGAACCAAGCCACTGCTTATTCTACTCACTCTTTCTGCCATGCCCTCCCTCTTCTTTCTTTCCCTAACCCCTTTGCTTTCTCCCTTCTTTCCTTTTGCACCTACCTGCACTCTCACTGATTCCGACAGTCCTATTTGGTGATTTGAGAGTCAGCCAAATGTCTCTTCTGCCAAAATTACTCTTCTGCCATGATGTAAATGTTCCCCTAAAATATTACAATTAGATCTCCAATCTGCTAAATAATCTCTTTCTTAAAGTAAAAGCCTTAGCTTTTTTAAGCCTTAGCTTTTAATACTATTTAATAATTAAAATATTACCCAACTACAAGTCATTCTGGCACATCCTCATATCTGCCTGAAATTGTCTTCTTCCCTTATTATGTAACTGCTGTCTTCCCCCACAAGCTCTGTAAAAACACTGTTTACCACTGCATTCCCAACCTCAACAGCAACATAGCTCAATAACTATTTGTCAAAGGAATGATTAAAGTAACCATTTTCACTCATCCTCTACTCCTCAGTATTGTGTTCCTCTGCATAGAATGCAAAATTCACTGCAGATGTTCCATCACTGCCTACTATGTGTTTCCTTGGCCCATTCCCATCAATTCTGCAGAGCTCCAATGGGCATTTCATCTACAGTGAAGCCTCCAATCCATCTAGTTGTGTCAGTGCTCTTCCTATCAGCTCCCTTTAGCTGCATCGGTGATCTCCCTATCAGCTCCCTGGCTTGATGTTCCAGAAAATCCTGCATACTGAGAAAGTCCCCCATACTACAGACCTAGAGTTTTCATTATAAAGTTAATACTAGAGTAGATAATGGCAAAACTGAGCTGCAACAGGAATGTCAGGTACAAAGGTCAAGGTATGATATCATCTATGTACAGTCACTGGGCCTATCACCATTCACCTGACGGTAATGTGTCCTACGGAATTTTAAATGGATTTAGGTCATGCCTTGAGGAAAATATGAGAAGTGTACATTGTACAATGTCAGATCTGCCAGGCATGGTAGTGCACAATTAGAGTCCCAGTACTCAGGAGGCTGAGACAGGAGGATCATTGCAAGTTCAAGGCCAGCCACAAGGCCAGCCTGAACTGTATAGTGAGACAAAAAAGAAAATCGGATGCATAAACATCAAAGCAGTAGTCCTCTACTTTTTTGGCACCAGGGATTGGTTTTAATGAAGTTTATTTTTCTTCAGTCAGAAGAGATGGAGCTACAAAGTGGTCCTTTATTTATATCCCCCTTTTTTGTTTATTTTTGTCAGAGATGAAAAAAAAAATATATATATATATCTGTATATACAAAATAGCATAGATATACAGCTGCTTTCTCTTAGTTCAATGAGAAGAGTTTTGAACTAAAAGTGTTTAGACAAGATATCATATCTCGAACTATGAATAACTACTACAAGGACAACAATATGCAATGTATTAATTATTTTGACTGTCCTACTAACCTGTTTTGAAACTGTCTCATTGCTGCTTCTTTATCAATAAAATTAATATTAAAAAAGAAGAGATGGAGCATAGGTGGACTGCTTGGAGACTATTCTCATAAGGCATACACGTCCTAGAGTCCCCAGATGTGCTGTTTACAGGAGGGTTTCTCATGCTCATGTGAGATCCACTGCCACCACTGTTTCTACAAGAGGTGCATCTGGGTGGTCATGGGGGCAATGGGCAGTGGCTCGCTGGCTCACCCCACCACTTAACTCCTGCCACAGAGCCCAGATTCTAAAAACCATGCTCTGATATGGTCCATAGCCCAAAGTTGAGGACACCTGCCTCAAAGACATTTTACCTTTGACAGTTTTCTTATGGTAAGAACTCTTGGAGGATAGAAACTGTCTCCTTCACTGTTTCCCAATTCCTGGCCCAATGTTGAAAGTATTAACATTTCCACTATGTACATGAACTAAACAAATGCTTCAAGTTTCTTGTTTTGGGGGGTTTTGATGTATTTATTATAGGGTCTTCAGGGTATCACTACACAGACCAGACCATATTGATCCTCCTGTTTTCAGCCTCCCAAGTGCTGCCATTATAGGCATTTGCCACCACGCCCAGTCTCAGTCACAGTCTCAGGGCACCCAGGGAGCAGAGCTGGCACGACACTCCAGGGATCAAACCCAGGTCCCTGATCCTGCCTAAGCAGGCACTTTAGTCCACTGAGCTATCTGGCCAGCTCTCTTTGAGTTTCTTTATGGCCATCATATTCTGTTGCGCTTTCGTTTGTGAAATATTTTGAAGCGTTCTGGTGATAAAGTTGCTCCACCTCAAGAGAGCAATGTATGATGAATGAAGATCTCTTTTTACTTACTCCTTCTCTCAGTCAAAATGATGTAATCTAAGAGAAAATCCCCAAATAACACAGGCTCAGAATGGAATTCCTCACACTTCAGCGGACTCAGCTCTGACCCAGGTTCCGATGCAGGTGCTGAGAAGGGGCCACCCACGCACATGAGTAAGGCCATTTTCCTGCATTCTGCAGTAACTGCTTGGTGGGTTTCTTTGCTGAGAGTTGTAAAGCTCTGAACATGTAATGGAACTAGTGATAAGCACAGGCCAACATCAACATATTCAACCAGCACAAGTAGAAAAAGGAACAGGGTTCTGGTCCTGAACTCGCTCTCTGCCCCGTCTGCCCAGCAATAATCTGATAGCTGTAAACCTATTTCTCAAGTCAAGCCCATGGGACGTTTTATGAACCCCTATCTGTGGGAATATACCCTCAGCTGCCCACGGGAATAGGCAATAAGCTAGTGTAAGTACAACATACCCAGTTTTATTTCTTAACTATATAAAAACGAAAACAGGAATAGTTTAAAGTTGACAGATTTTCCCAACTATGCTATTGCAATGATTTATATATGTTATGATCTTAACATTGCCTCCAAATGTGTAAAAGAAGGGACCGTACTATTTCAAGTTATTTAATTTTGATGTTAAAGTTAGTTATAGTTGTTTTTATCGGTTCCAGAAAATTAGGGACCTCAATCTGATATATATATATATATATATATATATATATATATATATATGATAAATTTAGACATGTTGGGCAACAAAATATGCAGACAGTTGTTGGTATGCAATTAAAATGCCATTGGTGAGAACAATTGGTTCTGGCAATGGTAGAAGGAAACACTCTTTTCCCTTCAAGAAACTAACTAGCTGACAGTCTCACTCAGAAAAGTGAGATTGGGCTGTGGAGATAGCTCAGCAGTCTAAGCACCTGCCTGGCAAGCACAAGGACCTGGGTTTGAGCCCCCGTACCATGTGCCCTACCAGCCCCTGAACCCCAGGCATGCTATGCCAGCCACTAAAATCAGGCATAGTGTTGCACACCTATAATCCCTGCACTGGGGAGGCTGAAAACAGGAGGATCACCATGAGTCTGAGCAGTATAATGAGACCTTACAACAAATACACTTTAAAAAAGAGGTATAAGTAACCAAGTGTACATAACATCTCTAAGAAGGTGTCTAGTGCACTTCCTAAGAATACTCTTGCCTTCCTCACCATATTCTGAAATTCCAAAATATCAGATAAACTTCCCACTTAGCAAAGAAAACATCATGTTCCATAAGGCAGATTTCTGGTATTCCATGTATGCATCCGTGTGTGTGTGTGTGTGTGTGTGTGTGTGTGTGTACATACATATGCACATACATGCACACATGCACATATGCCTGGGGTGGGGGGGAAACCAGAGTCTCCTGCATGCTAAACAAGTGCTGTGCTACAGAGCTACACCCCCATTCTACCAATCTGTATTTTTAAAAGATAAAGCCTCACAAGGTGCAGTGATGCATGCCAGGTGCCCAGGGGGCTGAAATAGAAGAAACTAGGGAGTTCAAGACCAGCATGCGAACTTAGTTAGACGCTGTCTCAAAATGCACTTGAAGCTCAGTGGCGTAGCACTCCTAGGGTTGATCACCATTACTGCAAAAATAAAAGATAAAGCTCTTTCGGGTCCTCCTTTCCAAGATGACGAAAAAAAAGAAGGAACAACGGTCGTGCCAAAAAGGGCCGCGGTCACGTGCAGCCTATTCGCTGCACGAACTGCACCCGTTGCGTACCCAAGGATAAGGCTATTAAGAAGTTTGTCATTCGGAACATAGTGGAGGCCGCCGCCGTCAGGGACATCTCCGAAGTGAGTGTCTTCGACGGTTATGTGCTTCCCAAGCTGTATGTGAAGCTGCATGATTGTGTGAGTTGTGCCATCACAGCAAAGTGGTCAGAAATCGATCTCGTGAAGCCCGCAAGGACCGAACTCCTCCACCCCGATTTAGACCTGCTGGTGCTGCCCACGACCTCCACCAAAGCCCATGGAAGGGGAGCTGGGGCTTAATGGACTGAAGAAAACTCTTGAGAAAGAAATAATAAATTGAATATTATACTTTATATAGCATGTTGAGTGTACCTGCCAGAGGTGGGTTGGGTTAATTCAGCCTATCCAAGTTTAAGTTTGTACTCTGAAAATGAATAAAGAGGAACACACTGGAAAAAAAAAATAAAAGATAAAGCCTTTTTAAAAATATACCTATTAAGCTGGGTGTGGTGGCCTGCGCCTGTAATCCCACAAATTGGGAGGTTAAAAACAAGAGGATCACTAGGAGTCTGATCTGTGTAGTAAGATCCTGTAGACCGTGTACTAAATATATATATATATATTACTAAAGTGATTCTATAAAGTTACCAAGTAGCCTGTCATTAATCAAACATGTCGTTGTTTTTCAAACCAAGTTTCCTATATTACAACTAATATGGCGTATATCTGAATCTATATGGTGCTCTCTCTCTCTTGGCTTTCAGCATACATTCAATCTGTTGTTAAGGAAGCAAGGCCTTTTTTTCCTGACTCATTTCTTATATTCTGAATTTTGCTAGTCATATCCCATGATGTCACTTAAAAGGTCCCTCTTCCTGTGGTTTTCCTATAAACCTTTAAGTCTAGATGTTTGCATGCATTCAGGTTCGGTATTGAACAAGAATACTTCATGAGGGATTAGATACCAGCCACTAGGAAGCATTTTATGTCTTTTTGTCTCTCTGTTTTCTAGATTATTTTGAATTGTTTCATTACTGGTTGCAAAATGGTGATATTCTTATTCTTTATTGTTTCTTTGTTTATCATCAATTCTTCTTTAAAGACAAATATTCCTTCATCAACTCTTTGATAATCCTAAAGTGTAAGAATATAAAATATTTGATGCTTTCCCTTTATCATCTTTCAAGATAATGAGTATGGTCTCTAGCATCTTCCAAAGGATGTTTTTGTTTCTAAGAATCATTATGAAATAAATTTTAAATCACTTTGTTAATTTAATCTATTTCAGTTATTGGACTTACTGATGCTCAGGTTCTCTTATTTTAATCAATAAAAAGTCTTCTGAAAGGTATAATACAATTAAAAGGAAAGCAAGAACTTAAGGACTAGACAATGAAGAGAGAGAAAGGAGAAGAGCTAGGAAACATGACAGTTGCAAGCCATACAGTTATATGTAGAAGACGGGCAAGGCAATGATCTTGAGAATCTTCAGAAGATTTCCAAATCTAGCAGTTAATTGGAAGGATTCTCACCCTGACTAACTATATATACTAACACCTGTGAACTAAGCAACTGCACTGAAGATGGCAATTTGTAATAGTAGGTTCATGCTTGGAGTGCCTGTCATTCTGGTCTTCTGAATATGGGCTGCTTGTCATGACATGCCAGTTGCTGCTGTGCTGTCTCTCGGGTAGGTGGATGTTTAAAGAGAAAGGGGGTGGTGAATGAAGGCAGGAGACAGGAAAAAGAGTGTTGTGGGACTGTCCTGCAACAGTGTTGTATATGGTTAGATTTCTGGACTTACGTGAAAACATATATAATTCTTTATTCCTATTTTTTAAATATATTTTAATTTTTAGAAAAAGTGTTTTGAACTTAACAAATGTCTTCTGTCATGATCCTGTAGTATTTAATAATGTTCTTGCTTTGCATTATAATAAGATGTTTCAGGTTAATTGTATATGTCTTCTATGCCAACCTGAAGCCAGTCAGTTCTATAAGGAGTCCTGGTTCTTGTCACCAGAAAATGGTGTTTAGACTCCACAACGTGGTTCTTAGGAGTGTTTAATATTACTGTGTGGGTCATTTTCCCCCCAGGACTTCTCAGTAAACAAAAAAAAAAATGTATCTTTTAAAAAAACACATAAATTTGCACTGGCATTTTCAGTATAAATGTAGAATCTTGTTTTCACTCAATTTCTTTGATTTTTAAATTTGTATTGACTTTCTCTTATTCTAAAATTCTATTTAACCTTAAATATTATCT
Source organism: Octodon degus (assembly GCF_000260255.1). Taxonomy (NCBI): domain Eukaryota; kingdom Metazoa; phylum Chordata; class Mammalia; order Rodentia; family Octodontidae; genus Octodon; species Octodon degus. The sequence continues at coordinate 13,662,743 of NW_004524598.1, read as the reverse complement.
GTTCTCTCAAATGCACTTGCATAATAGTTCCAGAATATAACACCACTATTCCTGAAAATAATAGGATAACCTAATTTAGGTTTTGTTCAGTCTTCTTGTCCTTAGAATATACATACTAAGAACATGTTTTAAAATCTCTTGGAGCAGATCTTTATGTGGTTATCTTACAATTACTGTCTGTCTCAGTTACTTCCCTCTCATTGCTGGGACAAAATACCCAACAAATCCAAAAGGAAGGCAGGAAAGTTTCATTTAGCTCACAGTTATTAGAGGTTTCAGTCTATACTCAGCTGACTTCAAGGCAGAAAATCACTTGGCAGAGGGTAGCCTTTCCTGGTGATGGAAAACAGCAAAGAGCATAAGGAGGAGCCAGAGCTGCTCACCTAGTCAGCCTCTCTGCCCTCCTTACATTGTTATGCAGATTATCTGCCCCAGGGGGAGTGTATCACTCATACCCATAATCCCAGCATTGGATCAGCAATTAATCACAAACTGTAGAAGTCCAACAACTGCATGAGGCTTTGGGAGGACACCTAGACACAAACCATAATGTTATCTATATCTAGATGTGCTCCAAAAGCTTCATGTTCTCATAGGTGGAGTGTTTGAAAGGTGATGAGTTTATAGCTGCAGTAAAGCTGAATTGCTATTAAGAGGCAGCATCTCGTCATAAGAGATGGATCACTGGGGGAATGACCTGAAGAGACAAACTCCCTCCCTGCCCCCACCTATTTCTCTGCCTCCTTGTTGCCATGAAAATAAAGCAGCTTCCTCCTTCAGGCCCCTCTGCTATGCTGTGTCTTCATTAGAGCCTGTAGACCATGGGCTGAAACCTCTACAAAGAGAAGCCATCTGCAAGTACTGAGTGTTATGCCTCAGCAATGAGAAGAGTGACCAATAAGGCAGTCACTCCCTTAATATTCAATTGGATATTTGAATATTTATCATTTGTTTCATTTTATTTGCTATTTCACAGATTTTTTTTATTTTGTATTTTTAGGGAAGGGTCTACAGGGTGTTCAGGGTCTCACAACTAGATCAGACTCATAGTGATCCGCCTGTTTACAGCCTCCCAAGAGCTGGGATTACAGAAGCGTGCCACCACGCCCAGTCTCAATTGCTGTGTCAGTGCATTCCAGGGGCAGGGCCAGCACAGCAGGCCTTGTGTTTATATGTTTTATTTTGAGATCGTCTCAAAGTAAGTTGTCAAATTGCCCAAGCTGGGTTCAAACTAGCAATCCTGCCTCAGCTTCTCAGAGTGCTGACATTATGAGTACAATATCATATTATTTAAAGTGCTTTCAAATGTAAAAAAGACTGATTTTACATAGAAAAATAAATGAAATTTTCACAACTCACAGGAATAGAAATTCACATAGCCTTTAGAAATGTGAAAAGATGCCAGTTTTATTTATAGTAAGAGAGATATAAAGTAAAACAACACTACACACTTTCTCAGCTATTGCACTGGGAAAAATTCAAAAGATTTATGTCAATATATCAGTTAGCTTGCTGAGAAACAAATACTTAGACATTACTAGTGGGAGTTCAAACTGTTACAGGATACTGATATCTAACACAATTATATACACATGGATATTTTGGTCAACCAATCTTATTCTAAGAATCCATCCTGGAGACAAAAATTATCCCAAAGACAAAAATGTGCTCCCAATGTAATGCTCAATTTGTTAAAGTAATATTTGTAATGCAAAAGTGAAAAAACATTGTGTTAATTAATAAAGGGCTTGTTGGGGCTGGTGAGATGGCTCAGTGGTCTAAAAGCATCTACTTAGAACAAGCTAAGCTAAGCAAAGCACAGGGACCACGGTTCAATCCCCCAGCACCACATCCCAGCCAGCCCCCGCCCCCTGGTGGGCTGAGCTGGCCACACACACACACACACACACACACACACACACACACAAAATAAATAAATAAATAAATAAATAAATGAATGAATGAATATTAAAAAAAAAGGGGGCTTGTTGACTAAATTTTGGTAAATCACTCAGTAGAGTACTATGTAAATGAAGACTATTACATAACTATAAAAAATTAAAGACTGTGTCTGCATAATCTCATGAAATAATCACCAGGGCATATTGTTTAGTAAAACAAGGAAGAATGAGAAAAGTGGCCAAAGGGAACATAGCTATACTGATATTGACATTGCTGTCAATATAGATATATGGAATATGAATTCAAATCATGAGTAAGGATACTCAAAACCTATTTCATATATAGGGAAGGACACTCAACAACTAAATAAAAGTCACCTAAACTATTCTTCAATTGGACATGGGAACCATACACATATTTGTATATTTATAAAATGAAACAAAATTCAAAAATAAATCTGTGAAAGGGCTGGCCAAATAGCTCAGTGGATTAAAGCACTTGCGAGCAGGCTCAGCAGCCGGAGGTTCAATCCCCAGGCCAGCAGTTCCTACCCTACCCCCGGGGCTCGCTGAGATGGCAATTGAGACTGGACGTGGGCTTGCTTCTGTAATCTGAGCTCTTGGGAGGCTGTAAACAGGTGAATCACTATGAGTCTGATCTAGTAGTGAGACCCTGAACACACTATAGACCCTTCCCTAAGATTAAAAAAAAAGAAATAAAAAAAAAATATATATATATATATATATATATATATATATAGAGAGAGAGAGAGAGAGAGAGAGAGAGAGAGATGAGCATGTAGCTCAGTGCAAAAGACCTGAGTTCAATCTCCAGTGCTCAAAAAAATAGAATGTAAACCCTCTAACGTAACAGAAATTAGAAACATTTTTAAGGCTTAATATTTTACTTTATTTTGGTAGACATAAAATGATTTTTTCTTACATGTTTAGCAACCTATAGGTATTTTGAAGCATAGGAAAATTGTTTCTCACTCCCATCTATGTTTTCATCCGGCAATTGGATAGTTTCACCTTATATTGAATCTCTAATAGATTTAGGTTTCATGCTGATGTGCACCTTCATGTTCCATATGATTATCATGTTATCCAGATACCACACATTTAAAGCCTGTTTTATATTTCAGCCCAAAAAAGTAAAATCTGAATTTAATCCTAAGGAAACATAACAGAAACAAAATTCAAAGTAATTCTCAAAATTAATGGCCTCTATTCAATTTTTAATAACCTTTACTTTTAAAACAACTTTAGCCTCACAGCAACATCGAAAAGAAACAAACATTTTTCACATGCATCATACTCTAACACACACACAACCTCCCCATCACTAGCAGCACAGGAGTGGTACAACTTTTGCCATTAATAAGCCTATATTAGGGGCCAAGGAGATAGCTCCGCAGTCTAAGCACTGCCTGTTAAGCTCAAGGACACAGGTTTGATCGCCAGTACCACATGCCAAGCCAACTCTGCACCAACTGGTCACCGAAACCTGACATGGTGGCACATACCTGTAATCTCAGCACTGGGAAGGCTGAGACAGGAGACTCACTACGAGTCCAAGCTGCAGAATGAGACCCTGTACCAAATAAATAAATTAATTGAATGGTCCTAGATATTCTGACTGCATCACATGCTGGAATAGGTGCTATTAACAAAACAGAATGTTGTGTATACATTCCTGACAAATCTTCAAATGTATCTTCCTCATTACAAGACCTACATTCACAAATTTGTGTGCTATCAGATTCTGCCTTATGGTTCAGTGGCTTGCTGATCCCTTGATTCTCTGTGGTGGAAAAAATCCTTTTCAAACTATGAAACTATGTTCTAGAATTCTTTTATGTTACCTGATCTACTGTTGTTGTGAGCCAATGTCTCACACGATTTCCTTCTTCTTCTTCAGACTATTAAAACAATGATAATTCTTTAAGCAACAGAAGCAGATATACCTACATCTCCTTTAATCAGTCAGGAGATTTTTATCCCTGACAGGCAGAAATCAATGCCCCTCTTCAGCCTGAAACTGCTCTAAGATGGACATTTGACCCTTCTGTATCCTTTAAGAATAAGGGATCAAAGTCTCAGGAGGGAAGGAAGTAGAATAGAAGAAATAAATATACATAAAAAGGAGACAAGAAAAATTGTAATTCAGAAGTTGTACTTTTAAGAAGGCCACAAATCAAAAAAAGCTACCCAAGGTGCTCTGTATTGCTATTGCCTGAGTTTGTTTGTGTTTCTTTTCTTTCAGGCTCATTATACTCAAAAATCCCTTAATAATAACATGAGCTCATAAATTAGGTCAGTTAATAAATTAAAGGATGGAAATCTGATCTTGAGATAAAAGAACAGCTTGAAAGAGTTCAAACAATGGTTTTAGGCACAGCATCTTAAATCATCCTTCGCTACAAAAGAATAGACTGGGTCTGTGCCTTTCAACTGCAAAATGGGCCATTATCTTCCTGTGCCACAGCCTCCCTGTTTCCTATAAACTAAGACAGTTTATAGGAATAAATAAATAAATAAATAAATAAATAAGACAGAATTTCCTATAAGTTCACAAACTCCATAGGTTTCCACCTCCTCAATTAAACCACTTTTCTTTCATGATAGCTTCCTGGTTTTGCCTTTTCCAGAATATTGTATGGTTGGAATCACATAGTATGTAAGGTTTACAGATCTACTTCTTCCATTTAGTAATGTGTATTTAAGAGTTCTCCACATTTTTGATGCCTTAATAACTTATTTCTTGGTGTGCTAAATAATATTCCACATTCTAGATGACTACGGGTCTATAGTCTTCAAAACACATCAGTATAAGACACATGTATGATTTTGCCCTTACCTTATTTCCTAACTTTTCTCCATTCTCTCTTTGTTGTTTAATCCTTATGTTCTATTTTCTTCTATTTAACTGTGTTTGTTATACCTTTCAGTTTTTATTTCTCCTTTTGAGTTCTTACACTAGGGAGACAATATGCTATTTACATGTGTGATTCTGGTTTATTTAACTTATAAGTATAGCCTTAAGTTGTATCCACTTAACTACAAAGGCTTCAAGTTTGTTTTTCTTTATACCTGAGTAATACTCCATTGTATAAAAATACTACATCTTTTTCATCCTTTCCTCAGGTGATAGGCATTTTGGTTGCTTCCAAGATTTGGCTATCACAAGTTGTGTTGCTATAAACATGGACGCACATATATCACTATGATATGATGTTTTCAGTTCTTTGGGGAAAATTCCCAGAAAGGGGATAGCTGGTTTGAATGGGATTTACAGTCCTAGTTTCTTAAGGAGTCTCCACACTGATTTCCACAATGGTTGCACCAGTCTACAGTGGAGAAGGGTTCCTTTTCCGCACAGCCTCTCCAACATTTGTTGTTGAGTGATTTGTTTATGATAGCCATTCTTTGTGGAGTGCGATGGTATCTCAGTGTTATTTTAATTTGCATTTCATGTATGGCTAGTGATTTGGAGCATTTTTTCATATGTTTATTCACTTCTCTAATTTCATCCTCTGAGAAGTGTGTGTTCATCTCGGATGCCCATTTCTGGATTGGGTCTTAAATTTTGAGGCCCTAATGATTTTTAGTTCTTTATAAATTCTAGAGAGCAGACCTTTATCTGAGTGCTTATTAGTTAAGATTTTTTTCCAGTTTGTGGGTTGTTTTTTCACTTTGTTGGTAATTTTTTTTGACATGTAAAAACTTCTCAATAAGAAGAGGTCTCACTTGTTAGTTCTTTCAAGTATTACCTATGCGATTTGATTTTTGTTCATGAACTCTTTGCCTACTCTATGTCTTCAAGATTTCCTCCTACTTTCTCTTCCCAGAGATTTAGTGTTTCTGTTTTAATGTTTAGATCTTTAATCCATTTTAACTCTAGCTTAGTACATGGTGATAGACCTGGGTCAAGTTTTAGTTTCTGGCATATGGAGAGCCAGTTTTTCGAGCACCATTTGTTAAAGAGGCTATTTTTCTTCCAGTAAGCACATTTGGCCCCTTTGTTAAAGACAAGGTCTGTGTTTTTTGCCAATACCATGCTGATTTTATCACAGTAGCTTTGTAGTATAATTTCAAGTCAGGAATTGCAATGTCTTCTGCCTTGTCTTTGTTGTCCAGGATAGCCTTTTGCTATTCTAGGTCTTTTCTGGTTCCAAATAAATTTGAGGAACAATTTCTCTAGTTCTGTGAGGTATGTTGGTGGTAATTTGATAGGGATTGCACTAAATCGGTACAGCAATATTGGGAGTATGGCCATCTTCACGATGCTGGTTCTTCCTATCCAGGAGCAGGAAATATCATTCCATTTTCTGAAATCCTCTACAATCTCTTTTTTCAGAGTACCATAATTTTCATTGAATAGATCTTTGACTTCTTTAGGTTAATTCCTAAGTGTTTCATTTTCTGCAGTGCTATTGTGAAAGGTATTGTTTCTCTAATTTCCCTCTCAGTGTGTTTGTTATCTGTGTAGAGGAATGCTATTGACTTTTGAATACTGACTTTGTATCCTGCTATGCTACTGAATTTCTGTATTAATTCTAGTAGCTTCTTGGTGGAGTTTTTTGGGTCTTCCAAGCAAAGTATCATTTCATCTGCAAATAATGATAGTTTAACTTCTTCTTTACCTATTCTTATTCCTTTTATTTCTCTCTCTTGTCTAATGGCTCTAGCTAATGATTCCAGAACTATATTGAATAGAAGTGGTAGGAGAGGACATCCTTGTCTTACACCAGATCTGAGAGTAAGATTTTTTTTACTTTAATTTGAAATTATTTCAGATCGAAAAAATTTTTAAACTTCCCTTTTCCTCCACTGAACTCAGATGCTGCCTGTATCTTATTCTCCACAACCATTTGCTCTTCTTTTTCAAGATTTTCCTGCATAGTCTTGCTTTCTGCTTCTCTATAGAATCAATATTATTGGAATTATATTATATTTATAAATCAACTTAAAGTTGATTGATGTCTTTATGATATTTACTACTTCTACTTAACTCTTTTTTTTTTCTGCAAAGCTTTATTCCAGAGGGACTCAATCGTTCTTGGCAGCTGCCTTCCTCATGGCAGGCAGCATGTTACTCAGCTCCTCACACTTCCTCTCCGAGCAGATGTATGTCCCCATCCTTTTCTTGATGAACTTGAGAATGTGTTTGTCCTTGGAGACCTTGAGCAGCTCCATGGCATGCCGCTTGTAGAGGGCAAAGCTGCATACCCCCTGGATCATGTTCCACATGAACTTGGTGTGTTTGGTGAGGTGTCCACAACAGAGGCTGTGCCTTGGTTTGCTCACAATCTTAGTCAACTTGTGGCCCTTGTTGAGACCCATAGTCATGGGATAGCGGAGGGCCAGGGCTACTGTTCTTGGATGGTAGCTATGGTATAAGGACCAGAGCTGCAGGGAACTGTGGGAAATCTCCTCCTTAAATTTTGATGTGTCTTGCCATCTGATCAAATCCATTTTTGAGCTTTTCTGGGTGATTTATAGTTCCCACAAGTGCTTTGACACTTCTTTTTGTTTATTTTGTTACTATAAATTCAGTATTCTTTTCCATTATATCTTTTAACATCCTTCAACATCCCTTTACATTTTCCCAAATGAAAGGTTTTTCAATCCTTTTATACGTATTCTATGGTAGACATCTTCTGTTGCCATTTCTGTGGCAAAATTATTAAAACAAAATATACTGTAATTCACTTTAATTAAAAATTGCAACCACATGCTGTGGTTCATACAAGGGGACATAAGAACCAAAATCACATGGGTCAAACTAGTTAAAAGGAACACATGTTAGATGACATCTGAAATTTGCACAAGGCTTATGTCTCCACATCAAAAACATAAAGGGAAGAGCTGGAAAAAAAAATAATTCAGACATGATGAATGTAAACAAATCTTTTAGTCATATTAGTAGCATCTACATACCTGAAAAAAACATATGGGAACTAAATCTTTAATCAGAGTAAGAATCTGTCAAAGTTTATTCAGTCCTATCAAGGACAGAAAAAAACTGACATGAAATAGAGTAAATCTGAAGACTAACGGGCCACCCTCCTCACTGTGCGACAGGGGCCCCTTGGCCTGGCAAAACAATCCCCTGAGATGCTCTTTCTCATGGTTCTGCTTTCTATGAACCACACAAATATTTAGGAGTGAAAGCATTTGGCAGTGTGTAAGGATCCAGCTTCCATAGGGATGTTTCTTGCTAAAAGCAAACCAGCTTTTGGTTTGTGGTGTGTGTACTGTCTATAGTGTGACCATGGGGAATACAGTCACTGTGCTTGCATGTCTGAGGACAATGTCTCCACTGCCTGTCCATGAGGCTCAATGAGAAGCCAGTTTAGGTGCTAACATAAGCCCCTCCAACTGAGCAAGAGCCATACAGGACATCTAAGAGTGATTAACAACCATAAAGTCAAAGTAATGGGGTTTTATGTCTGAAAAGATATTGGAAAAGCCCACATGGGGTTAGCTCAGAGATGAAGAAACAGTTGATTTTTCTAGACCTATATATGGATTCCTGAGAGAGAGGGGAAGTAAATTAGTAACCCACGAATTTGCTTCAGCATGCAAGATTCACTGAAGTCTTACATGAGTTAGAAGAAACCCTTACAAGACAAACTAGAGCCCATTATACAAGTGATCCAAAGATCATGTTGCCAAGAAGAAGCCTAGACAGTGAAAGCAGATTTTCTAAATTCATTCGAGAGAATGGTGCTTGGGTTGTGTAATGCTTTAAACCTCTGCAATTAGGTGGTGGCTATTCTCCTCAAGTGGAGATTTAGGAGGATCAACAGGCACTCTACTTCAAAGCTAACTAATTTAAAATTATTCTCCAGAGCAGCCCTACCAAATACCTCGGCTTTTTTTTCTATTTGAGAGAGGAAACTCCACAGGATTAAGGACTTTGACTGCTTGCCTGGAGTTTGACATTTTACATATCCAAGCAAATAGGTTTGTTACTCCAAATACTCTCAGACTAAAATTATTTTGAGATCAAAGTTGAAATCTGCTTCCAACTTATATTTTACTGGTATATTTCCACTGAAAATTTCATCTCCCCTTTTTATATGTCTGATATATTTTCTATTTTATTTCATCTCTAGATTTTTAAGGTCAAAGACTTTAAGAGCTAGATTACAATAAATGATGCCGAAATTATATTAAACCTATAAAACTTAAGTCTGGCTGAACCGATGGTTTTGCTAAAATAAATAAGTGGTTTTATTCACAAATTGCCCTGCATATTTAGAAAGGGTTGAGCCTTCTTTTCCATGTATTATTAACACTGACTTTCATCTGTACCTCCAATGTCTTTACTTTGCCAACTAGCAGGAAACATTGAGGCTTAATTGAAATTCATCAGGCATTATCAAAGTCAGTGAACAGACTTTTTCACAGGAGTCTTGTTCTCAGAGTTGTCGATGTTATCTGTTTTCTTGAGCTAACTCCTTCTTCATCTTCAGTAAGAGAAGTAGAAAGATAGCAATGAGGTATCTTTAAGAAAATAAAACTGTTCCTTTTCTCATAGATTTGCTGTGCCAGTATAAGGGACAGAGAACAACCAGACAGACCCAATTTCCACTCACAGCCTTGGCATTATAGCTAGTTGCCACCAGATGGCTGTCACTTTGCTACCTGTATTCTAAGACATTGAATGACGAAACCGGTGACTAATCCTTTACTCTTTTGGGCAGGAGTACTTCACAAATTCCTGAATCACACTCTCTCCACCACCACCCCACCACCACTCTTGAAGGACTGAGCTGTGAACAACTTTCAACCTACTACACTGGGTATCTGATCATTGATCAACCATTAGTTTTCAGTGAGGAGCTACTAAAATATTGGAGAATAATTCCTAATCATCATGTTAGAGTGGTTGTATTGCTCTTCCTAATAACAAAATAATGATGACATAGACATACTAAAGACCCACCCAAGTCTTACACCATGCACATTTCCCTTCTCAGCTCTTACATTCGTTGGGTGATTTGTGTTCTGGGTAACATAAATGAAAAATATCCCTCTCACACATGCAGACATGTATACACACTGCCATGTGAGAAATGCTTAGTTCTTGCATTAAATCTTAAGAAAAGAATTCTTTATATAATAGTAAAAGAAACAAGCAGTTTTTCAAACAGAAACAAATACAAGGGCAAAGCATGGAGGTGTGAAATGGAAGCGTGGAAGTGTGAGACTCTGAAAATACTTGAGATAAATTCAAAGATGTCTCATAATTTAGAGCTACAAAAGCTCACCACCAAGATTTTATCAGCAATGTCCACTTATCAGTTCTCATTTTAAAATGACACTTTTCAGGAAGGCTTTCCCTCATTCCCAAGACTAGGCTGTGTGCCCCTGTTACACATTCTTAATACATTCTACATTTTTCCCTAAATTAGTTATGTAACTATCATATGTATAAAATAACTATTAATTATTTATTATAGTCTTTTAATATTTTTCTTCTTTTCCTACTAAAGTATAAGCTCTACAAAGTCAGTAAATTGTCATTGCCGGTTGATTAGCAATAATCAACAGATTGGTATCTATTCATTCATTGACTCAATAATTATTCAGTTCCCACAGTATGAGAGACATTGTTCATATAACATCCACTCAAGAAATATTTGTCAAATCAATAAACCAAGACATAGGTGAATGAATTAAATGCCACTCCAGTGGGGCCCACTTCAAAACAACTAAGTCTAATGAGAATATTGTCTATGATTACAACTCTGCTAAAAATGATTCCAAGTGTAGGCACTCAGCACGGAGAGTTCAAATAAATTTAACTTTTGACAGGAATAATTTAATGGAAAGTCATGATTATATTTTGAATAATTAAGGTGTGGGTGGCCCACAAAATGAGATGTTATTACCAAAACCACTCATCACAGGCTGGATCCAGCCCTCTTCTGCTATAGCAAAGAAATGAAATTTCTTAACTGAACCATGAAAAATACTTCTGTCCTACTTCAAACCATAAATATATACATGCTAGATTCCTGGATACTAGAACTCACGGTACCATTCTGAGGAAAAAATATTATTATACTTTCTAATCATCCAGGTTTAATTAAAGTTTAGAAATGAAAAATAACTGAGTTACTTCCCTGGAAAGATAATGATACTCCCTGAACATAAGGACCAACCACAAAAAATCAGCAACATAATAAACATTTCAGGTTCAGCAAGCTCACATCTGTCCTCCAGTGTAATACTCTAACTTGAGAATGTTTTCTTGGCATATTTGGTCTGCTTGTGCTAGATGGAGTGTAAGAGGCCTCACTCTAGGATCCTAGGAAATTTTACACTTAACTTGGTGGTTTTCAACAGTAGAGGGTTTTTTTATATAGTTCCTGCAGTGCCTCCTTGCAAATAAATCACTCTTGCAAACAGCTCCTGAGAATCAGGACACTTCCACTAACAGTACTTTTTCCTTATAGAAGTTTCCTTGGCTCCAGTGATAGTCACCCAATCCAGGCTCTTTCTAAGTGTCCTTTTTTTCCACCAGGATTGATGTGATTTTTATCTCCTTTGGCCAGCCTCTTACAAATTATGGTAAACAAACCAAAAACTAATTAAAGGAAAAGTCAGAGCTCATAGTAAGTTAACATTCACCAAGATGGTTATAACAGTTGTTAAAAGGTTAACGTATTTCTAAACCACCTAAGTGTTCCTCTGATGCCCATAATCTAGCACAAAAAAAAAAAAAAAAAAAAAAAAAAAAAAAAAAAAAGATTAGTGACTGGCATCTACCCAGGCATTCAGTTTGGTTTGCGATTATAGACAGATAGTATCTTTGGTCTGCATGAAGGAGCCATAATGGAATCCTTAAATTGAGTAACCTATAAAGAAAAGAAGACTATTTCAGCTCATAGTGTTGGGAGTCTGGAGAGTTTAAAGTCAGGCAGTCATGTCTGCTCATTTTTCAGAAGCCTACATGTTGCTCTCTGTTTGACAGAGAAGTGGAAGGGCAAAGCAGGTGCATGCAGGAAGCGGGAGTGGACAAGAGAGCCCCCCACCTTTCTGACGACCCATTGTCCCAATAACTGTAACTGTAATTCAGTCCCACCCACTGTTCCAAAACTGTCTCCTGACCAGCAACAATGTCTTCCTGAGGTTCAGTCCCACACGCCAAACACCTCCCAACACAGTTGCACTAACCCACAGCATGATTCAAAGCACAGCAAGGTAGTACAGATTTAGATGGATAAAAGATAACTCCTGGTGCTGGGAACTACATTCATTTTGTTTCCAGAAGCTATTTCTTGAGTCCTTTTAGATTTTTCCCAGTTTGCTCTAGCTCCTAATAAAATAGGTCAATTTCACAGTTAAGTAAACTAAGCAGATCAGTTAAAGAAAGAGGCCTTTTCTACCAAAAGTCTAGTATAATTGTAAAGCAACCTTTAACTTTCACTTTTTTTATTAGAACACATTTTTTGTCATCCATAATGAAATATTCACCAGGGGGATTGGCACATGTGCATATAGCTTCTTAATCCTTTCTATTTCCCTATTAAATCAAAGAAAATAAAATCTTATTTTTGAACAGTTTCTTCCTATTTCACACTACGTACTGTCTATTTGTGTTCTCTTTCAGTTTCTCACATCAGAAAGATAATGCAATATTTATACATGTGTGCAATTTATTTCCTGTACGATCATGGTGTCAAAGGGAACTAGAGAGTGAGAGGGGAAAAGGAAAGAAGGAAAAAAATGAGAAAAGAATAATAAAATGAGTCCAATCTTGCATAACTATTTCTGTTAATCTGAGCAACAGATCTGATGACAAAAATAGACCATAAAAACAGACTATAACCACCATTGTCAATTAGCTATTCTTGTTTTGAAATCTGTGACATATGTACAGTTATGTGTTGGCCTATTTCTGGCTTTGTTTTTGTTTTCAGTTTTTATTCTTCTCAATTAAAAAAAAAGGGGGGAAAAAGAATAATAAAATGAAAACTGAGCCCTGTGAACAGGGAAGGGAAGAGGGTCTGAAAAGAAAATGGGGGGCTAGGAATCAAGATCTATCATGTACAGACATAAATTCCCTATAACGAATGTGGTTGTTTTCTGTACCTAGATTGTACCAATAAACTTTTGAAAAGCCTTCTGGTAAACTTTGCTATAAAGTGGAAAGCTGATGCTAGGACAGGAGGCAGGGCTCGTGCTCCAGGCCTTGTGAGCTGGGCCCCATCCGGTACTTGCAGCATCAACTTTCTGAGGCTGTGAGTGCACAGCAGCTCATTTTCCATCTGCAGCCCCTTCCAAGGTACTGTCCTCTGCCATGCCAGGTCCACACTGCCTTTCCTTAAAATGTCTCTCACAGGACATATGAAGAATTTTTAAAAATCAAGTCCCCAAAATTAAAAGACCCAATTCAAAAATGGGCATCTGAGATGAAGATACACTTTTCAGACGAACAAATGCAAATGGCAAATAAAAATATGAAAAACTATTCCACATCATTGGTCATTCGAGAGATGCAAATTAGAATAATGCTAAGATTCTATCTCACTCCAGTAAGAACAGTTATCATCAAGAAGTCATGGCTGATGCAGTTATATATAAAGATGAGCAAGGCAATGATCCTGAGAATATTCAGAAGATTCTTTAATCTAGGAGTTAATTGGAAAGATTCTCACCCTGACTATATATACTGATACCTGGGAACTAAGCTACTGCATAGCAGATGGTAATTTGTAACAGTTGTTTCATG
>NW_004524598.1:13633356-13647526 GCF_000260255.1 Octodon degus | reverse complement strand
AAAAAAAAAAAAAAAAAAAAAAAAAAAAAAAAAAACAGAAAAAGAAAGAAAGAAATCAGCTGATAACAAATGCTGGAGGGGGAGTGCAAAAAAAAAGAACTCTCCTCCACTGTTGGTGGGAGTGCAGACTGGTACAACAGCTGTGGAAATCAGTGTGGAGATTCCTCAGAAAGCTAGGGTTGGAGATCCCATTCAACCCAACTATTCTTCTGGGTATTTTTCCAAAAGAACTGAAAACATGATACCACAGCAATATATGTGCACCCACGTTTATAGGAACGTAATTTGTTATAGCTAAATCTTAGAAATAACCCAAATGCCCATCAACTGAAGAATGGATAAAGACAATGTGATAATTTTATACTGTGGAGTATTATTACTCACTATAAAAACAGGTAATTCCACAGCTTTTATAGGTAAGTAAATGCAACTGAAGACCATTCTCACAATTGAAATAAATCAAACCCGCATGTGTAAACATCATATTGTCTCACTAATGCAAGAACCTGAAAGAGTAAATAAAATCTGAAAGGTACAATAGATACAGTGAAAGGGAGAGAAACTGTTTAGAGGGAAGGAAAGATGGGATGAGAGAAAGGAAAAGAGAAAGAAAAAAGAAGGGAGAAAGAAATATCTAGGTATATACACAGGATAGCTTGGATAATTGTACTGCCAATTTCTGCCAGTGTGCTGAAAAGAGCAGTTAATGATTAATTTTTTTCTCTCTTCTTTTTAATTTTTTATAAATTTTGACCAATTTCACATGCTTATGTCTGGTAATCTAAGCAACTAATTTGAAGACAACAATATGCAATACAGCAACCATTGTGAAATTCCTATAATTCTGTTTAGTGAAATTCTGTATCATTTCTAATGAGGTTTTTTTTTTTACCATTGTTTATTCTCTTTAAAAAATAAAATAAAATAAAACAAATATATCTCATGCTTTGCTAAAAGCTCCTCAAACTTCACTTTCCTATTACTTCAATTTGGATGCTTAAAGTTTCTAAGTGATACAGGTTACAGATTAATACTTGAAAGTCCAGGGAACCTGAAGCTAAAGGTTAGTGAATGAGTGTTTTTCAGGGAAAGAGCATCTGGGTTCTCAGGAACCACTGCTCAGTTGTGCATGACCCGCTGACTCATGGTTGGCATGCAGGTGCAACCTGGGCTCTGAGGAGTCTAACTTGGCGTGGGGCTGGGGGTGGAGCCAGTGTGCCCAAGGGCGGGAGCCCCGCGTATCTCTAACTGCTTGGGGATGTTTAGGTCCTAGGAGGAGAAGGTCATCTGACACAAAGACTTTGAAAGAGCAAAAGGAAATGGAGGGAAGAATGTCCTGCCTGCTCCTTAGAGGTTCCACTAGACCCCAAGGGAGGCAGGACTTTCTCCCTTTTATTAAGCTAGCTTTGGTGCTGCTGCAAATTGTAGCGAACCCACTGACCCTTTAGGGTGGGTAGCTGTTGCTACAGTTAGGGTCAACCCAGTTCCTTAATGATGCTGTAAGCAGCAGAGTCCCTGGAGAAGGGCAATATGAGGAGTCTGAGGCCTGTGACTATACAAAGAACTGTCTCGTGACTCTGAGAGAAAGCTGAGGAGAAGCCATGAAACCTCTGCCTGAGATTCTGGCTACTTCGTGGCCTCAGTTCACTCAGAAGTGCGTGAGGCTTGGGAAAATTACTCTGGGTTTTATCCACCCACTCACCTTCAAGGTGAGAGGCCCATACGCTCTCACTGTTTCTCACTATCTCCTGGCAAGCAGACACATAGAAGGATCTACCATATACTTATGTTTTCACAGACCCTAAATGTAGGCCCGTTCTAAGTAAGACATTGCTCTAAATATACACGGAACATCACTGGGGATGCCAGGAGGGAAATGCCAGAGCTGGTCCTGAGAGTCTGGTCACGTCCCCACTCATGAAGCTCTGCCTTCAGAACTGGGAAAAAATGTTCCACATAGTGAAAGTGCTCTGACATGTTCAGATGTGGCCTCTGGGGTAACTTTTCCCCTTCATTTAGAGTAGCACACCTAAATTGTTCACATTATTATTTCCTAAGAAGGCTTTTCTAAGTTATTTTTTCTTACCACCTTCCCAATGAAATATTCATGCCATAGATTTATTGCATATCTGTTTATGTACTGTATGTATAGCTATACTTCATACATTTTAAAAAGTAAGAAGGGCCAGCCAAATAGCTCATTGGATTAAAGCACCTACAAGCTGGTGCAGGGGCCAGGGGTTCGATCCCCAGGCCTGCCATGCCTGCCCCACCCGCGGGGGTGTGCTGAGATGGCTACTGAGACTGAGTGTGGTGGCGCACACCTGTAATCCCAGCACTTGAGAAGCTGTAAACAGGAGAATCACTACGAGTCCGATCTAGTAGTGAGACCCTGAACGCCCTGTGGATCCTTCCCTAAAATACAAAAATTTAAATTAAGTTGAAAGAATTTTTCCCACAAGAATCAGTATTTTCTCCCAGTTAGGGTAGTATTGATATTCTTATCCAGCAGTGAAGGGAATGCAAGATTCAGATCCTTTTTCACTTTTATAGCCTCTCAGGACCTAGTCCCCCAAGCCTGTGGGACTGCGGCCCAGCTTATGGTCTACTGGAGCCAGAGGCACATAAACCCTCATGCATCTAGGACATCCCATGTACATAGCTGAGATGGCATCCATGTGGATGCAGCTTGTTGCTGTGGCATACATCTCCAAACAGCACCCATTTTTGTTTCACTGCTAATCACAGGGTTCTGCTCAAATGTAACCCACGACTGCATATCAATATATTTAATGCAAAGAGTTTCTTCTGGTCACTCCAACCTAACCACTTTTTGCTCCCATGAACTGGAAAATCTAATTTCCCTTCTTACAGACATGTTTTAAGTAGCATGCACTCCCTGATGTACTCCTTCACATAAAGTCCTCAGATCTTGCTGAATTCCACACTCCTTTTCCCAATCTATGCCAACCGTCAAGTTGTTGGTAAAGGTGGCAAAAATAGGAGTTCACACTCACTTTTTTTCAGCTCTCCACTCACCACTTACAGAAAATAAAGTCAGCATTTACCTTTTTGCCATAGGCTCTAAATATTCTCAAAAAGTGAATTTTTAAATGGAAAAGGTGTTGCCCAATTATATTTAGCACAGGGAATCATTAAAGAGGCACCTACTACCCTGGGAAAAGTCCACACATTCAACTCTAGTCACCATAAAACAGAGGTACTGTAAACAGAACCCTTACGCTACATCACGGCACCTTCGGCGTTCAGTTGGTGGTCACAAGTTCTTGCTGTCAACTCCAAGGCTGCTGATAGCATCCAATTAATCAAGCCAGTATTAGTCTTTGAGAAGCAGAGCTACGAAGTGCTAACAAGGACCACGTGTGGCTGGGAACGGCCTCCACGTGACCAGCCGTGCTTGCCAAGGGGAGAAGTTCAAGACGGAGCTTGTAAGACGAGTTCTAGAGGTAACCCCAACTTATCATAGTCTGCGTGTTTGCACCTCAGAAGGATTCTGTATGGGACACTGATATTCTATGCTGATTCAATTTCAAAGCATATTAGTTTTCAAACTCTTTTTAAAGGTTGCTAATCCACTCTGCAAGATTGTGGGGCCAGTACCCTTCAATACATAACAACCTGGGTTAATTCATTGGGGACAAAATGAATCCAACAGTAAGTATGGCCAGATTATGCCATGCTTTGATCAGCCCACTCAAGTAATCAAGCAAAATTGGTCATTTGTTAACATATTTGAAATACGCTTTGAAAGACTGAGCTCAAGGCCAGTTTCAACGTTTAATCAATGCTTAAGGTTCACACCTCTTCACCCTGTGTGTTCTCATCAATAATTGTCAGCCTGAATCCAACCATATCTATATTTATGGCTCCTGTAGATTTTCTGACTCAATATTTCCTAGTCAGGGTATACCTCTGAGTGACCCTTAGAATTCTGAGCATTACTTTGTGGAACCTACACCTGGACAGGCTGACCGAATGGTCTGAGGCTGGGCCTGGAATTGTTTCAAATTAGCTACCTCAAACTTTGGTCTGCATCTAGGTGCAGGTATAAATGCTTTACAACATGACTTTATTATTGTTTTTATTAGCATATAATCAAGGATATTTTATTTATTTTATAGGCATGTGACTTTAAATCTGTCTGTGTTTGGGGAGAGGTTAGCATGCTCAGAAAATAGTGTAATTTTTTTTGAGGTCCATATTTGTTGTTCATATTTCTACATAACAATTCACCTCAAAATTAGGAATGTGCTGCTCAGGCAGACGAAGGGACCGGGATCCGAGCCCCAACAGGCCGTGCTGGCCCCACCCCTGGGGTGCACTGAGACCGTGACTGAGGCTGGGTGTGGTGGTATGCCTGTAATCCCAGCACTTGGGAGGCTGAAAACAAGAGGATCACTGTGAGTCTGAGCTGTGTAGTGAGATCCCGTAAACCCCTGTACTAAATACAAAAAAACAAAAAATTGGTGTATGGAGCAACCATTCATCTATGCTAATGGTCTCTATGATTCAAAAATTTACATAGCTGTGCAGCCTGGAAAGGGAACTGCTGAGCCACTATGTTCTCCTTAGAGCTGCAAGTCTGGGCAGCCAGCCTCACTGCCCTATGGGGAAGATAGATAAGGAATTCACATAAGACAGCTGTGCAAAATGGTGCTGAAGGAACCTTGTTTGTGTGCAGAGATAGTCCTGAGAATAATCCAGATTCACCGTTTAATTTCACCCCAGAAAACTGTAAGTGGATAGAAGCAATTGTGAAGAACCATCCAGGAGGGCATAGAACAGCAGCAGTGCTTCCAGTACTGGGCTTAACTGAAAGGCAAAATGGGGGGCTGCCCATCTCTGTTATGAATGAAGTTGCAGAAGTTTTTCAAGTACCTCCAGTGAGAGTACATGAAGAAACTTTTTATACACTGGACAACCAAAAGCCACTTGGGAAGTACCACATGCAGTTCTGCACTATGACACCCTGCATACTCTGAGACTCTGACAGCATCCTGGGGCCATTCAGAAAAGGCTGGGAATAAAGGTTGGGGAGACTACACCTGACAAACTTTGCTCTCTTACAGAGGTGGAAAGTTTAGGAGCCTGTGCACATGCACCAATGGTTCAGATAGATGGCAACTAGTATGGAGATCCAATACCTCAGGATATTGAAGAAAATATTGGTGAGCTGACAGCTGGAAAAATTCTAGAACTTGGATCAAGGTGTGGACATTTCTGTTGTGAGGCAGCGAGAGGTCTTACCTCACTGACTGAACCACCTAAAGGACCTGGGCTTGGTGTGCAAGTAGTCCTTTCATTTATATTCCACTGTAAATGTGTCACTGAAAAAATAAAATGTGAACCACCTATCTAAAAGAAATTTATTATATAGAGCAGGGATGCTAATCTTTTGTGCATGATTTCTATGACCTGTGCTAGGAAGACTCCAACATGGGGAAGAGTGATTCAACAGCTCAGACAGGCATCTTTGGGAAGTACCCTCACCTCCAGGTCTGGCACCAGTGCTGGGCTGCAGAGCTCAGCAGAACATCAATTAGAGAACCTCATACCACCTCTCAACTCGGCTAGGGCTTGCTCACAATGTGGAAAGCTCAATGTGAGGGTTCTGTGTGACCGCACGGAAAGTGAACTGCTTCGTGGTCATACCACCTCACCTCCACTTCTCTTAAGTTGCCCAAATTTAAAACAAAAGCAAACAGCAACAGGGAAAACTCTTAGAGGAATCTGAGGCATTATGCATAGGCCCATGGGATAGAGTTTTGGGAACAAGCACAGCTTACAGTGCTTCGTCAAATCTGCCCTGTGTTGGCTTAAGACAGGACCTAGGTAGAGACTTCCTGACACCTGCAAAAATGAACAGACACACACAAAGAAATTTTTGCAGTGTCTACTAAATAACACAAGGCATGTTGCTTGTTATTACACTGAGGTGAAAACCAGAAAGTAAATTTCCCTCCTACAAGTAGGAGGGAAATGTCCTTTTTAAATCTGCAAACAGTTTTCACCTTCCTCTTAGATCCATGATGGTAGTAATGCCGAACATTTCTACGGTGCTTTATAGTGTTCAAAGAGCCTCTCATTTGCTTTATTATTTAGAAGTCACAGGTAGGAATTCCTACAATAGGCACAGAAGAAAGGTAGGTTCTAATAGCTTCATTTTGCAGATATGAAAGTAGGCAGCTAAGAACACGGAACAAATTGCTCGCAGTCACACCACTCACATGTGGCAAAGCCAGAGCTCAGAGCCAGGACTCACCCTGGCCATTCTGTTGAGAGCACCTGAGCTATTAATTTTACAAAGTTGTTTGTTTATATACATTTTCTGGCAATTACTGAGTGTTAACCATGCTATATGTCTGGTATGGTCCTGAGATGTTTAATGTATAGTCTCAGTGACAAATATGTTGCTCGGGCATGAATTTATTCATATCAGTTGTACAAATAAGAGCACAATCTCAGGTCACAATGTTGCATATGCAATTTTTCATCAGTTGACTGAACCACACCTCCTAAGAGAACAGAGTAAAATGCAAGACCTCACCCCTTGAAGGCACTGACCCTTACGCCTCTCTTGCTTACCCTTCTTGACTGGTGTGTGTTGTCCTATGAGTGTGTCCCCCTACATTTGTGTCATTTTCTTCACAAAATTACTCACTGAAACAACCTGAATAGATGAATCTGAATAGCTAATGAAGAGAGAAAGCTGTCAATTTTGCAAAGTTTAAAACAATAAAATATTTAGAAAGAAACCAGGAGAATCTGTCTTACCATGAGAATTCAAAGGCCTAAGGACATTCATCAGTGGCAATACAGCAAAATTAAAGCTATTTAGAAAGAAATGTGGGGGCTGTAAAGTCTCTTGAACAAGCCTAAAGAGGTGGTGAATGGTGGTGATGCCACAGACAAAGATGATGTACTCCACTGGCCGACCCCAGGGCTGAACATGCCATAGCCGTCTGCTGGAGTCAGGCTGGAGGGTGCCATCTTGGATCAAGGGTGCTAACCTCAGGGCCAGGCAGAACCCAGCACCTCATGACTCCAGCTCGTGTAGGGTCAGACATACAGCTTCTTAGAGAAAGAAAAGCAACGATCGCTAGATTTCTACTTTAAGGTATTGAATGTTCTACCCAACTTGATTTTTCCTGTAATAATATCATTTGTGTGGCATGAAATGTTATAATGCCTTCATTTTTAGGAGAATATATGTTACATGATAGGGGAAGCCTTACTTCATTTAATCCTCTTCTTACTTCATTTTACATGTGAGAACACATTTTACACATATGATTTTCAGTTGACATCAAAATCTCACACCTTGTTCATCTTCTCCCAGTCTTTGTCCCCTTCTTTCTTTTCATGTAGTGCTAAGCAGATTTCTCCACCACTCAAGTTTCTTTTAACACCTCATAATGAAAATCACAAATAGTAAGTAGCTTGCAGCCTCAGTGAAAGAAGGAACAACCAGTATCCAAGTGAAAACTGTTTCTAGTATTTAGGTCAAAAGTTCACACACACACACACACACACACACACACACACACACACACACGAGAGAGATTCCAAGAGAGGTTCTCAAGAGAGGTTCCAAAGGCCAAAAGAAAGAAAGAGAGGGAATTCCAAGAAACAGATCCTAGGGAGAAAAGATCTAACTGGCAATCAGAAATAACATGGTAATTTTCCCATAGTGACTGACAACTATTGAGTTTCCTTCCCCAAGGTCAGCTTCAGAGTATGAATTAGAAAGATCAACTTGGGACCTTTCTCTACTCCTTTTAAATATTGTGTTTCTGTTGCATGGAATGTCTGTGTTCCTGCATTAGACTATTCTCTTTGCTCTATTTCACACCCCTCCTGGCTTCACATCAAAAGGACAAGGTCAGTATTTGTTTGTAATGGAACAGGGGTGCAAGAGTGAATAATACAGATGTATATTTTACTTGGAACAAATGCAGTTCACCTTTCTTTTCTGAGTAAACTCAAATATTGAGAGAGGCTGCAGTGTAAGCCCTGAAAAGGAGGCCTTCCTTGGGTACTCAAAACATATTCCACCAAATCATGAGATCCTTTTCTTCCAAGCAAGAAGTATCTACAAAGAAAAAAGTCTCTGGAAGGTACTTTTTGGATTTTTTACTTGTTTTAGACTGCTGCTGTTTCTTGTGGGGTGATTTTAAAATGTTAACAGCAAAAATAATCTGTTGGTAGAATTGGGGGTGGAGACTTAAATGAATGAGCTCCAAGTACTGTAATATCCTTGAATAGTAAATTTTCTCAGTCCCTTTCCTGTCTTCAAAAGAGATTCAAAATAAATGTTTCTATGTGGAGGGAGAATACTAAAGCCAAGATGAAGAGAATCAATTCTACACAGTCTTTGAAATAGAGGATAGGCAAGGATCAACCCTGTAGCATACAACAGATGAGCTCTCGTGGGGCCGGGGAGATAGCTGAGTAGAATAAGTGCTTGCCTGGCAAGCACAAGGTCCTGAGTTCAATCCCTGGTTCCTCAAAAAATAAATAAATAAATAAATAAATAAATAAATAAAATATAAGAATTGCAATAAACACCAACTCTATTGAAAGGAAAATAAGAAATTATTAAAAAAAAAGATTAGCTCTCACTTGGAAGCAAACAGGCAAGAACTAAAGATACAAAACATAAATCATTGTATTAGATGCCAATTTTATTTCACTTGTGACCACATGTATCTGCCTAATCTCAACCATAGAATCAGAATACTAAAAGGATTTTGAGACTCGTGAAATCCACATTAAGCCTCAAGGAAGACCTCCCACTTACCCTCCAGACACATGGGACTTACTCTGTTTAAAGACCTCCACGAAGTCATCCAGTGTTCAAACACCAGCTCTCCTGTCAGCAGCAAGCTTGGTTTGTTGAATTTGCATTGGCCCCACCCACATTAATCAATCCCACCCAGCTCTTCCCTCCAAATATCCCCACATCTGCCTACAGCTGGTGTTTGTAGTGCTGCCTCACTCAGGCCCCCAAGCCAACAGAGACCTGTGGTAATTTCTGTGGAGGCTAAGACACAGGTGCAGATCTCAGCCAGCCAAGCCCCTCCTCCAGCCCCCACATGCTCACTGGCAGCTCCCTGACTTCTGAGGGCTTTTGAGATGGGAGGCAAATTCCTAAACCCACAGGGGCTTTGCAAGGCTAAAGGATTCCTAGATCTTCTCTGAGGGAGGCTCTGTACATAACACGAAACCTTTGCCTTTTGCAAAGTGAGTTAATAATTTAGCTACTCCATGCACCCTTCAAGTTGCAGGACCTAGTTCTAACAAAACACTTACTCTTTTAACTTGAAATAGCAGGAGAGTGAATCTTCACTGTATGAAAGAATCTGAGGTGCTAATATTAGCCCAGGACTAAAGAAACAGGAACTAAGAGTGATATTTTCCTAGAAATGTTGGTGGAGACTCAGAAATCTGAATCAGAAATAAGGACATTTAGTGAGCATCAGAGAGAATGCCTTGCTGTCCTCCCCACTTGTGTCATTCAGCTTCAGAAGGCAGCCTGAATTCATCTTCTCTTCTATTTCCTGAACACCACTTACAGTATTCCTCCACGTTGAAGGCCGTATCCTGAGAGCGACACAGGGAAGGTTACCGGAAGCAGATCAGAGCACCTGCCTGTATTAAAATGAACAGGAGGCCAAGCCCTTCAGGCCTTCAGCACACAAGCCGCCCAGGAAATGAAGTGCCACCCTCTCCCTGCAAGAGGCTGAGTCGTCATTGAGCCACTGCTTCAACTTCAGTAAGCCAAGCAGCCCCGCTATGATTTCTGTGTAGATGTTCTCCAAAAGCAAAGGCGCCTGAATCACTGTGGCCTTATTGCTAACGAGCTCTTAGAAGGCAGTTCTTGTGGGAAGAGGCGAGTCACTGAGTGCGTGACCAGGAAGGGTGTGTCTCCCTCCCCTCCCCTCCTCTTCTCTCTCTCTCTCTCTCTCTCTCTCTCTCTCTCTCTCTCTCTCTCTCTCTCTCTCTCTCTCTCTCTCTCTCTCTCTCTCTGCTTCCTTCCTTCTGTGACACAAGCAGCTTTCTTCTGCCCAAATCCTTCCACCATGTAGTCTCTGCCCTTGAGCTTGCTGAGCATGGACAGACACTTCAGAAACTGAGTCAACATAAATCTCTTCTTCTTCAAGTTGCCAGTGTCAGGTGTTTTGTCCCAGCAAGGATACCATAACTAAGATAAGCCTTAAGGTCTGTAGAATGGCATGTGATTGCTGACATCACCAGTTATTCCAGTCTACAATGACATAACCCTGAGAGAAACCAAAGACCCAAGTGAATAATGGGGTGCCAGGATCAAACACTTCTCAGGCATTCCAATTTTTAAAAATCAAAACAATTCAAGTCCAGAAAAGTATCCCAGAGAAAAACATGAAACAACTACATCCTTACAAATAAAGACACTTGCTACTCTTCAACTTCCTATTGACTGTAGTGTCTCTGAAGGCCTGGCTTCAGCTGAGAGCAGATTTTGACACTCAATGTGCAAGTTATGAAAAGTCCCCTCACTCAGGTATCACAATCATCTTTCAACCTCCTTTACTTGTCTCTGCTGTCACAGAGAAAGCTCAGCCAAGTCCCTGCGACCCCTAGAGCTCAGATGGTCCTAATCTGATGTGTGAATTTGGCTCATACTAAATCATTGTTCAAGTGCTCAGTAGGTTTTCTTTCACAAGGTGATTTTCTCAGACTAAATGAGGATATTTCTATAGAGCAAACAGATTGCTTAAACAAAATAGCTTCATATGACTCTTAAAGTAGGTAAAATAGCGTAACATAACATTTCTCTTTTTAGGCCTGTAACTACAATGTCATGAACATCAAACCTGACCACCTTTGGTTCACAATGTAGATGTCACTGTCTTCAGGGAAGAGCCAAATTGTGCTTACAAAGGGTAGCAGTGCCCCCTGCTGGCATAACTTGTAGATTGAATTTTTACCAAAAAAAAAATCTGGGTATGATGTCCTTTGGAGATGGTCTCTCTTGCAGTTAAGAGGACAAATGAGGGATGGGGATATAGTTCAGTGCACAAGTGCCTGCCTGACAAGCATGAGGTCATGAGTTTGATTCCCAGGGCCCAAAACAAAACAAAACGAAAAGAGGACAAATGATGCATGTGATGTTCTTTGTTTCCTCAGCAACGTATGTCCTTGCAAAGAGTCTCGGGACTCTTCCGTTAGTATTTCTAGGCTTACCATAGCCCTCCACATTAACACTGATAATACCTTCCTACATCTAATGGTGTGAGATGAAACCATGGAGACAGAGATGGGAGTTCAATTTTTTCAGTACTCTGGCTCGCTGAGAGTATGCTGTCACCACTAGCAATCTTCAGAGCAGCCCCTGAGCAAGCCCAAGCATCACAAACCACTCCTTCTCCCTCCAGTCCTAGTGATGAGTCATTGCTCTCCTGTTCCTGTAGGTTTGCCAGCTCCAGCACACTGCTGCACTGTAGTACACATCTAAATTGTCCCCCAAAGGTCTTACATGTGGTTGGATCTGGGGGTACGATGCTGACCTATGCATTGATGCATCCATTCTGAGCTCCATAGCTGAATGTGTGTTATGAGATAGGTTGGGCTGGAGGTGGTCACTGAGGGTATGACCCTGAGGGGTGGACCTCGTCTCCGGCTTTTCCAGCCTCTCTGTGCTTCCTGGAGCCCATCGGGTGAACACCCTCTACCACACCCCCTGATGTCCTGTTCCTGTCTTGGACTGAAATGGTGGGACAAAATGAAACTCTCCTTCACCAAATGTGGGTGGCTCCGTGATGGGAAGTGGCTAGACGGCAGGTAAACACGGTCACATGGTATTTGCCTTTTACAGATGGTTTATTTCATTTAGCAGAATAAAAATATTTACCATTATATTTTAAAACTCAAAAGTAATGCCAAAAATGATGATTGAAAACTATCAAAATTTTATACAAAGACAGAATCAATATCACTGATTTTTCCTTTCCCATATACCTTCTGTACAACTCACCACTGATCCAGTCTTTATTGAGTATTTTGACATTTTGTTCATTGTGGAACTCCTCCCATAGTTTTGATTTTTGAAACTATTTTGATGACATTTGTTTTTGACACTCTACTAAATTTTGCATTCAAGTCTAGAGGCTCAAAAACCCTACTGGTGCCAAACCCTTTCCTTCTACCACACCAAGTGAGCACACATTCAAAATACGAAATAACCTTCTGGTGCACAAACAGCTTCGGAACAAGTCCCCTTCCAGCCACCACCATCCCTCCTGTGAGATGCTGCCCTTCACCCTTGCTGTGCTCCTGAGTGACAGCTGGGCGCCCATCTCTACCCGCACATCATGCTGCTCTACAATTACTTGCCTACAGTCCGCCTGTGCTTCTAACCTACGAGCTCTGTGAGGTAGACATTGAATCTATCATGGTCTTTGTACCCACCCTGCTTTGTACAGTGTTGGGCCACAAGAGACACCTAATAATAGTTTGTCAAATGAGAAGTACTTCAACTACTTATCCCACCACTAAGAACAGTGTCGAGGCAACCATTTGGACTTTGCCTTTATCTAGCTTAGTATTAACATCCCACATTATATAGGTTCATACTTCACATTAAAAGCTGGTGGTTTAAGAACCCCTAACTTTGGGGTGCCTTGGCAAAGAATATCCCTGGCCTCCTATCTGCTCTTGGTCCTCTGGACAAGGATAGCCAGTTTCAGCTTCCCTGGATACCTTTACCCACTCCCTGTCCCTTCAGGCTTCTCTGGCACAAGGGAAGACATGCCCTGAAGACTGTTACAGAGGTGCCTACTTCTGGGTTTCAGGGCATTCGTTCCTCCTCTGTCTCTGTGAGCCAGAATCCTAGGTCTGCCTCCTCTGGCTGTGTCACTCCTGGCTTATGGAGGAGGCTGCTCTTTCAGCAGAAATGCCTCAAGCCCTGTTAGACTTCCTGTCTTGTGGCCACATTGGCTTGAAGTTTCAAACCACAGCCAATGGCCAGCATCCCCTGGGTTGTAGGTCCTGGCATTATGATTTATAGACTTCTCACATTTGAATTTAGTTTGGACTCCATCATCCCAATTGAGATTTTACTTCTTATTGGATGCCAACAGAAAAAGAGATTTTCCAAATTCTTAAGTTACTGGAATTGTTCATCTGGCCCTACATTTATAGATTTTTAAAAGCAAAACAAACATTAGGACATCCAAAATCTCAGCTCCTGAATTTATCATCTACCTCAGCGCCAAACATTCCCACCCTGATGAAATTTGTTTTGCCAATAACTAGAGCTTTGCTTGGATCTATTTTATTACAGCTGTTAGATCATTTAACTTTTTAACTAGAAAATTTTCTTCCTTTCCTTAAGGATGCTGACTATTTTTAAATTTCCGTCTTCTCACATAAAGAGGGATTTAGGCATTTAGTTTGAGCAATTAAGATCTACTAAGCAAAGCAGTGTGATACAGCAAAGTGGCCTGCTACAACAAGATGGAAACAAATGTCTTGTAACTGCTGTATCTATCACCTTTCCCAATACTTTAAAGGAAAATCTGCATTGAGAACCATACACACACACACACACACAAAATAAAATAAAAATAAAAAAAAGAAAAAGAGAACCACACAACTTGCTCTTTCTAACTTGATGTATGACAAAATTAACTTACAGATATACAGGTCAAAAGCAAAAGAAGAAATGGAAGAATTTGAAGAAGATGTGATAATTACATTTATTTTGTATGAATTTTTATGGTACAAAATGCTCTCAAAGATTCATAAAAATATAGAGGTAAAAAAGTTGTATTTATTTCATGGCATAATTGAGTAAGTGGGTTTTGTAGCAAAGAATACAGCTCTATCTGTATGTGTGATTACAAATAATAAAATAAGTTTTTCATGTATGCTTTATGGAACTAGTAAGATTTCAGAATGACAGGCATTCCAAGCTTGACCCTACCATTCTGGTCTTCTAATTATGTACTGCTTGTCATGACATACCAATTACTACCATACTGTCTCTCAAGTAAATGTTTATTTTTTTAAAAAAGGTAATAGGGCCGAGGAGATGGCTCAGTGGAATAAGTGCTTCCCTGGCAAGCTCACGGACCTGAGTTCAATCCCCAGTTCTGCCAAAAAAAAA
>NW_004524598.1:13622733-13633199 GCF_000260255.1 Octodon degus | reverse complement strand
ATTAAAAATATTAAATTCTTCATATTCTGGAGGGACTCAAAGTTTAAAATATCAATACTTGATGGAAAATACCTGTTCCATGTTATGTCTATGATGTTTGATATCCAGATAGTGAGGTTAAGCTCAACTGCCTATGTTCTAGGGTAATAATAATAAGCCTCTCTTCCAGAGTGTTAACAACTAAGTTTGCAGACCAAAACTTAGAGAAGAAGAAGGGCTGCTAAGACAGCAAACATTTTGGCTCTAGCCTTTCAAGGTCAGTAAAGACTCAGGACATAAAAGAACCTGTATTATAACATCATGTAACTCAGTTGTGTCCCAAATTTTCTGATCAAGGAGATTATGAGGCCACCGAGGAAAGTGATCCATGATGTAGAGTGTGCCTAAAGAGAGTCAACATGGAAAGAAAACATTCTCTCAGGCTGTCTCAGAAAGCAAATTGGTCAAGGAATAACCATGACTCATCCACATGGCTGACACTGACAAAGGATCTACAAACTGCGATACAGGGTTTAGAGGGTTTCAGGTTAAATCCTGAAGAGATTCGACTGACCTTGAAAGATACAAAAGTTACATTTCTTGTTATATAGGTCTTTCTTTATCTTGGTCTTAACCATCCAGCAGAAAAGTATGAAAACAAAGTATAACAAGTAAAGCCATATTAATATGCTGAGCTGTGAAAGGCTCAAGTCCACAACTTCTGACATTGCCAGTCTTATGGAAAACCCACTACTATTATGGGCCACTGGACTATATTGGGATATTTTGCTGAATTCATGCACCTACAGTATTTAAATGACAATGGAATGCCCTTCTCTGACAAAACTAACCAAAAAAGGGGGGATACAAATGAGTGACCATTGAATGACCATTTTGTATCTGTATACTCAAAATATTTAGGATAGATATACAGCTCCATTCTCTTAATTCAATGAATAGAGAGGTTTGTTCTAATAGTGTTTGAGACAGGATATCAGGTCTGCATCTTGTACAACGAATAGCCACTAAGGCAATAATATGCAATGTATTAATTACTGAAAATGTGCTAGTAATTGGTTGTGAAACTGTCTCATTGCTATTTGTTTCTCAATAAAATTATTTTTTAAAAAATAAAATACTTGAACAGAAAAAAGAAGAAGAGCAGTGAAGGAGAAATGAGGTGGGGCCTCACACTGGACTGGACACTTTTCTTTGTTCATCAGCACTTCATGTCTTTCTCTAATCTGACTTAGATGGTTTGCCAAGATGCATGAGCAGTAGTGAATGCTAGTGCATGCAAGTGTGTCCTGTGTGCAAAGTAGGTGGCAAGTTAAGTCATCCAGCAAGCACCAGGTAAGAAGTGCTGTGATGGGAGCAGAAGAAAGTAGCACTGAGGTGGTCAGCCAAGCTGGAGGCAAGAAATCCACAAAAACTGTGACATTCTCTGAACAAAAAGAGTCTCGTAAATGCTTCTAAAGGAAAAAGAGAGAAAGAAAAACATTTCTCACATTAAGAGTAAATACTTTAAGTCTGAATAAAACCTGCATCTATATTTTTTTTAAAAAGTAAGATTTCATATTGGATAATCTAGATAAATGCATCATGACAGCAATTACGATGTTATTATTTTTAGATCCCTGTCATGTGAGCTTACAAGGGATACCACACATATAGAATTGGTCTGTGTGTCTTTTCTATGGAAGAAAGGTAAAACAATTTCATAACAAAATAATGGTAGAATAACAATACATTAATACATTAATACATTGCACATTGTCATCTTCAAAGCAGTTACTCAGACGACAAGATGTAAGTATAAAACATTTTCAATCAATATTAGTACAAACTTTCTTTTCAGTGAAATAAGAGCCACTAATAGCCTAGCTAACTTGCATTTTTCTCCCTTTCCCCTTTCATCCTAGTTCCTTTTTCCTTTTAAAACTTTTTTTTTTTCTATTTCATAATATCTATTGTTCATTCTATGCCATAGTTACTCTTTAAATTTCTCACACTAGGGACACAATGTTTACACATGTGAGTCCAATTGATTTCACTTATGAGTATGGCTTCAAGTTACATCCATTATCTATAAATGGTTCAAGTTTATTCTCCTGTATGGCTGGGTAGTACTCCCTCGTATAAAAATATCACATCTTCTTTTCATCTATTCTTTTGATGATCAATATTTGGGTTGTTTCCAAGATTTAGCGAAGGCAAATTGCACTGCTATAAACATAGATGCACATATAACACTGTGATATAAGCTTTTAATTCTTCTGGGAAAATCCCCAAAAGGGGAATAGCTAGGTCAAATGGGGCTTCTAATCCAAGCTTTTTTAGGAATCTCCATAGTGGTTGTACCAGTCTGAGCTCTTGAAGATATCCAACATTCTTTCTGGAGTAAAATGGAGTTTTAGTATTGTTTTAATCTGTATATCTCAAACCACCAATGATGATGAATATTTTTTCATGTATTTCTATGCCATTTGTATTTCTTCATCTGAGAACTGTATGTTTATCTCAGGTGCCCATTATTGGATTGGTTCTCTGAATTTGGGACAGCTGAGCTTTTTTGATTCTTTTTATGTTCTAGATAGAAATCTTTTTTTCTAAGGAACAATTAGCTAAACTTTTTCCCATTCTGTGGGGTGTCTTTCATTGTTAGTGATTTCTTTAGAGGTGCAAAGGCTTTTTAAGAACATGAGATTACTGTTGTTAATTATTTGAAGTATTCTTGAAATCTCTGCCTGCCCCTATGCCTTCAGTATTCCTACCTACTTTCTCTTCCAGTAGACTTAGTGTTTCTGTTTTAATATTTAAATCTTTGATACATTTTTCCTTTAGTGTGTGGTGATAGACATGTGTCTAGTTTTAGTCTTTGGCATGTAGAGAGCCAGTTTTTCCAGCACCATTTATTAAAGAGGCTATCTTTCCTCCAGTGAACATGTTTGACTGCTTTGTCAAAGATAAAGTCTCTCAGTGTGTCAAGTTGTGTCTGCATTTTGTAATATGTTCCCTGATCCTCAGTTCTGTTTTTGTTTTTTTTAAGGGGGTTGTAAGGGGGTTGTTTTGTTTTGTTTTGCTTTGCTTTGCTTTGCTTTGGTTATGTTTTTTTTGTTTTTTTTGGTTGTTTTTTTTTGTTTTTTTGTTTTTGTTTTTTTGCCAATACCATGCTGATTTAATCATAGTAACTTTGTAGTAGAATTTCAAGTTAAGGATTGTAATGCCTCCTGCCTTTTGTTTGTTGCCCTGGATTTCTTTTGATATTCTAGATCTCTTCTGGTTCTAAATGAATTTTGAGAATGATTTCTTTAGTTCTGTGAGATATAGTAGTGGTGTTCTGTTCAAGGTTGCATTAAATCTGTGTAACAATTTTGTGAGTATGGCCATTTTCAATATGCTGATTCTTCCTATCTATGAGCAAGAATTATCATTCCTTTTTTTTTTTTTTCTGGAACTGGGGATTGAATTCAAGCTGTTTTGCTTGCCAGGGAAATGCTTATTCTACTGAGCAGTCTCCCCGGCCCCTATAATTCTATTTTCTGATATTTGATCTCATTTTTCTGAGTAATGTAATTCTCAATGTAGATCTTTTAGTTCTTTTGTTAAATTGATTTCTGAGTATTTTGGTGTTTTGGATGGTAAGAATGTGGTTCCCCTAATTTCTCTCTTAGTGAGTTTGTTGCTTGTGTACAAGGATGTTATTGATTTTTGAATGTTGACTTTGTATCTAGCTATGCTACTGAATTTGGTTATTAAATCTATAAGTCTTTTGCTGCCATTTTTGTGGTCTTCTATATAGAGTATCATGTTATCTGCAAGCAATGATAATTTAACTTCTTCCTTTCCTATCTTTATTCCTTTTATTGTTTTTCTTTTATCTAATTGCCATGGCTAATGTTTCTAGAACTATCTTGAATAGGAGTAGTGATAATGTCTTGTTCCTTGGTTTTTTTGTTTTGTTTGTTTGTTTGTTGGCAGAACCAGGGATTGAACTCATGCCCTTGCACTTGCCAGGAAAGCATTTATTCTACTGAACCATCTTCCTGGTCCCTCTTGTTCCTGAATAGAGTAAAAGCCTTCAGTTTTTGTCTATTTAGTATGATTTGGATGTTGGTGTGTCATATATGGCTTTATCAGATTGAAATGAAGTCTATCTATTCCAATTTTCTGTAGTGTTTGTATCATGAATGGATGCTGGGTTTTGTCAAAAGCTTTTTCTGCATCAATTGAGATGATTCTGTGATTTTTGTGTTTGGTTCTGTTGATATGGTGTATTATATTTATTGATTTGCATATGTAGAACCATCCCTACCTTCCTGGGATAAAGCCCATCTAGTCATGGTATATAATCCTAATAATTGGTTGAATTCTGTTTCTTAGTATCTCACTGAGGATCGTTTTGCTTCCATGCTCATTAAGGAAGTTCTCTTTTTTTGATTGGTTCTTTGCCTGGTGTGGGTATCAGGTTAATACTTGCCCCCAGGAATGAGTTAGGGAGTATTGATCCTCTCTCAAGTTCATTAAAGAGTTTGAGGAATATTGGTATGAAATGTCTAAATTTTGTTTTTTATTTTTTATTTTTAAATTATATGAAATAGTGATAGAAAAAAATAGCATTAGAAAAGATACAAGATTTCACTAAACAAAGTAATAGGAATTCAACAATGGTTGCTGCATTACATTATGCTATCCTCAAATTAGATGTTCAGATTACCAGATATAAATGTGTAAAACTCATTTACAGAAAAAGACAATGACAAAGAAGTTATAAGAAATTCAAAAGAGAAAAAAATCAGAATTTAAAAAATTAATCATTAACTGCTCCTTTCCAAAGACCAGCAGAAGTCAGCCATATAATTATCCAAACTATTCTGTATATATACCTAAGTATATTTCCCCTTCTTTCATTTGTCCTTTTCCTCATCCCAGTTTTTCCTTTCCATTGAACAATTTCTTTCCCTTTCACAGTCTGTTGCACCTTTTAGATTTTAATTACTCTTTCAGGTTCTCACACTGGTGTGATAATGCAATGTTTGTGCATGTGGATCTGATTTATTTCACTAACCAACATAGTCTCTAGTGTATCTATTTATATACAGCCTCAAATTTATCTTTTTTAATAGATGAATAATATCCCATTGCATAAAAATAACATGTCTATTTTATCCATTTCTTAGTTGATGGACATTTGGGTTGTTTCCAAGATGTAGCTATGACAAATGGTGCTATAAACATGGATGCACATATAATGCTGTGGTATGATGATTTCAGTTCTTTTGAAACAATACCTAGGAAGGGAATAGCTGGCTTGAATATAACTTCAAATCCTATATTTTAGAGGAATATCCATACTGATTTCCATTGTGGTTGTACCAGCCTGCACTCCCACCAACAGCAAAGAAGGATTCCTTTTCCCCCAGCCTATCCAGTACTTATTATTGGTTGATTTATTTGTGATAGCCAATCTTTCTAGTTTAAGATGATATCTCAGCATTGTCTTAATTTGCATCTCTTGAATTACCACTGATTTTGAACATTTTTTGTAGATTTATTTATCATTTGTACTTCTTCATTTGTGAAGTGTCTATTCATCTCAGGTGTCTATTTCTGGATTAGGTGTTTCAATTTTGGAGGCCTGATATTTTAAAATTCTTTATATGTTCTACGTAGAATCCCTTTGCTATAATCATTTTCTACTTCATGGGTTTTTCTTTTTACTCTGTTGGTTATTTCTTTTGACAAAGAGAAACATTTCAAAAAGATGAGATTGTTGATTCTTTGAAGCATTTCCCATGCAGTTTGATTTTTATTCATGAACTCTTTACCCACCCAATGTCCTTAAGGTTTCTACTTACTTTTTCTTCCAGAATATTTGGTGTTTCAGTTTATTCATAATAGGAATGCAAAGATGGTTTAACATACTCAAAACCATAAATGAAATATACCATATCAACACAAAGACAAAAACAATCACATGATTATTTCAGTAGAAGCAGAAAAAACTTTCAACAAAGTCCAACATTCCATCATGATGAAAACACTACAGAAAATCAGAATAGATGCTCTTTATCTCAATCAGATAAAAGCCATCTATGACAAACCAACAGCCAACATTATACTTAATGAACAAAAATTGAAAGCCTTCACTTTAAAATCAGAATTAAGACAAGGATGCCCACTGTCACTGTTCTTGTTCAACATAATTTTATGTTGAATTAAAATTAACCAGAGTAGTTGGAAAAGAGAAACAAATAAAATGAATAATAATTGGAAAGGAAGAAGTGAAACACTATCTGCAGATGACATGATAATGTACATTTAAATACCGAAAACTCCACTAAGAGACTTGTAGATTTAATAACCAAATTCCGTAATGTAGCAGGATGGAAAGTTAACACTCAAAAATCAATAGTGTTTCTATACACAAACAATGAATGCACTGAGAGAGAAATTATGGAAAATACACCTTTCCCAATAACACCCAAAACAAAGAAATACTTAGGAATTAATCTGACAAAGGAAGTAAAAGATTTTATACAGCAAAAATTGTGATCTCTTTGTAAAAAGAGAGCAAAGAGAATTTCAGAAAATTGAAAGATATTCCTTGCTCATGAATAGGAAAAACCAACATTGCAAAAAGGGCAATACTCCTAAAATTGTAATACAGATTCAATGCAATCCCAATTAAACTAATATTAATATATCTCACAGATCTAGAAAAAAACATTCCTAAAATTCATCAGGAACCAAAAGAGACCTACAATACCAAAATCAATCCTTTTGGATTGATTTTGGCAACAGAGGAAAGGCAAGAGTCATCACAATAACTGACTTCAAATTATACTGCAAAGCTACTGTGATAAAATTATGTGTACTGGTATAAAAAACAGACCTGAGGATCAATGGAACCCATTAGAAGATTTAGATACAACTACAAGCACACTCAGCCACCTTGCCTTTGACAAAGGGACCAAACTTGTTCATTGTAATAAAGATAGTCTCTTTAATAAATCATCCTGAAAACACTGACTTTCCACATACCAGATGCTTAAAATAGACCTGTACCTATTACCACACACTGAACTACAGTGAATATGAATCAAAGATTTAAATATTAAAACTGAAATATCTTGTCCTTTTTAATTTCTTATAACTTTTTTCTTTCTTCTTGTTTTTTACCAATTTCGCATGCTTATATCTGGTAATCAGAACAACTAATTTGAAGACAGCATGTAATACCACAATAACTGTTGAATTCCTATTGTTTTTTCACTGGTTCTATTTTTTTTCTTACTATTTTGTATTCTCTTAAATAATGAAAAGGGCTGGAAGGAAAAGATGGACATGTAATTAAGATGATCAGAGCATGTCACCCCATGCTTTGACCCCCCAACTTTGGTATATTGATTATCTTAATCTGAAAGCGGTTGAAAGGCAACAGATATGGAAGGACTTTGATTGCCCTCTTCTTGCCCAAGAGCAAGACATAATTTTCCATGAGAAAAATGCTTTTCCCATACCAGGAAGATGAAAACGTTCTCATCACTAGAGATGGGGGAGAGAGAGTTTAATACAGAGTTGAGTCTGTACAAACAAACCTTCTAAAATAACCCCTACCTTCCATTCATTTACCCTGTATACTTCTTACTGACTTTCCCACAATTTGCCACCTCTTGTCCAAGCCCCCTTTTCCTTTGGCTTACCATATGTCCACAATTTATTATTCTTGTTTAAAAAGTAACATAAGCTTAGAAAAAATGGGGCATACCGATGAATGTCCATTTTGTATCTGTGTATTCAAAGAGGTTGGGATAGATATATAGTTGCATTCTCTTAATGAATGGAATGGTTTGTTCTAATGGTGTTTGTAAATAGGATCACAAGTCCGCATCTTGTACAGCAATTAACCACTAAGAAGAATATATGCAGTGTATTATTTGTTGAAACTGTACTTCTGATTTGATTTGAAACTGTCTCATTGCTATCTGTTTATCAATAAAACTTTGAAAAAAAAAGTAACATAAGCTCTTGGGCTTTCCTCTTTTGGATGGAGTTTTTATTCCTCTTACATAAGGATCTCTGTTGCCATGTGGAATAAATACATACAAAATTTATGCAAAAATATATTGATGGCATCTGCATATGTATAAACATGTATATCTTGTACACATATATGTGTGCATAGATAACAAAATTTTATGTGTTTCTTTTGTTAATCTTTTGTCAGCTTCATCTCTCTTATGTTGGTTTAAGCTGATTCTAGCCACACAGTATAAGGAGATAGCAGAATCATTTTTCTTTTCTTACTTAAGCAAACAACTACAATCAAATATTATTGATAAAAGTCTTTTCTACTTCTTTGTTACTGAGCTCAACCACTCTATGCTTACCACTGCTAAGACAAGACAAGATGCCTCCTCTTCTACCACCAAGCACCCAGCACCTACCACTAGGACTGGGATCCATCCCCTCTTCACAGTACTTGCCACAGATGAGATACCCAGTATTTGCCCCATGAATCTGGTTAATTTAGAACAATGCTTGAAACAGTGGCAAGAAGACAGAATAATAACATAAGTGGCTGCGAAAGAGCAGCCAAGAACAAAAGATCTACACGTCTATCATATTAAGGTAAAATTAGCAGCTGAAAATCTAAAATTTTGGTCCACAAGAGGAAATCTGCTTGCACTTCCCTCACATTTTAAGTTCCACCCCTGGCCAAAGGAGGCCCACAAGTACCTGCTCTTCATCATGCCACAACTCTGCTGAGATTGAGTAGACTCACAGGAGAATTGGAAAACACTGAAAGGGAGAAAATCAAGGCTGGTGGTAATGTTGATCTGTGGGACCAGCTCATGCACAACGATAGTATGATTGACTTATCCCACAGAAACATGATTCCATCATTTGACTTTCAAACCACCCAATTCCCACCTCATGGTGAGACTATAGCTGACCTAGACCAATCATCTTCCAAGAGAGCTGAGATGCTGCCTGGGTGGTTGCCCAAATTAAATTCAGCTGGGAAAGTGGAGAGTCAAACTTGTAGGCACCAAATATAAATGCTGAGTCCAGATGCAGAGACTGGGGCAAAAAGTGCAAAAAATGTGGCTTCATTTGGCAAAGAAAAGAACAAAGCAAGATAAGATAATTCCAAGCAAAGGGAGGCTGTCTTAGTTACTCTTCTCTCATTGCTGGGACAAATACCCGACACTCAAAATGAAGGAAGGAAAGGTTTATTTAGCTCACAGTTACTGGAGGTTTCAGTCCATACTCAGTTGGGTCCAAGGCAGAGCAGCACAGAGCAGAAAGCAACCTTGCATGGTGGTGGCAAAGAGCAAGAGTGCAAGGGAGGGGTTAGGTTTGATTTCACCTTTACTAAAGTTTTGTGAATTAGGGTGAGAAATAGAGTGATTTTCCTGGTGTCCAAGGAAATGATTCAAGATGATTCTGATGTGCCCACTTCCTCAGTCACTTGGAGTAAAATCATAGAAACATATCTCTGTGGCTTCATTTGAAACAGAAATTTTCCCATTTGCCTTTTTCTCAAGTCTATTCAGAAAACCTAGACATTGTCCCTTACCACTGCAAGGCCCTGGAAAGCACCACTTTGGAAGGTCCATCAAATTCTTGAACTTGGAAAAGAAGGCTGAAAGAGAGGCAGTATCATTTCAGACAACACAGTTTCTAGAACACAAGCAGCAAGTATACTTTCTACTCTTTTTCTTAGTCTCC
Organism: Octodon degus; assembly: GCF_000260255.1. NCBI lineage: Eukaryota > Metazoa > Chordata > Mammalia > Rodentia > Octodontidae > Octodon > Octodon degus. Next base: position 13,623,482 of record NW_004524598.1, on the reverse strand, counting down.
AGCAACTAATTGGTTTTTATGTGCACCTTTACTGTGCTATACATATTTAGCAAATTATGTTTCTGAATAAGGCAAATAAGGCCCTGGCACATTGAGATGTGCATCACATATTTTTCCCTTTGTGAGTATTTTAATATTTTTCTTGATACAAATCCCCAGAACCTCTGACAGAAAAAACTATCATGGAGTTGTTATGTGTTAGTTGTCATAAAGTTAACAGCTATAGGAAGTTTTATTTACTTTTTCTTCTGTTTGAGACTACTTAATGCTATTAAATTTCTGTCTGGCAGACAAAAAGGGGGACTATGAAGCCACTTAAAAGCAATTTGGCCACTCTTAGCAATAGCTGCCTAATATTTTATTTATTAAATTGAAAAAGGATGCATTAACTCTCAGGAGGCATTTACAAAATACAAGTTTGGAGAGACTATAGGAATTTTCTCCTATATTCCATTTAAACAATCATTATTAAGCAATTTCTTGATTGTCAACAATATACTAAATCATTTTTAAGTTATCTGGAATGGATTGGTTAAGGAAAAACCACTCAAACTCTTTGGGAGTAAGGCTTTCATGGACCTTCTAGATCATACATTCACCTGACATTTAATGGGATCACCCAAGAGCTATGGCATCAAAGGCAGCTTCTGAGCCTCCACTCTCTGGCTCTGGTCTACATTCCAAAAACTCTTCTTCTTTCTTCTTCTTCTTCTTCTTCTTCTTCTTCTTCTTCTTCTTCTTCTTCTTCT
>NW_004524598.1:13605528-13622148 GCF_000260255.1 Octodon degus | reverse complement strand
TCCTCCTCCTTCTTCTTCTTCTTCTTCTTCTTCTTCTTCTTCTTCTTCTTCTTCTTCTTCTTCTTCTTCTTTTTTGTGTCAAAGGAAAAAATAGGGCTAGAGAGATAGCTCAGCAGACTAAGCACCTGCTTAGGCAAGTGCAGGGACCAGGGTTCTATCCCCAGTCCCAGATGCTACACTGGCCCTGCCCCCACCTGTGCTGAGCCAGCGACCGAGTCCAGGTGTACGCCTGTAATCCCAGTGCCAGAGAGGCTGAAAATAGGAAGATCACTGAGTTCAAGCTGCCTAATGAGACCCTGTACCAAATACATACTTTTTAAAAAATAAAAAATAAAAAATAAAAAGTTAGGGACCGGGGAGATGGCGCAGTGGAATAAGCACTTCCCTGGCAAGCGCGAGGACCTGAGTTCAACCCCTGGTTCTATCAAATAATAATAATAATAAAAGCAATGGTATAAAATTTCAAAACAAATTGTAGGACAGCAACAAAAATATTTTAGCTAACTGTCCCTCAGACAAAGAACTTATATCTACGATATATAAAGAATTGAAAAAAATCAGGACCCCAAAATTCAAAGACCCAGTCCCAAAATATGCATATGAAATGAATACACACTTCCCAGAAAAAAAATACAAATGGAAAATAAATATATGAAAAAAACATTCATCAGTGGTTATTTGAGAGATGCAAGTTGAAACAACACTGAGATCTCATCTCACCCCAGTAAAAATGGCTATAATCTTTGCCCCAGACACAAGAAGATGAAGACATCCTGTGAGATGCTTCTTCAGTCCTAGCCCAGGCCCAGTGAGTGTGTGGGAGAGCTTCCGGCTACCCTGCGCTGGCGGAAACTACTGGTTCCAGCCCAGGCACAGCGTTGGTGAGACCCTCTTCCACCTCCTTGGGACACCCCCCACCACTCCACAGCACCTCCCTCACCCCGCCCACCGAGTAGGAATTTCTGCCACGTTCAGGGAACCCCCAGATCCAGTCCTAGCCCAGGCCCGGTGAGTATGTGGGAGAGCTTCTGGATACCCTGTGCTGGCACAGTGTGGGTGACACCCTCTTCCACCCCCTTGGGACACCCCCCATCACTCCGTAGTACCCCCTCACACCCCTCCCATAGAGTAGGAATTTCTGTCATGTTCTGGGAACCCCCAGATCCAGTCCTAGTCCAGGCCAGGTGAGTGTGTGGGAGAGCTGCCTCTCCCCCCTACTCCACCTTGTGCCCTCCAGACTCAGCTCAGGCCTGGCATACAGGCCTGGATGAAACCCTGCAGCTGCAATCCCTGCAGACAGTGTAGGGGACCGAACCACCCAGCTAGTCCAGGAGCAGAACATCTTGCCAGAGGGGCACAACACGTTCAACCCCAAGGGCAGCAGCAGGAAGGAGCTGAGCATAGCAGCCAGATCCAAGCAAGGCACAGCTGGATAAATCCAAACTTTGTAGATCTGCACCTGGACTTCAGTAGATGCTAATGTTATAACTGCAACAACGATCTACAACAAAAGTCAGAAGACAGTGCTACACAAAATGACCACGAGAAGGAGCAAAATGCAATCTCAGAACCCAAGCCCACACCTAACAAGTGCAGAGGACACTAACACAGAACAAAGTGGGAATCACACTGCTGAAAGCAATGAATCAACGGCTCCTCAAATAGAGATGTGTCTTCCGTCACAACACCAAGTAGAGGGGATCTTAAAGTTACCTCATAACTACATGTCTCTATGAAGAGTGCACCCAACTCAAAAGCTTAAAAATCAGCTCATGGTACTGTGGATTTGTCTTTGCAGTGACCTTAATTTAAGGAAAACATTAGTAAGAAACTACATTAAATAAATAGAAAACATTTTGCTGTTCCTGGATACTCACAACAAAAGCAAGAAAGAAACCCATTATTTTACTCCACCAAGATTTCAGAATGGGGGCCGGGGAGATGGCTCATTGGAATAAGTGCTTCCCTGGCAAGCGCAAGTCCTGGAGTTCAATCCCCGGTTCCACCAAACAAACAAACAAACAAAAAAGATTTCAGAATGGCTTCATACCATAGTTTAGCTTGCTCTATGCTGAATGGTAAATCCCTACTGCACAGTACAGTGCTTAGAGCATCACAGTTACTCAGAAAATGTCTTTGAAAGGGATAACTGATTTAATTAATAAATTCATGAGTAATGAACTGTCTGTTATGATTTATATATGGATGTCCCCTTAAAGGCATTGTACTCATAGATGGGGCTTTGGGGAGGTGACTGAGTCTTAGGGTCATGATATTTACAGTGAATTAGTGCATGGATGAGTATATAGTGAAATATAATTCTGTGACATGAAGTCTGGCTGGGAAAGGTGGGTCCCATTGGTGTGGCCCAGAAGAGCCTATCTGTTTCCTTTATCCCTGATCCCTCTCTGCTTCCTGCACTTCTCCTCCACCATGCCCTTCTGCTAAGCTACTGGCCCTGGAGCCAGCCAGTTACAGAATGAAGCCGCTACAAACCATGAGCCGAAATAAACCTTTCCTCCTTCAATTTGTGGGTGTCACATTTTACGTCCCAGCAATGATAAGGTGACTAAGACACTAGCTCTAAAAGATTTAACCATATAGATAAATTTTAAGTGTAGTTATAATTCAGTTAAACTTAGTTTGTAAGTTGAGATGTGGTGATCAAGGGCATAATAAAATAATGAATTTGTAGATCTATCCCTAGCTCTCTATGGCATTATTTAATGGTCATAATGAGAACGACCTTGTATTGAGTTCTTTTAGGTGTTAGAGATTGTGTTATAAGTTTTTACATATATTCTTTTATTTAGTAGTTGCATCAATTTTATAGACGGTAAAACTAAGAACTAGAAACTCTAACTAATGTTCTAAATACCACAAAGCTAAGAATTGGCAGAGTCAGAATTTCAAACAAGTCTATCAGTTTCCACAAGCTGTGCTTGTAAACTAGAACTCAGGAGATTCTTTTTTCCAGGCTTTATTTTCTAAAGCCTCAAAATAAGGAAAAGTAAAACCAGCAAGGAGAAAACATCATTCACACATCTGGCTGGCAAGAATGAGAAAGACTGCTATCATCCAGAGCTGGAAAAATTGGCAGGACAGACATTCTTCCATTGTGGACAGGAGTGTAAAGCGCAGCAATATTTTTGGAAAGTAACTGGAAATGTTTTAAAGTACACAGGCTGTTTTGCCAAGAAATCCCACTTTGGGGAATCTAATGTTATGAAAAAGAATGGCACCAATATGCACAAGAATATTTTTAGCATAAAAAAGCTAGAGGGGAAAATGGGAGACCAATGTGTATTAATTAGGAAATTATTATATAAAATTCAGTCAGTCCATGCAATGGAATGTTACTAACTATTAAAGAGTGAGAAAGATCCATATCCATTTTGCCCAGAGAGAGGTCCACAAGGTATAATTGAGTAAAGGTTTCACATAATGTTTATAGTATAATTCATTTTTGTAGGAACAAGTCCAAAGAGATCAAGAGTAAGAACAATGTATGAACATGTGTATTCATATGGGATGTGAGAGGACACACACCAGCTATTGACTTATTGATTACCCCCAGGAGGGTGAGAAAGCAGAGGATGAGGTAATAGGTTTCGTTTGCTAATCATTGGAACTGAGATAATTCCACTTCTCTCTGAGATCTGCAAAGTTAACTTCAATCGTTAAGAAAGCATGTGTGTGGTTAATTGCCTAGGGTGGTCTTTTTTTATGCCTCTAGTCACTACCACTGATGCTGCATGACTGACCCAACTTCTCCGAGTGCCCACTGTCCCACTCAACCCTCTGAGATTCACCTCTCAATCAGCAGATTTGGACCCAGGCCCACTCTCCTCTCCTTGCCTCAGTTCCTTGAAATTAGGCCATGCTCCTCTTTGCCTCAGTCTCCCAGATGAGTCCCTGGGACCATGCACAAACACCCCAATCCCACGGATAATGCAACTCAGGGCCCAGCCAGCCAATTCAGCACTGCCAGCTTACTGCAGCATTCTGGTTAAAAGGTTATCGTGTAATGCATAAACCCAACAAGATCAAGAGTAAAATCTGCATGTGTGTATATGTTGCTATGGAATGTGGAAGGACACATACCTGACAAAGTGCTGCTAAAGACTGAGAACTGAGTAGCAGTCTGGTGTCTTGGACGGAAGTAAGACAAGTAGCAAACAATATAAGTATTCTCAAAAAATGGCGATGTCCCTGGATTTCAAGAGTCCACTTTTCAGCCACTAAATACAAGTTGAAAGTAATTCAATTAGCCAAAGAAAAATTTCAAAAATAGCATTGAATACAAACTTTACCCATTTCAAAAAATAGGCCTGGTTGCTTATATATCCCAGAAGAAATAAAAACTTCTGAATTTCCCTCTGTTCTGCATCAAAGAGTTCCAATTAAAAATTCAGGTGACTACTATAATTTATCCTTTGGTAGGAAGCATATAAGCCTTTATTACAATATTTCTTGACTCACTAACTTAGGGATACTATGTACGAATTTATATTTATCATATTTTTATTAGCATATGTTTGCAATATATGCTGATACTAGTTTGGGGGGCTTGGAACATAAAAATATAGTATCTTGATTATTTTTATTATTCCACTTCCCTATTTATTACTATCCATTTTTATTTTACTATAAATTATTTATACTTTGGTTTTCGCATGCTGAAGAAACATCCTATAGTTAACCGTGTGTGTCTGATTTATTTCACTAATCATTTTGGTCTCAAGAACTATCCATTTTCCTATACATAACTCAAATTTATCCCTCTTTATGCTGGGCAGTGCTCCATGTGTACATATACCACACTTTTTTATATCCACTCATCTGTCGATGGTCGATAATGGTACAGCCAACGTGCATAATTTAGCTATTGTAAACCACACCAATGTAAACATGGATATTAACTCTTTCAGGAAGATACGCAAAAGAGCTATAGTTGGACCAAATGGAATTTCTATTGTAGCTTTTGGCGGCTCGCCATACTGATTTCCAAAATGGATGTACTGTACTGCTTTACATCCTCATGGATGGTGCTCCTGTCCCCCCACATCTTTACCAGCATCTGTCACTTTCTCAGTTCATGACAATAGCAATTCTTACTGGAAAGAGGTGGAATCTCCATGTTGCTTTTATTTGCATTTCTCTATTGGCTACAAATGCTGAACATTTTTTCATAAACTTTTTAGACATTTGTACTTCTTTTGAGAAATGTTTATTCATTTAAATTGCCTATTTCAATGGGGTCATTTATACAGGGGCTAATTGTTTGAGCTCTTCAATATTCTAGATATTAGTCCTTCATGTAGCCAGTAAGTGACAAAAATTTTCCCATGCTATAGGTTGTCTTTTCATTCTGGTTGACAGTTTTTTTCACTATGCAGAACTTTTTAAAAAAAAATTTATATAATCCCATGTGTTGACTAATGATATTATATTTTATGCAATGAGATTTCTGTTCAGAAAATTCTTGCTAATGTGTGTGTCTTCAAGAACTTCACTTCCATTTACTTTACTTCTATAATTTTGTCTTCCATCAGGTTCAGTATTTCTGTTTTTGTATCAAACTGTCTGACACATTTTGATTTGATTTTAGTTCAGAGACATACAGGTTTAGATTCCTTTTTCTAGCATGGGATGTAGTTCAGAAGTGCAGCACTTGCCTGATAAGCATGAGGACCCAAGTTCAATTCCCAGTACCAAAAAAAAGGAATGAATGATATCTATTTCATTATACATTTATTCTCCTCCCTGTAATCAGCTTTTCTAGCATGCTTTGTTATTCAAAAGACTATCTTTTTCCAGTGTTAATTTTTAGCCATTTTGTTAAATATGTATAGGATTGTTTACGTGTGTCTCGGTTACCTTTCTCTCCTTGCTGGGACAAAATACCTACCCAACACTCAAAATTAAGAAAAGAACGATTTATTTAGCTCATGTTTCATGGCAGACTGGCACATGGCAGAAGGCAGCAGATAATGATGGCAAAACAGAAAGAGCAAAACAAAGGGAGAAGCATCAGAGGCATCTAGCCAGCCTCTCTTCCTTCCATGTTGACTAAGAAGACCCAAGCTCCTTCGAGGAAGTGATGCCTTCTGTCCTTCCTCAGTTCCCTTTTTATATCCTTTTTGTGCTGAATCACTCTAGGGTGGGCCCACCATGTACTAGGGATGGTCCTCCATGCCCTAGGGAGAGCCCTCTATGCCCTAGGCAGGGGCCTTTCCACCAATTCCACCCTAGGGTGTGGAATTGCTGAGCCTATTTAGTTAAGTTTTTAACTCCTCGTGTTGACCAAGTATCAACCACTACAATGTGTCTTCTAGTCTAGTCTACTGTATTCAATTGATCTACATGTCTATTTTTTTCTGTTTTGTCTAGTTCCATATAAAGCTTAGGACTATTATTTTCTAGGTCTGTAGGGAATGTTATTGTTAGCATTTTCACTAGAATTTTATTAAATTCCTATATCATTTTGGTAATATAGCCATTTTGACAACATTGATTCTACCTATGCAAGAACAGGGGAGACTTTTCCATTTTGTATCATCTTCTTTAAGATCTTTTTTAAAAAAAAATACTATAATTTTCATTAAAGAGTTCTCTTGCTTCTTTGGTTAGACTCGTTCATAGGTACTTAGCTTTTGGAAGTTGCTGTGAATACCACTGTTTTCCTGATTTCTTTTCACTATTGGTAAACAGAATGTTACTGATTTCTTTTTTTATTAAATTTATTGTTACATTATACATGTACATAACAATTACATTCATTATAGGGAGTTTGTATTTATGTATGATATAACTTGATTCTTTTTTCCCATGCCTCTACCCTCTCTTCAACTCCTCTATTTCTCCCCATTTACAAAGGCTTTTCAAAATTTTTTGCTTTTCTCATTATTTTTCCCTTCCTTCTTTTGCCCCTCCTCCTCCCTAGTTTGCTTCCTACTTCCTATTTCATAATATTTATTACATAAAAAAGAAAGTAAAGACTCTGTACACTGAAAATTACAGTACTCAGAAAAAGGAGATTGAAGAGAATATAAAAAAATAGAAATATATTCCATTTATAGTATAATTTGTAGTTTGTAGTTTAATTTCAAGTCAGGGATTGTGGTGCTTCCCATATTGCCTTTATTGCCCAAGATTGCTTTTGCTATTCTAGGTCTCCTCTGGTTCCAGATGAATTTTAGCAATGTTTTCTCTACATATGACATATGCTAATGGTATTTTGACATAACCTTATTGCTAGTATTGAGGTTTCCCTTAAGGATATCTGCTGTTCAGGGATGTCTTCTATCTCTTCCCAATTACTAAAAGATGCAAAATTAATATTTGGCTCAGCTCCTAAACTTGTAGTACTGGGCTGTGAGGATGATTATGACCTCACACAATCATAGTGTTGTCATACAAGTGAGAAAAGTTGTTTATAACATGATGACAACCTGGCTAATGTAGTACAGTTACTAATAAAAACAGTTTCAAGTGCAACTTAACTACTGATGAGCATTTGACCTGTTACCTTTGACCATAGGAACAAACTTTAAAATTATATAACAAAATCACACCTATTCTGTGCACTTGTGTGATTTACAGTGATTTTCCCTTAGTGGGATGACTGCACCCTTCAGTCGGTGGTGTTGGGGGTTAAGGTGGGTAGGAGACAGGCTAAAGTGATGAATGAAGAAAAGATAGTGCACTCAGGGCTGGAGATTAAAGGATGATCACTGAAGCTTAGGGGAAACTGGAGGACATGGAAAAGAAAAAATGAAATAGTATATGAAGTAGTAGTCAGAAAGGGTAGAGACAATGTTTACTCACTTGAAAGTTTAAATTCAAGAACTAGTTGAAGAAAGAGATAAGAAGGATCTATAGAAGATAATGAAAAGAAAAGGTAAGAAATTTAAACACTAAAAAGAAAGAAGAAAGAGAAAGAAAACAAAAAAGAAAAGAACAAAACAGGAGACCAGAGAAAGAGAGGAGAAAAAAAAAATTAAAAAACACTCAACTAATTTAAAGATAGCATCATGGATTACAGCAACCATTGTTAAACTCCTATTACTTTGTTTAGTGAAAACTTGTATTGTTTCTAATGGTTTTTTTTTCTATTATTATTTTATATTATTTAAAAAGAAAAAGAAAGAAAACGCCATATAAAAATAGCTACGGGATGCAAAACAAAACAAGATGCACCCAAACAAATAGGAAAGGGATAGAAAAAATCAGACAGACCAGGAGAATGAAAGTAACAAAATACCTCTGGTGCTTACCATTCTGTGATAGTGTCCATATTTAATCCCAGAAATGTGCTGGGTGTAGAGCTGATCTTGGCTTCTGGATGCTGGGGCTGGGACTTGCCTTCTGTTGGTGGAGTTTTCCAGATTCTAGCAGGTAGCTCGTCATTGCTGCTTCAGTCACTTCCACTTTGCTGGCCTTGTTAATTACTCCGTCCTCCAAAGGCATGTGTGTGCCCATGGGGGGGGGGGGGCGGATGTCATCCTGGGGCTTAGGTCTTGGAGTCTGGCGGGTCCATCCACCAAAGACCTGTGTCCTTACTCTCTTCTCACAGAGGTAATCGAGGAGGCACACAGCATGGCCTCGCACGCCTCTTACAGACCATGCTGTCCCAGAGACAATGCAGGAAGTGTAGAGTGCAGATTTAGAATTCTTTCACAGGCCCTGCTGTCCCTGAGATGTTTCAAGTATTCTGTAGATTCAGTCCCCAAGATTCAGTTTCAAGAATATCAGTTGCACATATTCTGTTAAGAACTTTTACATCTGTGTTCATTGAGGGCATCAGCCTGCAGTTCTTTTTTCTGTTTAGTTCTTGTCCAGTTTTGGTATCAGGCTAATACTGAATTCAAGGAATGAATCCTTTCCTTCCCATTTCATTGTAAAATTTAAAATTAGCATTTCATTGCTAATTCTTCACTGAACTTCTGGTAAAAATTTAGCAGTGACTACAGTTAGGTCCTGGGTTTTCATTAATTGGTGCAATTTTTATGAAATCTTCAATTTCATTGCCTATTATTATTCTACTATTATATTCCGGGTTTTCATATAGTTTTAGTTCAATCTGGTAAGTCATATGTGTCTAAGAATTTTTCCATTTCTTCTGAATTCTCTAATTTATTGGAATGGGTTTTTGAGATACTATGGTTTCTTAAAATCCTCTGGATGTCAGTGGTATCTGTCTTGATTTTGCCTTTTTCAATTTCCAGTTGCATTAGTATGGGTCTGCTTTCTTTTTCTTCTGATAAGCTTCACCTTATGTTTATAGGTTTTATTTATCCTTTCAAAGAACCAACTCTGTTTCAGTGATCTTTTTAAATTTGTTGCTCCAATTTTGCTGTTTTTTACTCTCATCTTTATGATTTCTTTCCTTTTACAAGTTTTGGGTTTGAATTGTCCTTGTTTCTCCAGGGCTTTGAAGTGTATTATTTGGAAGCACTCTATTTTTCTACTGCAGACATTGCCAGCAACGAACTTCTCAGAATTGCTTTCATTATATCTCATAGGTTTTATGGAATACTGTCATTGTCATTTGATTCTAGAAACTTCTTAATTTCTTTCCTGGTTTCTTCTATCACCCATTGATTATTCAAGACTGTATAGGGGGAACTACCTGCTTGGGCCCTGCCCCCCCCATCCCTTTCTCAGGACAAGAGCTTTCTTTCTCTCAATAAATATATTCTGCTCATAAAAAAAAGAGAGTGTATAGTTTGATCTCTATGTGTTTACATTGTGTTGGTGGGTTTTTTTCATTTCAGGAAAATCCAAAGGATACAAGAGATTGTTTCAATTATTTTGTATTAAATATGTTTTATGACCTAAGATGTGATCTGTTTTGGACAAAGTTTCATGTTCTGCTAAGAAAAATGTTTTTCTATTGTTGCATATAACACTCAGTGGATATCAGTTAAATCTATTTATTTAATAGTTTAGTTCAACTCTTACTTTTTCTTTATTGATTTTTTTTTAAAATGGGTTGACCTATACTAGGGTCTATCAGTCCTTTTGTGTCTAGCAATTTTATTTGTTTTTGCAAAATTGAATGCGCTGACATTTGGTTCGTGTATATCCACAATTATTTTCTCTTCCTGTCACATTGTGCCCTTTGATCAGTGTGTAGTGACTTTCCTTGCCCCTTTTAATCATTTTTGGCTTGAAGTTCATTTTGGCTGAAATCAAGATTGCTATTTCTGTTTGCTTTTAGGCTCTGATTCCTTAGACTCCTTTTCTCTCATTTTTCAATCTATGTATGTTTTTGTGGATGGAGTGTGTCTTTTGCAGGCAATGAATAGTTAGATTTTGTTTTTAATCTAATAAAATGTAATGTGTGTCTTTTGATTGAGCAATTAAAATAATTTACATTATTATTAGTAAGCAATCACTGATTCCTGTCACTACATTGTGTTTTTTAGAGCTGATTCTCTTGTATTTTCCTCTTGTCTAATTACTCTCATATGTGTTCTTTCCTTTCAAATTTTTAGTGATGTTCTCCTGTCTCTGTTTAGAATTCTCTTGAAGGTTTTTGGCAAGGCTGATTTGGTGGTCATGATGTTTTTAGATTTTCTTTGTCATGAAAATTATTAATTTTCCTCAATCTTGAAGGGCAACTTTGTAAAATATATTAATCTGAATTGGCAATTTAATGGGAAGTCTTGAAAAGCTTCACTCTAAGCTCTTCTGGTCTTTCAGGTTTATGTTGTGATACCTGTTGCTGTTCTGATAGGCTTGTCCTCATAAATGCCTTGACATTCTTTTCTAATAGCTTTTAGTATTCTCTCTTCTGTATTTCTGGAATTTTGGCTGTGATGCAGTGTGGTGAGGTCTGTTTCTGGCTATTCCTGTTTGAGGTTCTAAGAGCCTCATTTCAATCTCTAAATTTGGAAAGATTTTGATGATTTTATTAAATAAATTTTTATTCCATTGGTTTCCTTCTACAGCCTTCCCTTGACTTTCATAATTCTTAGCTTAATTCTCATAGTGTTACCTAGGAGCTCTGGAATTGGCTTCTTGTGATTTCTTCTTGTTTTTAGGAGCTCAGTGAATCAGTCATTTACTACATCGCTCTGATCCTCAAATCCTGATATTCCCTCTTCTTATTGATCATGTCTACTGGCATGGCTTTCGGTTGTTTTTCATATCCAGTGTTTCTGCTTGATTCTTTTTCATAACTTATAATTCTCTACTAAAGTGGTAATTCATATCTTATATTGTCTCCTTTCATTAAATCAGCTGTTGTTTCTCCTTTAAACTTTTTGAACACATTATCAATTGAATCCTTTATCTCTTTATTTACATCTTTGAAAACTCAAACATTTTATTTTTTATCTTTCAGATGAATTTTATTTTATTTATTAATTTTATTGATAAAGAAATAGCAATGAGACAGTTTCAAAACAGGTTAGTAGGACAGTTACAATAGTTAATACACTGCCTATTGTTTTCGTAGTAGTTGTTCATAGTACAAAATGTAGACATGATATCTTGTCTAAATACTATTAGTAAAAATGTTTCTTCTCATTGAACTAAGAGAAAGTAGCTATATATCTATCCTAAGTATTTTTATATACAGATATATATATATATATATATATATATATATATATATATTTTTTTTTTTTTTTCACTACAAAAGGGTCCCTCAGGGCCAGCCAAATAGCTCAGCTGATTAAAGCACCTGCAAGCAGAGGCTGAGGGTTCAATGCCCAGGCCTACTGTGCTGGCCCCACCCCCAGGGCATGCCAAGATGGCAATTGAGACTGGGTGTGGTGGCGTGCGCCTATAAGCTCAGCTCTTGGGAGACTGTAAACAGGAGAATCACTATGAGTCCAATCTAGTAGTGAGACACTGAACACCCTGTAGACCCTTTCCTAAAATACAAAAATAAAAGGTCCTTCATTTATATCCCCCTTTTTGTTTAGTTTTGTCATAGATGGGTATTCTATTGCTATTCAAATATTATAGGTGCATTAATTCAGCAAAATATCCCAATATAGCCCAGTAGTCCATAATAGTTGTGGGTTATCTGCAGAACTGACAATGTCAAAAGTTGTTGACTTGAACCTTTTACAGCTCAGCAAATTAATATGGCTTTACTTTTTATACCTCCTTTTTAATTCTTTTCTGCTGAAAGGTTAAGACCAAGATAAAGCAAGACTTATATAACAAGAAATGTAACTTTTGTATCTGATAAGGTTAGTCAAATCCCTTCAGGATTTACCCTGAAACCCTGTACCGCAGTTTGTAGATCCTTTGTCAGTGTCAACCATGTGGATGAGTCACGGCCATTGCTTGACCAATTTGCTCTCTGTGAAAGCCTGAGAGAATGTTTTCTCTCCATGTATCTCTCCTTAGGCATACTCTACATCATCGATCACTTTCCTCTGTGTCCCATTATCTCCTTGATCAGAAAATTTGGGACACCACTGAGTTACAGGATGTTACAGCAGAGGTTCGCTTATGTCCCAAGTCCTCACTGACCTTGAAGGGCTAGGGCCAAAATGTTGGCTTTCCTTGTAGCCCTTCTTTTTCTCTAATTTTTGGTCTGCAAACTTAAGTTGTTAACCTTCCAGAAGAGAGGCTTAATGATATCATGACCCTATAACATAAGCGGTTGTTATAATTATACCCTCAATATTTTAGTCATGTGTTCATTTTTTCTTTGATTTTGTCAAACATTTTAAATGTGTAGTTTTTTACTTGTTTACCTGAATATTTCCCCATATTGGTACCCACGAGATCAGCTATTGGGGAGTGAAGAGCTTTTGTGTCTTACTTGTTTTCTCACATTCTTGGTGTTTCTGCTTTGAAGGTTGAAGACATAAAATGTTATCAGTACTGTGGAAATCTCTCAGCATGTGACGTTGGCTTGGGTTATGTTTTGGTGATCATGCACCTATTCTTCATACTCAGTGAATTAGGATCAGCCCTGACCACTGTGTTGTAAGGAGAAAACGGCGACAGGTTGTATCAACATCTACAAAGCCAACTATATGTTAATATATAGTTTAAAACATGTTTTCAAAATTTCACACTTTTTTCAATAGCATAGGCAGACAGTGGAGTAGCCTTGATGGCAAGTACCCCAGGATATGGAGAATGAGGGAAGGAGAAATGAATATGAAAAGGAATAGCTCAGAGAGAAAGACCAAAAGCAAGAAAGAATGGGAAAGAAGAGATAATCACAAATGAAAGAAAGAAAGAAGGGTTAGGGCTTTGGTAATATTAATATTTTATAGTATTATTTTCATATGTAAAATAAAGGGAGGAAGGATGTAAGAGGTTATATGTTACTAGTCCCTTAGCTCTTACTAAAAGCAATACCCCATGAAAGACAGAAAGAGGAAAACAAAACAAAAAACAAGTTGTCAATGTTTGTGTGATATAAAAGGGGAAGAGTGGGAGAGGTTGAGAGGGTGAGAGAAGTAAGGAAAAAGAAAAGGAGGAGCAAGTCTAAGTGCAACATTGCAGAGGATACAGAAAGACTGAGACCGATCTACCTTGAAACCTATATCCTAGCTAATCTCAAGAAACCACTGTTGACATGGGATGCATAGGGCAGCTTGGTAAGAGCAATGGCTCCCACTGGCACTCTACAGCATCCTCCCCCAGCCCTTTCAAAATGTAATATCAAACAGGCAGATAACTACAAATCTGATCTAGTAGTGAGACCCAGAACATCCAATAGACCCTTCTCTAAAAAAAACCAAAAAAAAGTAGCATCAGATAAAAAGGAAACACACACACACACACACACACACACACACACACACATTGACCTCCCATTCCTATTTACACTCCAGTCAGAATTAAATCTGTGTGCTCTTTCCCCTTTTTTGAAAATGGAAACACCTTGTCTTGTAGCATTTGTTGGGGGCTAACTAGAAAGCTGTGTCAGCCAGAGCTGGAGCTGATTCACCTCCAACGGCTTGTTCTCTTGCCTACCAGGGGGTAAAGAGGTTGGGTGCAGGGGATCCAGATGGATCACTGAGACTGCTTCTCATTTCCTTTACAGGAAGAGCTCTGCTAGGTTTCAGCTCTCTTCTGTAGGTGTGATTCTCTGGTGATTTCCTTCTGTCTTATCAGCAGACACTTTCAATTGTTTCTATCAAGGTAGACACACACAGGCACTGGTCTAGGGCCCAGGCTTCCACTGATCTCTGGTGAAGGGTGTCATCTGCCCACACCTTTGTCCCTTCCCTCTGTGCTTATCCCCACAACCCGCTTTCACCTGCTCTTTCTATACCACTCTACATGGCCATGCTGTGCCAAGCTTTCTGAGCATGACACACCTCTCCAGCTTTCTCCCCACACCAATATTTCTGTCTGAGATGCACACAAAGTCTCTTTCCAGCCTGAGAATTCTATGGCTCTTAGGGTGAATGGAAAAGGGTCCTTCTGCATAGGATTTGATGGCCTTCTGGGACCAGGGAGGGAGTTTACACAGGTACAGGGCTCAGCAGCTATTGCGGGTTGTGGGAGGGACCTCTCACAATGCTGAGATAGCAGTACCTGAAGATGGGCAGTGGAAGGGAGCCCACTTGGGTGCAAGATCTGTGGCATGAGGGAGGGGTGGGAGAGTGCACACTATGCCACTACACCAGTGTCTTTTCTCCACCCTTGGATCCTACTGGTCACAACCACTACAGCCCCCTGTGACTTTCAGTGTCCCATGTATCTTTCAATGTCTGGTTCCAGTTCCCTAACCAGGATCCCACTCTTTGTTCTGCTCTGTCCTCAGGGCTCACCCTCTCTTGCAAATGTCTCTCTTGTTGTTCTCTATCTTCCAATGGGAGGAGAGTTAAGATAGGCGGACACTGGGGGTATAGGGAGAGTTAGAGGGACACAGGCAGTACAAGACATGCAATGGCTAAGTGGCATAAATGATATGGCAGACAGTTATAGAAATGACCACCTGCTTACTAGAATTGCCCTTCATGAAACTTCTGTGGGTGGAGAACAGTTATTTTTAGGGACCCACTGCATTCACTGGAAAGTCCCCCAAACCCTGTTTACCCTAGCAACAGTTCACCCTAGCGACAGCTTATCCTAACAGAATAGACTGAGACCCTGATTGGCTTAGCACCCCTCTGAATGTGGCCACAGGGAACACATCACGTAGAGAAGCTCACTAGAATACCCTGCTGCCGCGTTGCTTGTCAGGTGACAGCTTCGTCTACCCCTTCACCACCTCATGAGTAAACCTTCACTTCCCACTACTTTCATGTTTTTCTTCATCGCCTTTCATGGACCTGACTTCTCCATTTTCCACTTGTGGGATCTTCAGCTTTGAGTCAGCCCCACCTCATCCTCAGATTCCTTGCCAGGGTGAGGGCAAGAACCTGAACAAAGGGCTGACACACCACGAGAGACCTCTAGGTCCCCAGGCCTCTGCAGTGACATTACAGGGTGTGGCTGCAAGCCTAGCCACACATCACAGCCCAGCAGTCACCACCACACTAAGCTTCTGCCCTCAGGGGTGCGTCTTCCCCCAAGATGGCATGTTTGCTACTCTGGGCTGTGAGTTGTACAGGACTCAAGACACTTCCATGCTCCTTTTGCTACTAAAATTCATCCTAGGGACTTCTCACTCAAATTACACCTTCTCATGCTTAGATATTTGTCCTCACCACCACCATCCCCCAATTCCTGAAGTCCTGTGGATTTTGGTCAATTTCTTCAGAACACCCCGTGAGCATAGCCTGAAGGCTGAATGCTGCTGCTCTTCAGTACACATATTTTACATGGAAAAGGGAATGTCTTAAAAAATAATTGCCATAATTTTATTATAATCTGCTGGAAAATATAGGCTAACTTCTAAATGTAGTCTGGGACACAACTTGTTCATCAGAAGAGGACCCTTAGAGATAAATAATGAATTATGGATGAACGAATAATGTGGGAAGAAATATTTACCTTTTCATTAGTGTCTTAGAGGTTCTGTAAGAAATTATAAACGTAATGAAGCTTTTTGTGTGTTTATCTGGCTGGTTGGTAGACTGGTTGTTTTTCTTTTAACATCAGTTATTTTTATTTTAAAGAAAAAAAAAACAATGGTACAAAATCTCAAAACAAGATTTTAGGAGAGTAACAATGGTTAGTACATTGTGTATTGTTACTGCCAAAGTAGTTTCTCATATTATAAGATATAGGCAAGAAATAATAAATAAACAACATAGGTACAAACCTCTGTTTGTTTAAAGTCAACAGAAAATGGAAATATACTTTTTAAAGTTTCTAATACTAGGAGAAGATATCATACCATGCCTTTTTTTTTCATGCCTTTTAAATAAATTGTAAGTCAAAGATATAGTATAAATCTTAGAACAAAAATTAAGATTAAGCAATATTCAGAAAATTAAATGTTTCTAAACAATTGAACTCAGAAAAAGTTTTCATGGTAGCAAAGAAGTACTAGAGTAAAGTATAAGATAAATACCAGAATGGCAAGTAAATGACCAGCACTTCTAACAGTTTGAGGATAGGATATCACACAAAGTTCTAGTGTGTTGTGGACATACATAATGACCGTGACAGTTACTGGTGGCTAGGCGTCACTTGTGGAACTGAGCTACAGCTATTTCTTTGAAATCCACCCTGTAG
>NW_004524598.1:13580987-13604702 GCF_000260255.1 Octodon degus | reverse complement strand
GTTCCATCATTTTTATATTGTCCTCTATTTTTTTATCAGTGTATTCTTTAGAAGCACTTAGTACTTCTTTGATTAGAGTTACCACTACATTTTTTAGTTCTGAAATTATATCTGATCTGATTTCTTCTATACCTTTCTGCAGTTGATTCTTTACACTCAATGCTATTATTTCAGAGATATCTGGTGTGTGATTTCCAGTTTCCTCAGTGCTAGTGTCTTGTGCATTTGTACTGCGTGGACTCGGGGCCTGAGACTGCATTTTATTCCTTCTCTTTGTCATTTTGTATACCACTGTCTTCTGTCTGACCTTTGGTGTAGAGCTTAGATAAGAGTTATTACCTTAGCACCAGGTCCGGATCTACGAAGTTCAGATTCCTCCAGGTGGGTGTTGTTTGGATCTGCCTGCTGTGCTCCACTTCTTTCTGCTGCAGGCATTAGAGTTGAACCCTTTGTGTCTCTCTGGGAAGATGTTCTGCTCCTGAATCAGCTGGGTGGGTCTTGCCTCCAGCCTCTTTGCAGGGAGTTCTGCTGAAGGGTTCCCTGCTGGGCTGGGTCGAATGAGGATCCACTGGCCCAGGTTGTCTCACTCACTGGCTGGGCCTGCACTCTGGGTCTGTTCAGGATCCCACAGCCTCGGCGGTCTCACTCACTCACAGGGCCTGCGCTCTAGGTCTATCAGGATCCCACGGCCTCAGTCGTATCACTCACTCGCAGGGCCTGCGCTCTGGGTCTGTTCAGAATCCCACGGCCCTCAGTGGTCTCACTCGCTGGGCCTGTGCTCTGAGTCTCGATTGGTTGGTTTTTTGAAACAAGGTCTTGCTGTGTAGCCCAGGCTGGCCTCCAACTCAAGGCAATCCTCCTGCCTCAGCATCCCAAGTGCTGAGATACAAACATCAGTTATTGGATTTAAGCCGCCTTCAGCCTAAAATGAATTATCAAGATTTCTATTTTCATGCACAAACACTATTTCCAAATAACATCACATTCTAAGGTTTCAGGTAGAAGTGATCATGAAGGAGAGACTACAAATGTGAATATGGAAAGAAGAGGAGTCCTCTACAGAACCATTCCCTACTGCTACCAAGAATGAGGGGGTTCCTGTTATCTCATATGGGGCATGAATATCTTCTATATCTCAGCAACTATGTAGGCCAGCCTCACACACTGGGAACTAATGCTGTGTGTGTCATGTACACTCGCATGCACACAGAGTGTTGCACTCAACATGCACAAAATTACATTTGTGAGGAGCCACGCTGAGGGCCTGCCTTCCCGCATTGTCACCTCTATTCATGGGCAGTCGATTTGGCCAGTTGTGCTTTACATTCCTAACCCCGCTCTTTACTCCTGCAAAATGCACACACTTACAGTTTCTTAACACAAGATGGAAAATTTCACAATGTTCTCTTTCCATCAGTAAACTGAAGAAAATAGTTATTCTCTTAAAGGAGTATTATTCATTCTACTCTGTAACTAAACTGCTGCATGTACTTCAAATTATGCAACAAATTTCTTAAATAACATAAACCTAGAAAAGGTGTTTGAAAATGGGAAATTCAGAAGAATGGGCATGGTGGCACACACCTGTAATCTCTTGGGAGGCTGTAAACAGGCAGATCACTATGAGTCTGACCTAGTAGTGAGACCCTGAACATGCTGCAGACCCTTCCCTAAAATACAAAAAAAAAAAAAAAAAAAAAAAATCCAACTCTTTGAACATATGCTAAAGGTAGAAGAGATGCCTACTCCTACCTCATTTCAGAGTCATAACTCTGGACTTCTTGTGCACCCACCCATGCACTCTCACACACGTGTACACACCCTTTATACTTTGACTGGCTCTCATTTGCCTCCTCACTTCCAAGCACACCTGTGTACAAGTACAAAGACACAAACAGTATGTTAGAAAGGAAATAAATGAAACCAAGTCACAGATATAGAGTACTAGGATAGAGTACTAGCTAAATCAGGGTGACACCTGATTTAACCCCACTACTTAATGAAAATTACCCTTGAGTGAACCTTTGAATTTCCAGAGCATTCTGCCCTGTCAGCACAGGTTAGATGCACCCTACCATTGAGCCTAAAACAGGTCCCACCCATTGCAGCCCTTCTCTGCTGGCAGAGTTATAGTAGGGGTAAACTTATCAAAACTGGTTACTTCAGGCCAAGCTCAGCAGTAAACACCTATCATAAGGCTGAGGCTGGAGAAGGGTCACAAGCTTGAGGCCAGTCTGGACTATTTAACAACTTAGTGAAATCTGTCTCAAAAATGAAAAATAAAAAAAGATTGACAAGTACTCAGCATATAGGTCCTGGACTCAGTATCCAGTAGTACCAAAAGAAGTCAATTAAAATAGAAGAGTTCAGTTTGACAAGTAAGCCATTACCCATGTGATGTATATTTCGGTCAAAGATCAGCAAGACTGGTGCAGGAGTGAGACAGACACCCTAGCCCCTCAATAAGTGCTTGTTGGGTGGACACATGGACAAACAGATGGAAGGGTTTATAAAAACAATTCCAGGAAAATGAGAGCTGATTTAAACTTGAACCCATTATTATAGGACAATGACATGGTTCAACAGCTCTGTGTGGGCTTGTGACTTACCCAAGCTTGCCTCATAAAATTAGAACAAGGCTAACTATTAGTTATCCAAATCATCGATTCGTGAGCCTGTGACTGCACCTTCTCAGCAGCCTCAGGTCGCTCTGCATGTACTGCTGATGATCTGAATCGGTACAAGCGTACTGCCCCCGGAAAGGCCATTAATACTCCCGCTACCACCAAATTTCAGGAAGTTGCCTGTAACTTGAAGAATATTTTTATAACTTGTTCCCTTGCTGTTAAGTAAGCTAAGAATATTTTTAACATCATACTTATATAAATTTAAGAGAACACCAAGCACCATACTTCTATGCCCCAGGAAGGTGATATAACAGATTTCAAGGCAATATGGCCAAGGCTGGGCTTCTCAGACTTTGTGTGATAACTCTGGATATCTGACTTAGAGCAGATGGCTTAGTGTAGCTGAACTTGATCCCTCACTAACAGAATAATCTATGATTATTAAGAATGGGAGTGGGGATGTAGCTCAGTGGCACAAATGCGTGTCTGACAAGCGCAAGGTCCTGAGTTCAATTCCTGGTACCAATAAAAAAGAAATGGATTAGAATGAATTCTTAAATTGTATAAGAAATATTTCTGTACTGCAAAAAAGGAATATAACAACAGCACTGTACTGAAGGCTCAAGTGTTACACATGTATACATAGTCGTGTGAACCATGCTCATCCAAAAAGCCCTCTATTATAAGAGTGGACCAGGGGGAAGCCAGCCCTCAGGAGCAAAGACCCACACAGCTATGGCTCTGATCATAAATGTAGGATTCTAGGCAGATCTTCCATCTATTAAGATGTTTTTGCGAGGGCACAGAAATTTGCCCAAGGGGTAGAACAAAACATGCTCTGCTCCTACTCATTCTAAAAAGCAGATACAGGGTTGGGAAGACAGCTCAGCAGTCTAAGAACCTGCCTGGTGACTACAAGGATCCAAGTTTGATCCCTAGTACCACATGCTATGTCAGCCCCTCACAGAGCCAGCCACCAAAACCAGGTGTGGTGGCACATGGCTGTAATCCCAGCTCTGGGGACACTGAGACAGGAGGATCACTATAAGTCCAAGCTGCGTAGCAAGACCCTGTACCAAATAAATAATTAATAATAAAATAAAAAGCAGATACAGAGTCACTGAGGCAATGTTTGCTGAAGGTTACCCAAAACATGTGCTGCGACTTACCCCCCATCTGTTTCCAGGGTATGAAGGTAAAAACAGCATATTCCCCAAATTGGGAGAAAGATGACCTTGACAGGGCATTGTCACAGTGCTGAGCCTCCCCCATCTGCCGTGAGTAGGAGGCACCCACGCTAACACACCCCAAAGTAAGCACTGGACACGACCCCCTGGAATCTGTCTAGCGGACATAGGAGGATGAAGGATAGGATTCCTGGGGCTGCCCTATAGCAGGGGAGGAGAGGGCTGTGCTCCCTTCTAATAATGCCAGTGGCGTCCGGAAACCAACCCAGCCCAGAGATCCGTGTGCCAGCGCTCAGTGACCCTGGCAGAGAGGGCCTCTTGGCCACTCTAGCAGGCACGGGGGCAGGGCACAGTGTCGCAGGAAGGTCAGGTTCCCCTGTAGGCCACAGACCTCACATCACTGCCAGAGGGCACCGAGCCCAACTGCAGACAGAGCCAGCTGGGAGTGCCACCTCTCCCCAGCCCACATCTTCCCACCCTACAGCACCTTGAAGATCCGGAGGCGGCACAGCGATGGGCAGAGAAGCGGAGAGGAGACTGGCACTGCAGCTCCCTGAGCCCAGCAGGTGCCAGCCAGCGAGGTGGTGGCCGCGCAAGCTAAAGGAGCAATCACGGCTTCTCCTTAGGTCAGACTCAACTCCTTCAGGACTGCTAAGGGAGTGAACGCCTAAAATCTATGCGCCCTGCCCACAACACTATTCAAAGGGAGGAAAGAGAGACGCCCTTAGGGACCCGTGAAGACGTGATACAAGAGCATAAAAATTGTTTTGCAGTACCTGCCCCATCAAGTCCACTTGCTACGTAAATATTGTCAGGTTTGTCTTAGTTTCTTCTTTTTAATTTATTTTACTTTATATGAAGAGTAAAAACAAAAGCAAAAACAAACAGCAGAAACTGACAGAAGCAAGACAACATATAGCCATTCATATGTTATAGATTTTCAAAACAGGAATAGCAAATTAACAATGGTTCTTTTTTTTAACAATGGTTCTTATATTACCTATTTTTATCATTAAATCTGTTGCTCAGATTAACAGATATAGTAATGCAAAATTGAACAAATAATTGAATATTAACACTTGCTTTCAATAAACCTTAATTTTTTTTTCCCTGTCTTTCTTACTTAAAAAAAAAAAAAATGTGGCCAGGGAAATGGCTCAGTAGAATAAGTGCTTGGCTGGCGAGCACAAGGGTCTGAGTTCAATCCCAGGTTCCATCAAATAAATAAATAAATAAATAAATAAATAAATAAATTTTATTTATATTTTTATTTTTTTCTTAATTTTAATGAGAAAGAAATAGCAATGAGATAGTTTCAAAGCAGGTTAGTAGGAGAGTTACAATAATCAATACATTGCATATTGTTGTCTTCATAGTATTCAGAGTACAAGATTCAGACATGATATCTTGTCTAAACACTGTTAGTAAAATCTTTCTTCTCATTAAACTAAGAGAAAATAACTGTATCTCTAGCCTAACTAACATATCCTAACTATTTTGTATACACAGATATATTTTTTTTCTCTACAAAGTGGTCTTTCATTTATATCCGCCTTTTGTTTTTTGTTTTGTTTTGTTTTGTTTTGTTTTGTTTTGTCAGAGAGGGGGGTTCCATTGCCATTCAAATATTGTAGGTGCTTGAATTCAGCAAAACAATGCAAGACAGTCCAATAGTCCATAATAGTAGCGGGTTATCAGCAGAACTGGCAATGTCAGAAATTGTTGACTTGAGCCTTTCACAGCTCAGCATATTAATATGGCTTTACTTTTTGTACTTTGTGGTTATACTTTTCTGCTGGATGGTTAAGGCCAGGATAAAGCAAGACCTCTATAACTAAAAATGTAACTTTTGTATCTGACAGGTCAGTCAAAACCCCTCAAGATTTACCCTAAAGCCATGTACAGCAGTTTGTAGATCTTTTGACAGTGTCAGCCATCTGGACGGGTCACAGCCATTGCTTGACAAATTTGCTCTTCTTTTTAATAAAAACATTCCCAACACACTAAAAGTTCGCCCCTTCCCATTCGATTTAGCAACCCCCCAGCCAGTTTAGCAGCCTCTGTCCTGAAATTGGTGGCCATGGTTCCTGTGTTTTCATATCTTAAGATTATATTTTCTCAAAAGTATGTGGCACTTACTTACATGTTTTACAGGATGTCTATGGCCTTTTCTAATTGTAATTATGTAGCAGAGTGTAGATTTTTTATTTTAATACAAGACAGGAATGAAGCGACCTTTTTGTCTGGTTTGGGGTATTGTGCTCAGCAGTGCCGATTCTCAGTCCTTTCCAGTTTCTTCTGAAGCAATTTCTTTCCGTGTTGCCCAGGTCACCCTCCACCTTGTGACCCTCTTGCTTCAGCCTCCGGAGCAGCTGGGATTACATCGTGACACCTATCGTGAAGGGGTTTTTAAAATTCCTTCTCTTGACTTGGGTCTCAAGGACGTGCAGCTCGTAACCTGCCGCACCTGCGGAAGAGCGGCTGCGCGGCGGCCGCAAAGCGTGCGGTGCAGCGAGCTCGCTGTGAAGATACACTGCGTATCCAGCAGGGGGCGATAGCGTTTAATAAAAAAAACTGCATATGCGTGGATAACTTTAGTCACCGTCCATCTCTACCCTAAGAATGTGAAATTGGAGAACATAAGCCTTGGCCGACATCGAAGCACTCTCGAGAGGTTGAGGCTGGAAGGTTGCCACAAGTTTGAGGCCAACCTGTGCTACATAGTGAGTTCAAAGGCCAGCTTGAACTACTTAGCGAGACCCTGTCTTGAGACGAGAGAGAGAGAGGGAGAGAGAGAGAGAGAGAGAAAATAGAAAAATAGAAGCCTGATCACGTCAATTATTTGCCCGAGGTTAAAATGCTAGTTAATATTTAGTACCGCTGCCCTCTGATCGGCTCTGGCAGCTCTTTTATCAGCCCTGTGATGACTCAGCAGGTGTATAGTCAAACCCGTCTAAATCAGATCTTGGATAATATTTATACTTTTATTAAATTTATTATGATTTTTCTGTTAGTTTCAACCCTCCCAACATGCTCAGTGGAGTGCTTTACTTATAATTAAATGTTAACTGAAACTTAAGGAATTTGTGAACAGATAAAGTAGTGTAAAAAAAATTGTAAAATCATGCCAAAGCCATATTTTAACCCCCCAAAAGTAAAGTAAGCCCTAATCTTATACACTTGTCCTGATCACATGTTGGTCATATTTTTCTGTGGAATTTTTAGCATGTATCAAAGGTCCATTCTATTGAATACTCAGATGAGATAGCAGTAGATTAGAATAGTCTATGCTGAAAGACCAGCCTCTCCTTAGCCAGCGCTATAAAGGAGACTTGAGGGAGCACGCCCAGGGCCTGCTTTTACAAGTGAAGCTCTGTTAGAACGCAGCCACACCCATTTGTACTCAACATCTTATCTGTACCTGCTGCTGATTCCCACCTCTTCTAAAAAAATTTATTTTGTAAAATATTTTTAAATTTCATATCAAAATAATAAGAGAATACCTACAGTTAATACATTGTGTATCGGGGGGCCGGGGAGATGGCTCAGTGGAATAAGCGCTTCCCTGGCAAATGCAAGGGTCTGAGTTCAATCCCCGGTTCCGCTAAAAAAAAAAAAAAAACAATACATTGTGTATCATTATCTTCAAAGTAGTTACTCAGAGTACAAGGCATAAACCAAAAAGATCCTAATAGAAAAAGAAATAAGCAAGTAATAAACAATATACAAATAAAATACAAATAAAGAAATAAAAATTTTCTAATCTGCCCTAGGATAGTAGTAACATTTGGCTGTAAGTAACAGAACATGCAGCAGTGGCCCACACAGTCAGATCTGGTTTTCAAATACCAAGAGTCTGGAAGCTGTCGGCTCCTGGCACCCTTTCAACAAGGTCAAAGCTGGCATTTCATGCAGGCCTCTGCACTTGATCTCTCTGCTATAAACTAGCTGTTGCTGCACTGAGGGCCAAAAGAAGCAGAACTAGAACTAGGTCTTGCACAAAATGCCTTTGTCCTTTTTGTCAAGAAGTAAGCATTTTCCCGGAAAGACACTCCACGTACAACTCAATTTGTTGGTTTCTAAGAACCACTAGCCCTTGGGCACAGTACTATTAGAGCTGTGAGAAGCTGAGGAAGCAGGAACCCACTGGGATAGACCAACATGACTGTCCTCTGGAGCTGGGCACTCCGCATCTATGAAGGGGAAAATGGCCTTGGGGAGGCATCTAGCTCTGTCTGGCGGTTTTAGTCTAGCTTGAGTGCCAAGCGCCTCCTCTGGAGTTAGTTTCCCAGGATTTCATGAATAGGTGTGTGTTCTCTCCACCTACTCTTTCATTCAGGCATTACTTGCTGATCACCTTGGGCCAGCTGTCATAGACAGGCAAAAATGAGGCTCAACGGTGTGTGTGGTGGTTTCTACTCTGAAGTTCTGCCACCTCCTTAGCCTCCGTGGAAGGCAGAGTAAGTCCACACACTCCTGTTTGTGAGTCCCACAGCTCAGAGATTTGCTTTCCTCTGGGGCTCATGCAAGAGGACAAGCAAGGTGCTTCTGTCCACAAGCCTACTTAATATCTGTGCCTTCAAATCCTCCCCATCTGTTGCTGTTGATATATTCTTTTACACCAGGTATTTTCTATCATAAATCACTCAAACCACAGTCATTCCCAATCACAGTAACTGCAGCAAGAAAGAAGAAAAACTGAGTATTCATGCCACGCTGTTACAGTTGCATTCAGATGTCCCTCCAAAGCCTCATGCAGTCCTACATAAGGCTTTTTCAGAGCTGGCTAGATCTACAGTGTGTGACACTGGGATTGATTTATGGTGCAATGCTGGGACTAAGGGCACTAGGATAAGGGTGTGAGTGCTGCCTTCACCTAAGTAGCTTGAACAAGATATAAGACATAGAAAGAGGTGCAGACATCCTTTATTGCTTTTTTACGCCTTCTTCCCACCATGAGCTGTTTCTTCTCAGCAATGTCCACCTGCCATGCCATCCTGCTTGGAGCTGGTCAACTATGGACTGAAACTTCTACCAACAGGGAGCTAAATAAACCCCTTCCTTTTAACTTTGGGTGTCAGGTATTTTGTCTCAGAAATGAGAAAAGTAAGTAAAACATACTGTTCCCCTCTTCCCCATGACACCTGCTTATCCCCAAAGCAAAGCGGTAGGACATTCGCTCCCTGCCATATTAGCACCACCTACCCTTCTGAGATTTGACTTTGAAATTATCCTTCAGTGTCGTACTAGAGAAATTCTGTGATTGTGCACAATGAGTTGTGGATGAAGCCCAAGTTAAAGGACAAATGAGTTCATGGGTTATATCTTAGAGGATGAAAAGGGCTGGAAGATTGAGAAGCTAGAGCTAAGCCCACCAGGTACCCACTCTTGGCTACAGACACAAGTTGGCACTGGCATGGTTAAAAAAAAAAAAAAAGCAGAAGCCCTTTCACATTCAATCAGTTCTTTGAATTGCAGTAATTACATTCTATGAAGTGTCTCAAACACCAGATTGATCCTGAATCATTGCTTCTGAAAAATACATAGTTAATGTTTGAGAGCCCCCATGACAACATTATCATTAACCAGTCAATCGGTAGCCTTTCTTCATTTATGTTTATGTTTAAAGACATCTTAATTAACATATTTGATTCATAAGCACTGGACTCACAGCCAACAGCACTATATTTCATGCCTCCAGAAAGCTGATATAACTGTCATATTTTCCCTTTAATACCCACCACAGCCTCCCTACACTTCAAAACAATACACAGCGCTTCAGAATTTTAGGACTTTTTCTCTTTTGACAGGATCACGCCGTGCAGTTTGAGTTCATCATGCAGTCAACATTGGCCTCAAACTTGGTACAACCCTCTTGCCTCAGCCTCCTGAGTGCTGGGATTAGGGCGAATGCCACTGTACCAATGTTTAGTACTGTAGGACTAAACAACAAAATCAACAACAAAAATGAAAGAAGAAGAAAGAATCATGTCACAAAATAAAGCTCCAAATAAGGCAGAGTCAAAGTTGTTTGATCTCAGCTAGCAAACAGTACATCAGTTGACTCAAATTTTTCAACATTGCACATATGCAGAACACTGATTTAAGGTTATAAAGTAATATAGAATTAATGAATAATAAACATCAGCCATAGCTAGAGGAGAGGCCAAATGGTAATGCACTTCACTGTGCTGGAGAATGAGGCCAGAAAAGCCAGCAAACACACTGCACGGCTGTGTGTCAAGCTCACGAGCGTGCCCCTCCTAGGTGTGGGGAAGAAGCAGAGTGCAAAGCAGCACCCTGAGTCCCTGACCTCAAAGAATAAATTCCCTGGTACAAAGAACCTGGACACAACTAGTGGCTGGTAGAGAAACAGATTGTGATATTTACCCTAATTAACACCATTTAGGCATCATCAAAATCCTATATTCTCGGAGAGAGGAGAAGGGAAAACATCTCAAGATACCTTTTATGCAGCCATTAGAAAATGTACAGTTTTACTCTTCTAGCAAAACCAGGGATTGAACTCAGGCCCTTGCACTTGCCAGGGAAGTGCTTATTCTACTGAGACATCTCCCCAGTCCCCAGTTTTACTCTTGAAGAAAATGCTGTGTGTAGCAGAGTAGGCAAATGTATAAGATGCTTGATATGCAGAGAGATAGTGAGGTTAAGCTTAATAGCCTAAGTTGTTTAATAATAATAATAAGCTTGTCTTCTGGATGGTTAACAACCTAAGTTTGCAGACCAAAATTAGAGAAAAAGGAGGGCTGCAAGGAAAACCAACATTTTGGCCCTAGCCTTCTCAGGTCAATTAAGACTCAGGACATGTGAGAACTTGTACTGTAACGTCACGTAACTTGGTAGTGTCCCAAATTTTCTGATCAAGGAGATTATGGGGCCAAAGAGGAAAGTGATCGATGATGTAGAGTGTGCTTAAGGAGAGTCACATGGAGAGAAAACACTCTCTCAGGCTTTCACAGAGAGCACATTGACCAAGCAATGGTCGTGACTCATCCACATGGCTGACACAGACAAAGGTTCTACTATCTGAGGTACAGGATCTCAGGATAAATCCTGAGGGGATTTCACTGACCTTATCAGACCCAAAACCTACAACTTTTGTTTCACAGGTCCTGCTTTACCTTGGTCTTAACCATCCAGTAGAAAAGTATGAAGACGAAATATAGGAAGTAAAGCCATGCTGTTATGTTGAGCTGTGGGGGACTCAGGTCAACAATTTCTGACATTGCCAGTTAAACAGAAGTCCCAATGCTATTATGGGCTACTGAACTCTCTTAGGATATTTTGCTGAGTTTACACACCTATAATATTCAAATAACGGAACTTAGCAAAAAAAGGGTATACAGATGAATGTCCATTTTGTATCTGTGTATTCAAAGTGGTTAGGATAGATATATAGTTACATTCTCTTAATGAATAGAATGATTTGTTCTAATGGTGTTTGTAAATAGGATCTCAAGTCCGCATCTTGTACAGCAATTAACCACTAAGAAGAATGTATGCAGTGTGTTAATTATTGAAACTGTCCTAGCGATTTGATTTGAAACTGTCTCATTGCTATTTGTTTATCAATAAAATTATGAAAAAAAAAAGTAGCAGCAGCCCACTGGGCCATGATGTTGACAGTGTTTTGTTTTGTTTTTGGTACAGGGTCTTGCTAAAGTCTGCACTACATGTTATATAAACATCCACACTCTAAGTCTAAAATTCTCAGATGAAACATGGTGATAACTTAAAATTCATCTTGCTAATGGCGTGGTGGTGCACACCTGTAATCCCAGCACTTGGGAGGCTGCAGCAGGAGGATTGCTGTAAGTTTGAGGCCAGCCTGGGCTACATAGTGAGTTCAAGGACAGCCTGATACATACTGAGACTCTTTTTCTCTCTAAGAAAAATGGATTGTTAGGCTTATGATGAGCAATGTCTTGAATGTTTCCAAATTGCCCAAGAGAATCTTAACAAATAGGTAGAAAAGTGATGAGAGCTCAAGGGAAGGTAGACAAGTGCGAGGGAAATTCACAACTCCTTCTTGACTCAATTCAGATTTTGAAAGAAGGAAAAAAAATGTGTGTTGCACATGGTAGACTTGGACAATTGTACTGCTGATTTCTAGTGATCAACTGAAAGGAATAGTTAATGCTTATTTTTTTTTCTTCTTCTTAATTTGTTCTACCAATTTTGTATGCTTATAGCTGGTAATCTGAACAACTAATTTGAAGACTATAATAGGCAATACAACAATTGTTGAATTCCTGTCACTTTGTTTAGTGAAATTCTTTATCATTTCATTTTTTTACTAGTTTTTATTCTTTTAAAAAGTAAAAATTATACAGATTTTCCAAATAAGATAATAGGAAATTAACAAAGGTTGTTACATTGCATATTGTTGTCTTCCAAGTAGTTGCTCAGATTACCAAATATAGGCATGCAATATTGATCAGACAATATAAGCACTAACTGTTCCTTTCAATAAACCAATAGAAATTAGGGGTACGATTATCTTAGCTATTGTGTGTGTTTGTGTGTATGTATAGATATAGATAGAAAGATAGATAGATAGATAGATAGATAGATAGAGAGATAGAGAGATAGAGAGATAGAGAGATAGAGAGATAGAGAGATAGAGAGATAGATAGATAGATAGATAGATAGATGATAGATAGATGATAGATAGATAGATGATAGATAGATGATAGATAGATAGATAGATGATAGATAGATAGATAGATAGATAGATAGATAGATAGATAGATAGATTTCTCCCTTCTTTCCTTCTTTTCTCCTTTCTCCCATCCCAGTTGCTCTTTCCTGTCCAATTCTGCTCTTGAACTTCAGGGCCTGTCCTTTCTTACTGTAGTAGAACCTGTTGCTCTAGGACACAATAGTGGGGTGGTTAAGCCTAGGCTTTGCTGCTGCCTAACCTGGAAGATGAGGGAGAAGGACCAACAATTACTACTTACTTTATGTGAGAAAATTGTAATTGAGAAAGAAAGCAAAGAAAAACCCTTTACTTAGATCAATCAGTGAATAACCTAATCTGTCTTTTCATCAGCAAAAAGCAAAAGATATGGATGGTTCTAGCACAACTCTGGCAAATGAATTTAACTCCACACCTACTGACCCCAAAGAAACTGATCCACAAATAGGCCTTTGTGACTGATGATGTAGTGCATCAGTGACACATATGACCACACCCAGGCAGGGAAGCAGAGCTGGCTTTCTTCTCTAGAGTGGAGCTGAGATGGTTCTATCAGGTGGTCCCCACCCTACTGCTGGGATGACAAAGCTATGTAAGCAAAGGAAGCTACTACAAATATTACAAGAAAAGGAGAAAACCAAATGACTGGACAACTATGCAGCACAGAGTAAGAGTCATGGCTTATTTCAAGAATGTGTCTTAAATTCTTCACGTTGAATTTTAAGAGAATTTTATTGTGTACTTTGTAAGTAAATATCTGGAATTCAGCCAGACAGAAATTCCAGTGAAATAACCACACTGCTGAGACTGTACATTCTGAAGAGGGCTGCAAGAGTATTAGCTAAATAAATAATTTATTAATGAAATTTCCTTTTTTAATGGTCTTAACAAAAATTAATTTCATGTGCACATTACAGTAACAGTTTATAATAAGAATTCTCTGAAATGTCATGTAAGTTATTCTAATGAGCACATGTTATTGGTTGCTTCCTGCAGAGAGATTTCATAGTTTTCCAAATATTCTCTCAAAAGAATGCAAAAGGTGATAATCCCTTTTAGTAATTGGAGATAAGTTAGTGAATGTCTATCTGCAAAAGATATGGATAAGGGTCAGGGCATGGGGACCCATTCCTATAATCCCAGCACCCTGGGGTGTTAAGGTAGGTGGATCACTAATTCAAGCCCAGCTTGGGCAACTTAGCCACTTTGAGACCCTGTCTCAAAATAAAAATAAAGAAGGGCTGAAGATGTGATTCAGCATGAAGGCCTTGGGCTCCATCCCCAGTACTACTAAAAAAAGTTATTAATAAGAGAACAATATCTTTGACAGCTAGGATAATTCTTTGGGAGGCAATCCTGTGATGTTAAGAAAACTGTTTGGTGGCTAGTTGGTAGCATGTTATCAACTAGTTCTCCAGTGTTGAACTATCGTGGAAAGAGATTTCAGGTAATCCAGATAGGACTATTGACAGCAAAGAGATCTGCATTGGAACCATATTAGGGATCCTGCTCAAGATTCAGGAAAGCAAGAGTTGCTTAAATTCAAGTGCTGCTGGGTTGGATCTCAACATCTCCCACTGCACAACAGGAAAAAGAAATGTCCGACGTCAATTTTGTTGCAAAGTCTCTCCCCTGCAGTCACATGGACATGCACTGCTCCCATCTCATCTCATCCCAAGGCACATACTCTGTCAGCAACCATTAAATGACTAAATGCTGGTGCCGGAGGGGGTATAGTTTATTTAAAGAGTCCCAAGAGTGGGTGGGCAATTATTTCCACAGGTCTCCTCACCCTAACCAAACATCCTTGTGAAATGCCTTCTTCACAAAACTTTCTTCTCCCATAATCATAAAATTGAAAAGTGCTAACCCTGGAGAAATGCTGGAGGTCATTGACTGCACTGCCCTTACTTTAACAAATGTAGAAAGAGATAAAATGAACTTTCTCAGAGAAGGGTAGGGCTGACCTTTCTTTCCAGTGTTCCCTCCTCTGCATTCTTCAGAAACAATGATCTTTACAAACCCGTTTTGCTTTTTGACACTTTTTCTAATAAGCAGACATTTAGGAATTTGTTTTTTATTTCATCCTGCATGATTAAGTCACAGGTTCAACTTTCAGATTAATTTCTCTAACAGCTTTGCCCACTCACTATGCTCAGTAACTGTGTACTAGCTAGATTAAATTCCCAACTCTTGAGGGACTGCCAAGTACTTGGAGTGTTTATTTATATTAAGAACAAATTCAGAGTTCTACAACTTCAGATAGTTTGTAGGTCACCAATAATGTACTCTAAGCAACTTGTTCACCAATAATGTACTCTAGAAATGCAGACGTCGAAAAATAAGATTTGATTCTAATAAAACCAAACAACTGGAAAAACTAAATCTTTCCTTAAATTCTCATGACAGTGTTAGAAGTCATTATGTTTCCCATAAACCTCCCTTGTTCTAAGCAAAGCTAGGATTTGTCTCAACTAGAAGAAAATTACTGCACATGCCAAAGGCTACTTACCTTTTAAGTTGTGCTGTTCTCCCCATTATGAATGAAACTGTTGCCTTTTACCAACATGATTTGCTAGACCAGACATGTAACTAAAGAGCAGTTTGCCTCAGAACACCATGTGCCCTGTTCCCGGATACCAAGAGTTAATTACGCTATAATTTTTCAAACAAAAAAGTTCATCAACATTTTTTCAGTTTTTCAGCAAAGACTATTATGAATACTTATCAGAGTTAAAACTGGTACCAATTAAGAGAAATGACAGAATTTTAATTCTTCAGAGATGTTAAAAAGTCAAATAGTCACGTTCAAACAAAATCAAATAGAGGGATTCTGGGAAGTCATTGGAGTGAATGTCTCAAAAATGTTAATGTAAGAATTAAAAATATTAGTCAGTTATCGTTCTATCACTAGTCAGCACTATGGAGCAAGCTACACAAATTGAAATAATTGCAGGCTAGATTAAAGGAAAAGCAATACGTAATCTGATCTAAAATCTAGCACTAAAGAGTTAAGGTTGTACTTCAAAATACATCAGATTTGTATATTGATTATTTCAAGCTGAAGTCATTCAAGAAATTGTAACCTTAGAATGGGCCCCTTGACTTGTCTTCCCCACATATAGCAAGCCATGAGGAGGGATGACCTTTATATATTAAGGTGCAAAAGTAGTTGTGATCACCAAAGACTCATAACTGAGGCTGTAATGTTCTAAATCAACAAAGTCACTGAAGTAAAATTTTTCTTTGAGCAACTTCTAAATCCCCCATATACCTTATCAACATTCATGTAATTAGTTACCCTAGTCCAAATATCAGTTTGTCCTGTGTCCCCTCAGAAATTTATGATTCCTTGTCTAAAAACTGAAAGTACCTTACTTTCCTCATTTCTTTGGACTTCTCCTTCAGTGAAGATCCCAAAGTACATGTAAAATTAATAACTTACATGCTTTCCTCATTTATCAGCTCTTATACTAATGTGTTTTCTAGATGCAGCCAAAGGGCCTACAGGATAACTAACTGGCAACAGAAAGGATCTCTCACTCCCCTGTGGGAGCTATAAAGGACATCACCTGGATAGTTGAGGACTTCAGTTTGGACCTAAGAGTCTACTGTAGATAACAGAAATAGATCAATGTTAAATTTAAATTCATCAACGAATGCTTTGGTTGCCCAATGTCAGAACAGGGAAGTAGAATTAGAACCAAGAAGTTTGTCTACAGAGACATCTTCATCATTCTCAATCTTAAATGGGATGCAAAGCCCATCAATCACGTGGTAGTGATTATTAGGTAAGATTCAAAGAAGGAATGGAGGTGGAAATGGAGGTGAAGGTCTTGGCTCTTCAAAAACGTTAACATTGGGGGCCTGGCCCTAGCTCAGTCCTTTAAGTGGCTGCTTCCACAAAGCTGTCAGCCTCACGTTGCTGGAGTTCGAACCTCACAACTCTCCCGCTGGCCAAAAGTGCCCTGAAGGCATTCAAGGAAAAAAAAAAAAAAAAAAAGAATGTTAACATTGTGAAACATTCTGGCCAGTAAGTTGGGGAAATGTTCTAACTTACAGGAAAATAGGAAACGAAACAAGTTTTCCTCCCTGCCTTGGATAATCTCTCTGGGTCCAAGCAGGAGTTGTCTTGGAGAGAAGTCACAGCCCTTCTAGATGTGCTGCCACAGACTTCCACCTACAATGTTTCACATCTTTGTATCAGGGTCACAAGGTATAAAAGTTGTTCTGGAAGTCAAAGAAAACTACTAAAACCTAAAGATAGCACTGATGAATTCACTAATATGCCTTTAGAGACCATGGAAGAAAATTTCCAAACCATAAGAAAAAAATTTAAAACACAAATAAGGGACATTTATAAAACAAACAATTATGATTTAAAAAGCTCACCAAGATATATCCATATTAAATTGACAGATGCTCACCAAAAACAAAGCAGAATTTTTAAAACAGCCAGTATAGAGCAAAAACAAAATCTCATATAAAGATAACCCAGTTAAAATCATGGCAGACCTCTCAGCACAAACCTTGAAGGCCAGAAGAACTTGGAATGAAGTATCTTAAGTCCTAAGAGCAAATAACATCCAACTCAGACTAACTTATCATTCAAATTCAGTGAAGAAATAAAGTTTCCACTAAAGAGACCAGCTCAGAAGAAATGCCTTGTTTCTCTATTTTGATAACCAGTACATCTCAGTAGCACATCTTAGTGTTAGCAACCTCAACTCTCCAATTAAAAGGCACAGATTAGCAGAATGGCTCAAAACACAGAATCCAATAATTTGCTGCATTCAAGGGACTCATCTATTTCAAAAAGATATTCACAGACTAAAAATTAAGGAAGGCAAACATTGCAGGAATCAGGACCCCCAAAACAAGCAGGGGTTGCACTTCTATCAGACATGGTAAACTTCAAGCTAAAACTGATTAGAGGAGACCAAGAAGGTCACGACATACTAGTTAAGGGAACAATCTAACTAGACAAGATAACATTGATAAATATATATGCACCAAACACTGGAGCACCTGAATTCATAAAACAAAAACTGGTGAAATTAAAGATTAGATAAACACTAACACAGTCATAGTAGGGGATTTCAACATACCACTTTCACAAAGAGATAGATCAACTTAAAAAGTGTGTGTCAGAGTTGAACCATATATTTGAACATATGAGCTTAAATGGATGTATGCAGAGTTGCATCCCTCTACAAGAGTATATCTTCTTTACAGCAGCACATGGTACTTTATTTTTTCCAGAATTTCACATACTAGTCCACAAAGTCTTCTTAATTAAATGCAAAAAATAAAAACGCCCCATGCATACTATCAGATCACTGTGTAATGAAAATAGAAGTCAGCAGGGTGTGGTAGTGCATGCTTATAATCCCAGCACATGAGAGGCTGAGGCAGGAAGATTGCTGAGAGTTCAAGGCCAGCCTGGGCTACATAATCAGACTTTGTCTCAAAATACACAGAGCAAAAATTTAACTGAAGTAATATTTTTAAAACAAAATAGAAATCAATGACAGAAGCAATTTTGAAACAGGCAAAAGCTTCTGGAGAGTTGATAATATACTCTTAAACAACAAATAGGTCACAGAAGAAATCAAAGAAATTCAAAATTTCTGAAAGTTAATGCCAATGACAGTCCAGTGTGTCAAAATCTCTGGGACACTATGAAAGCAATTCTAAGGAAAATTCATAGCAGTCAATGTTCGCATTAAGAGAATAGAGTACATTCAAACAGACAACTGTATAAAAAACCTCAAGATATTTGAGAATCAACAAAAAAGCCTTGGTTTGAAACTGAAATTAAGGGTAAATTATAAAAATGATTTTATAATTGATTGTGGAAATCAATGGAACTAAGGTTAAAGAAGTAGTAAAAAAAAATTGAAGAGGTGGTTCTTTGAAAGAACAAATAAAATCAATGAGCCCCTAACAGGACTTACCAAGAAAAAGGGAGAAGACTCACATCAATGCCATTAGAAATGAAAAAGGTAGGGGCTGGGGAGATGGCTCAGTAGAATAAGCACTTGCCTAGCAAGCACAAGGGCCTGAGTTCAACCTCCGGTTCCACCAGAAAAAAAAAAAAAAAAAAGATAAAAGATATAAAAAGAAAAAGGTGCAACCCCACAGACAATGTGGAGATCCAGAAAACAGATAGTAACTGCTTCAAAAAATTATGTTCCCTCAAATTAGCAGATTTTGAAGAGATGGACGTACTCCTAGACACAGACTACAAAAACTAACCCAAGAAGAAATAAATATGCTAAACAAACCAATAACAAGTAATTAAATTGATACAGTCATAGAAAATCTACCAATTTTAAAAGCTCAGGACCTGGTAAATTCAATGCAAAATTCTACAAAACATGTAAGGATGCTATATCACAAATATTCCCAAAACAGTGATACATGCCAATGTTTATAGCAGTACAACTCAAAATCGCTAAATCCTGGAAACAGCTAGTATACCCATCAACAGGTGATTACTCACCAACAGACGGTTGGATAAAAAAAAAAAAAATGTTATCTAATGGAATACTACTCTGCTATAAAGAATAATACATTTGAGATATTTGTAACAAAAATGAATGTACCTGGAAAATATAATGCTAAGTGAAATAAACCAGACATACACGTTTAAGTAGCATATGGTGTCTCTCATTTGAGTGAGGCAAAGTACAAGCAAAAAGAGTAATAAAGGATGGATAGAATGGGACAAGGGATGGATCTCTTGCAGTAGGGAGGTGGTCCAAAGGGAAAGTGTGAGAGGCAAGGTGGAGGGGAAACGGAAATAAGTGTAATAAAAATATAAAAGGGGTTTTTAAAGAAGAAAACAAGCTGTGATAAGTACATGTAACCATTCCCCAAGATGATTGTAAACTGTATGAACTGCGAACCTGTACATATATTTTGTAAAAAGAGAGCTACTAATACCTGAACTAATTTCTTTAAAGCATGAGTCACTTTCTTTGACTGATACTTGCTTCATTTTTCCCAGATTCCTCAGATTAAGGAAGAGCCAGCACCAGGCCCCAGTCTGAGGCAAGCTTTGTTTGCTGAAACCATCTTCCTGCTCTACCACTGAGCACCTTTTTTCCCATTTTAAGTACTAAAGATATAGTAAAAATTATGGGTATCCATTGACTTGAACAGAGCTCCTCCTTAGACCCCTGTCAATTGAATAATCACATGCTATAAGTACTTTCATCTTCAAGAAATCAAGAGCGAGGTAATAGCCAAATCCCACAGAGGCCACTCTGAGGCAGCATACTGAGCAAGCCCCTCCTACTTTTGCTCTTAACAAGCAAAGTTACCCAATGCACTGCAGACAAGAATGAAAGCCCAGGCATTGATTTTTTTTTAAAATCTCTCTCCTGCAGTCACATGGATGTGAATTAACATCTTTCCTCATCTCTGAGACAAATGTCCTGTGGGCAACAATTAAGTGATGAAATGATCTGGTCGTGGTAGAAGGAACATCATTTACTTAAAGAAGGTTGAGAGTGGGTAGGGAATGATTTCCAGAAGCTTCCCCTCTCCAGCCAGATCTTATCTGTGTTATATCTTCTTCATAGAGCCTTCTCCTGCAATCATTAAATTAAATAGTGATCAGACTGAAAGGAATGCTAAGAGTCATTGGCTCCAGTGTCCTTGTGCCAACAGATGCGCAGAGAGACGTGTGTAAGCCCACTCCCTACCCCACCCCAACACTCCTTTCTGTTTATATTTCCCTCCTGGATACAGATAGTTAATTTGAGCTTTCCATCTTTCCTAATGAAGGTCTGTGTTATAGGATTCTGGCAACGCTGATATTTTCAATAGCATTCCCAAAGCTTTAGTACTTAGGGATGAGATTAGGCTACATCATGATTTCAAAAGCCATTACAATTTCTGACCATTAATTATTGATTGGAAATGTTCTTTGAAGTACAAGATTCTAGATGGAAGAAACTTGGGGAGCAGTCATCTAATTAATCCTTTCTTTTTGTCAATGTTTGAAATCAAGACTCAGAAAGACCAAGCAACTTATCCAAAGTAACTTGCTTTTATACATCTGGGTATTTTACTAGATTATATTTATTTCTTCTTAAATTACTTCAAATAATCTAAAATAACTAGTACTTAAGAAATGTAACACATCAAAAAAAATTTCTTTTTCTGAAATTAGAATAACAGAAGAGTAAGAAAAAGAAATGTACGAACATCAGAAACTCATTAGACCTCCAGTTCTGGCCTAACTGAAACATTTTTAAATGCAAGGAAGAACTGACATCAGAGGAAAAACCAAGACAACAACATTACCATTATTTCTGACATAACTCTGAAATACCATTAAATGAATTTTCTATTTAAGCCTTCCAGCCCAAATTTACATACTTGGTTAATAGACTTGTTTAAAGGCAAGATGTTTTTAAAATTGTTTCCAGCCTCAGTCACATTCCTTTATTCTGAAAGCAGGTTTCCTTGTAATCTAGCCATTAATTTAATTCATTATTCTTAAACCTATGACACAGTCCAGGTGCAAATGAGGTTCTTAAATTTCTCCTAGTTTACTGATCAATTTCCAGTAACTTGAGGAGTTCATCGTTGGTCCTAACACCTCTCATTTTTGGGCTCACAACCTCTCTCAGGTACATTAATTCAACTTCTTGTCCAGGAAAAGTTTTACCATGCACTGCTGGGTGTAATGACTTCACTTGAAAGACTGTAGAGAAACGAGCATCAGAGACCTGAATACTTCATGTAAGAGCTTCTTATGTGCCAGGCATCAGGCCCCACATTTTCCAGCATGGTATCGTTTACTCCTCGGCAGAGAATTCAAAGGAATGAAACAGATTCCTTTTTCTTTCTTTTTTTTTTTTTTAAATGTATTTAGTACAAGGTCTACAGGGTCTCAGTACACAGATAGCACTTATCATGACTCATAGTGCTCCTGTTTTCAGCCTCCCAAGCACTGGGATTACAGGCATGCACCACCACTCCCAGTCTCAATCCTGTTTTAGCATGCCCTGGGGGTGAGGCCAGCACAGCAGGCCAGGGATCAAGTCCCTGCCCCTGTGTCTATCTAAGCAGGCTCTTTATTTATTTATTTTATTTATTTATTTTTTTTTAATTTTTTTTATTTTTATTTTTATTTTTTTTTTTTTTTTTGCGGAACCGGGGATTGAACTCAGGTCCTTGCACTTGCCAGGGAAGCGCTTATTCCACTGAGCCATCTCCCCGGCCCCTAAATGGAAGAAGGATTTTTTTTTTTTTTTTTTTTTTTTTTTTCTCCTCGAATGCCTTCAAGGCACTTTTGGCCTGCGGGAGAGTTGTGAGGTTCGAACTACAGCAACCTGAGGCTGACAGCTTTGTGGAAGCAGCCACTTAAAGGACTGAGCTAGGACCAGGCCCCCTAAGCAGGCTCTTTAATCCTCTGAGCTATCTAGCCAGCCCTCCAGATTACTTTTCATGGCAGTGCATAAACTTAGTGTTGTGTCAAGTAGGAGAGAAAATGATTTCTTGTTTCAAGGAAGAACTTTGGGAATCCTGAGGTGTAAGACCCATAATGCTAAGTACTTGGCTTTTAAGCACATGCTGTCTTGGGCTTCTCTAGTCTTGTCCTCCTGTACCGACATCTATGCAGATATGTTTCACGGGCACGTGTTTCCACTTTTTCTTATGCGAATGGATTGTTTCCAGACTACTTTGTGATCTCTGAGAGATAGAACTGTACTCTGGTCACTCCCTTTCTTCACAAAGCAGTAAGTAGATGCATTTCTCCCACTAACTGCTCAACAAACACTTATTGAAAGAAATTTGAGTCAAAGAACTTCAAGGGGGATCATAGTGCACAAGGTGAAAATATTTGTCCTATGGAGCAACTCAATGTCCTTAACAATAATTACTTAATAGGAGCAACAACTACTTAAGTTAATTAGACTATTTAAGTATATTCCATGAGATCATTGTAGCATCTTTCATTGCAAAAAAGCTAACTTATCATGACTCAGTTGAAAACGTGTTCTTCAACCTAAGAACTACTTTTGTGCCATTCTAAATTTACATTCCAACTTGCCATCTCTGTCAGTAGTTTACGTAGACCTGTTCTCTTGGGTTTAATTGTTTAGAAGGCTTTTGGAGCTGTATTAGAATGGTCTTAGATTTGTTTGTGTTTTGATTTTGTGAGTTAGTTTTGGGCTAAGCCCTTTACCTAGAGAACATTCACTTCAATCTAGATAGACTGGGCTGGGGCAATAGCTTGGTAGTCTAAATGCCTGCTTGGCAAGTGCAAGGACTCCAGCTTGATCCCCAGTACTACATGCCATGCTGACCCTTGAACCCTGGTGCACTATGCAATCCTGAAACTCAGTGTGGTTGTGCATGCCTGTAATCCCAGCACTGAAGAGACTGAGACAGGAAGATCACTATGAGTACAAGCTGTACAGTAAGACCCTGTATCAAATAAATAAATACATTTTAGGGGCTGGGGAGATAGCTCAGTGGAATAAATGCTTTCCTGGCAAGTACAAGGTCCCAAGCTCAATCCCTGGTACCACCAAAAAATAAATAAATAAATGTTTAAGATACAAAAAAAGTCTAGATAGACTGTTCACTTCTTGATTCATGTTGGAAAGCCGAAAGCTCATAGATTTGAATCTTATGTCATTTTCCTAAGTGCTATCATTAAATCAACTTATAAAAATACATTGATAATACAATGTCATAAGCACTATTTAGTTGCTTCACAACAATAAGCAGTGTTTGGGACCATACAGACCTTGGGAGAAACTAGACTAGACATATATGTTATGGGCTGGTGTGCTTATACCTTTGTGAGAAAAGAATTGAGCCCTTAATCCCCATATATGTCAGGTGCAAGACACAATAATACAGTGTCTAAAAGTAATGCATTTAACATACAAATATACATGTACAATATTAGTTCCATTGCTGGGACAAAATATCTGATGTACACAACTTTTAAAAAAGAATGTAATATTGTGGGACTGTCCTGCTTCAAGGTTGTATATTGTGAGATTTTTGGACTTATGTGTAAACATAAGAAGTATATAATTCTTTATGCCTATTTTTAAAATATATTCTAATTTTTAAATGTTTTTTTATCATATTCTGTAGGGACTTAAAGTTCAACATATCAATACTTGAGGAAAAATACCTGTTCCAT
>NW_004524598.1:13570635-13580132 GCF_000260255.1 Octodon degus | reverse complement strand
CAATGTGTTAATTATTGAAACTGTCCTACCAATTTGATTTGAAACTGTCTCATTGCTATTTGTTTATCAATAAAATTATGGGGGAAAAAAAGAATGTATTTTGTTCACAGTTTCATAAGGCTTAGTCCATGGTTGCCTGTGTGTGATGGGTACCTTTTCCTTTCCTTTTCCTCTTCTTTTACAGCCTTAGAGCACTTCTGTCCTATAGAACAGAGCTTCAGTCCAAATGCAAATAATAAAAATGAGAATGAGAATAAATGAGCAGCTTCTGTCTGCTAACCCCACTCAGTGTCAAAGTACTAGCAATGCAAGACTGTTGATTCCAGAATAAGACACTGAAATTTGCCCAGAGAAAAATCATTGGTGTATTCATTATTTTTTGCAGCATAACAAAGCACCCCAGAAGTTAGTGTTTAAGACAACAAACATTTTATTTGCTCACAATTATGTGAATTGGGTCCATGGTTCTTCTGCTGGACTCACTTGGAGCACCCAGTTGCACTCATCCATGACCTCACACTGGTTGGAAGCTCTAAGAGAGCAACACTTGCACTTCTGTAAATTGTTACTGCCTGTGGTGCTGTCTTTGTGTCTCTGTTGAGCTAACCAGAGCTCCTTTGGCAAGAGCATTCCTGGAGGACTGGATTCTCTTGAGGCATAGATTTCAGTACTGAATGCTGTCTTTTACTCCCCTGTATTCTACTGCACAAGCAAGCAGAAAGGCCAACCCAGAATGAAGGGCAGAGAGGAATGCAGAACAGTCTCCATCTGTTGACAGGAGATGTCAGTCATCCTGCAAAGGGAAGTATGTTGGGGAGAGGAGGGCTTTTGTAATCATCTTCATGCACAAATGACCACTGTCAGTCGCAACAAGAAAGTACCTAGTAAGTACTTTTTTAAGGGTTATATGTCCTTACTTTGTGAAAGTGGTTGGTTATTTATTCTTCTAGGAGAAAGTAACAGTAGTATAGACTAGAAGTCTTATGAGTGGAGAATCAGTTAAGCCATGGTTTAGAACAAACTCTGAAGTGCACCATGGAAGGCAGTAGGCGTATTGGTTTTAGTTTTCAGTGGAATTGTCATTTCTCTTTGACAAAAGGATATAAAACATAGTGGTATGGAATACTGATTTTTTAAGGAAATCTTTCTAAACACAGTTAAATCATTACAGAACTGGGTACTAACCAAATGGAAAACATTCTGCACCAAGGAGTTGGAAAGAAAACTTTATTACACTAGCTGGCGGGTGGAGGATCACTTCCAAAGCGTCAACCAAGAGCTGGCTTGGAGCTTGGTTTATATGTTTTGCAAGCAGAGGATACAAAAGCTTAAAAATGTGGTGAAATTTTTTAAATTTATTTTTAAAGAGAATAAAAATAGTAAAAAAATTAGAAATGGTACAGAATTTCATTAAGCAAAATACTAGGAATTCAACAATTGTTATATTGCATAATGTTGCTTCAAATTAGTTGTTTAGATTTCCAGATATAAGCACAAAAAGTTGGTTTGAAAAATCATAAGAAATTTAAAAAGGGAAGAAAAAAATGTAAGCATTAACTGCTCCTTTCAATAGACCAGCAGATATCTTCAGTACAATTACCCAAGCTATGATAGCATCAGCATCAGCATCCTTGCTGGGCAGAAAATCCTTGAAACAAGTTATCAAACAGAGTATACTCAGAGGCCAGACACAGGAGTTAGGGATGCATAGCCTCAAAGGTCTCCAAAAGAAATCAGATCAGAAAGTGGACTACACAGGAGACTAATAGGAGAATTATCAGTCATCCGGGGTTCTAGTAATGCCACCCATCCATGTTGGAAAATCTCCAAGGAACTCCATTTCTTAAGCCCTTTGTTCAAGGAGTTTTTGGAGGCATCAGAGGTTTTTCTTTTTTAATTACACCAGATTTGTTTGCATAATAACAACATTCCTCTTCTAAGAACAGGCAAGTACCTCCTTGTTGAGCAGCTAAGATCTACAGCTTTTCTGTTCTGTACAACAACCATGAATAAAGAATCAATTTGTTCTTGGAGGGTGTCAATAGAATTGTTTTTGTCTTTTTGTTTTGTTTTGTGTT
Organism: Octodon degus; assembly: GCF_000260255.1. Classification (NCBI taxonomy): domain Eukaryota; kingdom Metazoa; phylum Chordata; class Mammalia; order Rodentia; family Octodontidae; genus Octodon; species Octodon degus. The sequence continues at coordinate 13,578,054 of NW_004524598.1, read as the reverse complement.
TGTTTGTTTGTTTGTTTTGTTTTGTTTTTGTTTTTGTCTTTTTGAGACAGGTGCTCACTATGCAGCTCAGGCTAACCTTGAGCTCACTTTGTAACCCAGCCTGGTCTCAAGCTTGCAACAATCCTCCTACCTCAGTCTTCTGAGTGCTGGGATTACATACATGGGCCACCATACATGGCTACTGTGGTCAATAGAATTTTGAACATTTGTAAAGTCTCCTATCATTTGGTTTGTCAACTGGATATATTGACATTGTCCTAACTCAACAGCCATTGCACTCATGGTGAGACCTCCTGCTGTTACTGTTCTGGCCAGGATAGGTAGAAACATGTCTCCTTCTTGGCAGGACACAGGGAAAATCAGGGAGCCTTGGTTACCTGGATAGATGTTGAAGACTGGGATCAGCAAAGCCACACCACAGGCTCATGTTCTGTGGGGGAAGATACGTGGTAGATCCCATCAGAGCACACAAAAAATGTTGCATAATTTGCCTGAGCAGGGTGTTGGGCCAGCTTAAAGAGGCACAGTCAGCTGATATATTGGGGAAGCCTTCATTTCCCAAGAAGCAAGTGGAGTTTCCCATTATTTGGGCTGGGGAAGCTAGGAGTAAGTTGATCAGCAACTCCACTATGTTATAACCAAGAGGCCTTTGGGATCAGTATGAACACTCAATAGGACACGGCAGTGAGCAGCATACAATCTGCCCCCAAAGTTGGATCAACTTATTGGAGGACAGTCTGGGTCTCACTAACTAATTGTAACAGTTCTGGAGTGAATGAAAAGTGGTCTTTGATAGTGGTTTTGATTGTAGAAGCTCTGAGGTTTGTGAAGACCTTAGACATGGGGACCCAGATAGTGGAGATAAAAAAGCTTTTGGATTTGAATTAATATACCAAGGTCTTCCCATTAAAACATGAAAAGAAGTTGGCCAGATTGGGCTACTTGCAGGCAGAAGAAAGCAGCTTGAAGTCTAGGCAGGAAAACCAGCTGGCATGAGGAGGGAATAAGTCCTGGAGAATATTCAGATTTGATACCATTGGGTATGAAGTTATGCTCGCTGCATTAACAGTAAGGAGCTCTTACACTGGTCAGCAGTCCTCACCAGGCTTTTTGATGTGAGGTAATGGAGTGTCGTAAGGTGATTGGCAGTCTATTAGAAGTCGGGGGTGGGGGGCGGGCAGGGAGATAAATGCTTACCTAGCAGGTGCAAGGTCCTGAGTTTGATCCCTGGTACCACCAAAAAAAAAAAAAAAAAAGTCCAATTTATTTTAGGTAGGCAATATGGCCTGGATGCTGAGTCTGGCTTCTCTGGACATGGGATGTTGCTCTATATCAGTGGATGTGATCATGGGACTGAGGCCAATGATTATGGGGACATAGTTTATGGTAAGCTCCAGGGATGAATCTTCAGCCCATAATCCTGGGATCAGGGTCTCTGGATCCATGTTGATTATAGTTTCTGGTTGGCATAGTCACCATTCTGCTTCCTGTTGGGATGTTTAGGGTCAATATCTGACCTGGAGTCTCTAGTTGGAGAGTGAAGGAGGACAGTTTGTCCAGATCAAAGGATACAGCAGCCCTCATTTTCATAAGAAGATCACATCCTAAGAGAGGTATGGGACATGCAGGCATATATAGGAACTGGTGGCTGATGAGATGGCCTGCAACCTCACAGGATAAACTGTGACAAAAAATTCTTATCCAGGGATACTCCTGTGGCCCTCATTACCTGAATTTTCTTGAAAGTCAAGGGCATGATGGGTTGAGTAACAATGCAATATTTGGTTTCAGTGTCTACTGTGAAAGTCATGAGTTTTCCCCAAATTTTGATCATGACTACGGGCTCCCAGGGGCTCAGTGAAATAGAGTCTGTCTTAATCTTTTCCTTTGTCAAAAAGCAAAAAGAGGGATGGCTAGATAGCTCAGTGGAATAAAGAGCCTGCCTAGGCAGACATAGGGACCGAGGTTTGATCCCTGGCGTGCCATGCTGGCCCCACCCCTGGGGTGCAGTGATTGAGACTGGGCATGGTGGTGCATGCCTGTAGTCCCAGCACTTGGGAGGATCACTATGAGTCCAATCTGTGTAGTGAGACCCTGTACTAAATATATATATATATATATATATATATATATATATATATATATATGCAAAAAGAGAGGATTTGGTTGGAGAAGTACATTTGATTGATTGGACTTCAAATTTATCTCATAGGCAAATGTAGTCAGGGTCTGGGGTCTCTGGATCCATGTTTATTATAGTTTCTGATGTCCTTTCATTTGATGATGTCCAAATTGATGTCCAAATTGATTACAGCAGGTACAATTGACTGTCGGTGAGCAGATAGGGACAACCACCAGATTCAAGTTGGAAAGGAGTTTTGTTTGCTTTTTCTGGTACTCCTCTTAGCAGCCACAGATGATGGGGATTTTGGGGTAAGGATTGCCCCATCCTAGCAGCCAAGAGAGTAGCCTGTTTTTGAGCATGCCAATCTACCTATCAGCAGCTCTGCTTTTTCTCCTCTTTGTCTCAATTTAGAAAGTCCCTTTGAGCTACCTGCAGGAGTTTGGTGGCATGTATGTCTGCAAGTCTGTCAACTTTCTGAATCTTTTTCCAAATGTCAGAGGAAGACTGAGTTATGAAGACTGAATTTACCATCTGTTGGTTCTCTGGGTCCTCTGGGTCAAATAGGGAATAAATGTAGTGGGGCTCACACAATTTCTCATGGAAACTGGTAAGGCTTTCAGTGGCCTCCTGAGACACTTCTGATATCTTTGACATGTTTATTGCTTTTTTACTTCCTTCTTGGAGGCTGGACAGAAGAACCAAACCGTATCACTTGAGGGCCTCATTGCTTTCTGGAGTGATATAGTTCCAATTTGGACTGGTTGATGGAAGCCTAGCTTTCACCCAAGCCAGAACTATGCCTGAGGCCTGAGCTCAAAGACAGTTGTAAGCCCCGTCTAAAATTCAGAGGCATTCTTTGGTGTTAAAAAGGGTCAGGAGAAATTGCTGACAGTTATCCCAAGTAAGGAGATGGGTCTGGGAGACCAGGAGGTCAATCAGAGCTTGAGCCAAACACAAACCAAAAACCTCCTATACAAGAAGACATCCCTGAAGAACGCTTTGCCTACAAAGACACTGACAGTAGTGATATTAGTAATAAAGCTACCCATTACAAGAGTTTATAAGGATCAATACAGAAAACAAAATTAAAACTTTTGAAATAGAAAATGACAAGATGCATAAGCAAAACATAATAGTAAATCTCCAGCTCATCCAGAACAAGTCCAGGGCATAGCAAAATAGAAGAAAATGGAAGACACACACCTGACACTTCTGAAATTATAGAAACTGAAATAAAGAAACAAATCCATGAAGCTATAGATGAAATCAGATCAGAAATAAACCCTCATGTAAAAAAAATAATTGTCAATATTCATAAAGGAATTGCTCAGTGAATCTACAGTAGAGACAAAAAATAAATGGTTATAGAGAAAGGTTGGAAACCATGAATGATCAAAATAGAAAAGAAATACAGTGCATGAAATGGATTCAAACAGTTATGTAGGGATTTTAAAACTACAATGAAAGCTGACAAAACTGCTTGAATGAAAATGGAGTTAACCTTTCAGACACTGAAGACAAAATAGTGGCTAGAAATCATGTAAGGAAAGCTATCTTAAAAATAACAAAGGATTAGGAAATAACAGTTCAACAACAATGACAGTTCAACAACAATGATGATGCAAAGAAAAATAATATAAAATTAATTGTTGTTAATAAAGGAGTCAACACAAATGACATAAAAATACTACTTACAGAAGTAATAGCAGAAAATTTCTCAAGCATGGAAAAAGAATCTGACATACATATAAGTGAGGCACAAAACTCTAATTAATGAAAACTAAAATAAATCTATACCCAGACATATAATAATCAATATCCCAGAAATTCAGCACAAGAATAAAATAATAAAACCTTTTAGAGAAAAGAAGTGGGCCAACTACAAAGGGAGGCCCATCAGAATCAAAGCAGATTTCTCAACACAAACACTCAAGTCAGGAGAGCTTCAAGTGAAGTATTTCAAGTCTTCCAAGAAAACCACTTCCAACTCAGATTGATGTGCTCTGAAACACTGTTTTTCAAAATTATTGCAGAAATAAGGTACTTCTATAATAAAGAATAACTGAAGAAATTCTTTACCACAAAACTACCACTACAAAGGATAATGAAATACTTTGTAGACATAAAAATGGCACATTTCCATGAAAAACAACAAAAAGAAATCACCAGACAGGCAAACAATTAAATGGAGGGGAAAATCAGGGAACCAAGTATGGGATAATACAATGACAAAGATAAACCACTACATATTAGTTGTAATCATCAATGTAAATGACCTTAATTCACCAATTAAAAGAAACAAACTGGCAGAAAGGATCCAGAAACAAGATCCAATAATATTCTATATATTAAGAGTTACAGAAACACACTTAACTCAAAAAGAAACTCATAAACTGAAAGTCAAAGAATGGAAACAAAACTCTATGTGACTCTGGGAACCCAGAAAAAAGCAGGTAGCTCTTCTGTTTGGAAACAATGTGAACATTAAATCAAGAATGATCACAAGAGACAAAGAAAGTCACTACAGGGCTGAGGAGATAGCTCAGCAGTCTAAGTGCCTGCCTGGCAAGTGCAAGGACACAGGTTCAATCCCCAGTATTACAAGCTGTGCCAGCCCTGGACAGGCATGCCTTGTCAGCCACCAAAACCAGGTATGGTGATGTACACCTTGAATCCCAGCAATGGGGATGCTGAGACAGAAGGATTACTAGGAGTCCAAGCTGTGTAGTAAGACGCTGTATCAAATACATGAATAATGGACTATAAGTCCCAGTGCCTTTGGGCGCACGGGGGAGGTGTGCATGTAGAAACCCTGGGTTGAAGGATCTCCTCAGAGCTCTGGACAGGACCCCAGCCCCTCTCAGTATCCTGAGGGCCAGCCTAGAGTGCTCAGCTTCGGAGGTTCAAGGGAAGCAGTGAAGATGTCTAATGAACCACCCTCTCCTTGTCCTGGGAGCCCCACAGCCCCACTGCTGGAGGCAAAAAGCGGAGCACTATCCACCCCAGGCCGTACCTCCCCAGCTGTGATGCAGCCCCCACCAGGCATGCCACTGCCCCCTGCAGACATTGCTCCCCCACCCTATGAACCACCAGGTCATCCAGTGCCCCAGACTGGCTTTGTCCCTTCCCCCATATGGGTGCAGAAGGTGCCTACATGGCTCCAGGTTTTTACCTTCCTCCAGGTCCTCATCCACCCATGGGCTACTACCCCTCAGGACCATATCCACCAGGTCCCTACTCTGGCCCTGGGGGGCCATGCGGCCACAGTTTTGGTCACTTCAGGGGCTGCCACCACGTGACAGTGCTGCAGGGAGAGATCTTTGAAGGTGTACCTGTGCAGACTGTGTGTCCCCATTGCCAGCAGGCTATCACTACCAAGATCTCCTATGAGATTGGACTGATAAACTTTGTGCTGGGTTTCTTCTGCTGCTTGATCCCCTGCCTCATCAACAACTTCAAGGATGTGACACACACATGCCCCAGCTGCAAAGCCTACATCTGTACATACGAGCACCTGTGCTGAGGGAGCCAGACTTGGACTCATCTGCCTGTCAGTCTAGCGCCATGCTTTGCTCCCCGCATTCAGTGATCATTTTCCCCATCACTTGGGGTAGTAAGCTGTGCCACTGTCCCCTGAAAATCCTGTCATCTTTGCCTTGCCCTAACCTGAGTATCTGACTCTTCCAGCAAAACTTCTGTTGGATTTAAGGCCAAGGGCCAATAGGTGGCAGGGACAGTAGCCCTAAGCTTGTGTGTTGCTGCTGGTTTGGTTGACATCTGTGATCTAGAAGGTAAGTTGGGAAGGGTCTCCTATTGGGGTTCCCATTCTTCCCTATAATGTTCAAACTTGGTCCTGGCTCTCCTTGGGACCAAAAACAGTGAGAGTAGTACTGGGTCCAGGCATTTCTGATCTTCTGGGCCAAGAGTAGGGCATTGTTTGAAGTCTCGCCTGGAGCCACACAGGACTGAGTTAAGCCCTGGGTTTGTTAAGGTGTATGCTGTACCTCTGCAGTGCCAGAGACAGGCATGACAGAATAACTGCCAGCTCTGACCCTCAGAACTCTCAGCTATGGTAACCCAGGAACTCCTAACTCCCTGTCCATGCGCCCAACATCCATCTGGTGTAAGGTAGCCAAGAGGGACTCATCTTCATGCATCTCCTTTTGAGTCAGTGTACAGATCCTGCTCTCTGGCCACATCTATGTGAACCACTATATTTTTCTGGGGCCAGAAGGAATACCCACAAATCTAGCCTGTCCTGTGTACTATGTTCTCATTGTGTGTGGGTGCATCCCCTTCCCATTAACTACTGTGTTCCAGGTAGGACAGATGGTATATGAGGGAACTCGCTGTAGCTGTAGTGAGATCTACAACACCCTCACATTGATTCTTTTCTCATTAAGTGTGGGCCCTTAGCTGACTTGCTGTCATTGTTCACACTCACATTGGGGTGTTCCAGTAGGAACATCTCTGGCACTGAGGTAGAAAGGAGAAGAGCAGAAATAAGCTCTGGGAGTACCCTAGTAGACACAAGCCCTGCCCTGGTTATAGCCCAAATCTGTCTTTATCTCCTGAATAGTTTGTGAATTTGCACCTCTCCTGATCTCACACTGCCACTACATGGCCTCCCATCACTGTGAATTGTGGCCTGGTCTCAGTTTGTAGTTTCTCATTAAATTGGCCCTTTCATTCCCCTGAGCTGGGCCTCTACTGTCTTGCCTGGCTTTCTTCTTTTCTGAGAAAGATGGTGAGTTTATATGTAAATATACTGGCAGGTAGGGGGCTGAACACAACTATCTGGCAACAACATTGATACATAGTGACTGCGAAAACCAGAATTTGATGTAGATCATGATTAAGAAATGCAGCTGTGACTAGCCCAGGGCAGGAGCTGACCTCAGCAGTGACCATAAAGTTACCTTCTTTCCTCAGATACTTGTTCCATCCACCTACACATTTTGGTGTACATCCATAGCTCCTGCAAGCTGGAGAACCCCTCCCCACAGCTTGGGCTTGGTGTTATCCTACCCTTAAAGTACAGACACTGGGTTAACAAGACATAGTCTGAGCATACAAATTCTAGACCTACCAATGAAGGTAGTGTGCTCAAACTGTAGTTTTAAGAAGTGTTTCCTCACAATTTAACCCCGTTTTGAATAAAACTTTTACAGTAATAGATTCCTATCAATAAAAATATTTAGGGGCTGGAGAGATGGCTCAGTGGTCTAAAGCACCTATTTAGAACAAGCTTAGCAAAAGCATCAGGGACCGCGGTTCAATCCCCCAGCACCACA
>NW_004524598.1:13554470-13570535 GCF_000260255.1 Octodon degus | reverse complement strand
CACACACAAAATAAATAAATAAATGTTAAAAAAATAAAATAAAATAAAATGTTGACCTTGAATGGAGGACCTTCTAAATTCACTGATTAAACCAAGCATTCAAATAAGACCCTGGTCAAGCTGGGGCTGAGACAGGAGGATTCCTTGAACCCAGGAGTTGGAAACTAGCCTGCATAACCTGAGACCCTGTCTCAAAACAAAAAGCAACATGGAGATCCAGGCATGGTGGTGCATGCCTATAATCCCAGCTCTTGGGAGACTGAGGCAGGAGATTGCCCCAAGTTTAAGGCCAGCCTGGGCTACAAAGCGAGTTACAAGCTACCCTTAACTACATAGTGAGACCCTGTCTCAGAAACAAAAAGAAGGGCTGGAGAGATAGCTCAGCAGCCTAAGCACCTGCCTGGCAAGTGCAAAGACCCAGGTTTGATACCCAGTACCACATACTGTGCTGGCCTGGAACCCAATGTGGTGGCACGTGCCTGTAATCCCAACACTGGGGACACTGAGACAGGAGGGATCACTGTGAGTCGGAACTGCATAGTGAGACCCTGTACCAAATAAATAAATAAAAGACTTTTAAAAATTAAAGAAAAGTCACTACATACTTGTTATGGGAAAACCCCAAAGGGAGGAAATAACAATCATAAATATATATGTAAAAATTATGGGACAAATTTTAATAGACATGAAAAATCAAATAAGCAAATGCAGGAAAACTTAACACCCCACTGTCATGAAAAGATGGGTAAGTTAGACAAAAAAATCAGCAAAGAAGTAACAGAACTAAGCCAAACTTGTGAACAAATATACTTAATAGACCTTTACAGAGTTTTCCATTCAATATCAGAATACACATTCTTCTCAGCCACACAAGGGATGTTCTCTAAAATAGATCATATAGGTCCGGGGAGATGGCTCAGTAGAATAAGCACTTCCCTGGCAAGTGCAAGGGCCTGAGTTCAATCCCTGGTTCTTCCAAAATAAATAAATAATTTTTAAAAATTAAATAAATAAAATGGATCATATACTAGCCCAAAGAACATGTTTAAGTAAATGCAAAAGAACTAAAATTATCCCATGTAAATTATCTGACCATAGTGCAATGTAATTGGAAATTAATGACAAAAGAAATCACAAAAACTCCAAAAACACATGAAAACTAAATAACACCCTCTTGAACAACCAACAGGTCAAAGATTAAATTAAAGAAGAAATTAAACAATATTTACAATCAAATGAAAACGCAGATACAACTTACCATAACCTGTGGGATGCAGTGAAAGCAGTCCTTGGGGCAAAATTTATAGTGGTGAATTTTCACATTAGAAAAACAAAGAAAATGGTGGGCCAGGGAGATGGCTCAGTAGGATAAGTGCTTCCCTGGCAAGCGCAAGGTTCTGAGTTCAATCCCCGGTTCGGCAAAAAAAAAAAAAAGTGGTTGGTAACTTTGGGCTGGAGAGATGGCTCAGTGGTCTAAAGCACCTACTTAGAACAAGCTTAGCAAAGCATCAGGGACCGCGGTTCAATCCCCCAGCACCACATGCCAGCCAGCCCCGCCCCCTGGTGGGCTGAGCTTGTCTCTCTCTCTCTCTCTCTCTCTCTCTCTCTCTCTCTCTCTCAAATAAATAAATAAATAAATAAATTAAAGAAAAACAAAGACAGCACAAATAAACAACCCAATGCTGCTATTCAAGCTTTTAGAAACAAAAAGCAAATAAGCCAAAAGTGCAAGGAATGGAGGAATTTATAAAGATAAACAGTAATTAATGTAACAGAGACTAAGAAAACAAATAATTAATGTACCAAAGAATTGATTCTTTCAAAGAATAAATAAAATTGATAAATCCCTAGTTAATCATATCAAAGAAGGAAAGAAAAAACTCAAATTAATGAAATAAGGAATTAAAAGACTGAAATCACTACAGATCCCATGGAAAGTCAGAAGATTATCAATACTGTTTCAAAAAATTTTAGTCTCATAGAATGGAAAAAACAGAAGAAATGGACAGATTCCTAGATACATATGAATTGCTTAAGCTGAATCAAGGAGATATAAAATCCTGAAGGACAAACTTGAAGGAAACTGAAAAACTTACCAACAAAACAAAGTTTAGGTCCTGATGTATTCACAACTTAATTCAAGAGATTTAAAGAAGATTTAATGTCAATATTCTTCAAATTCTTTAATGAAATTGAAATGGAAGCAATTCCCCCTAACTCATTCCTAGAGGCAAGTACTACTGTGCTACCAAAATCAGAGAAAGACCCATCCCAAAAGGAGTACTACAGGCCAATCTTCCTAATGAACATAGATGCAAAAATCCTCAATAAAAACCAGCACATACAATTCCGCACACCATCAAGATTATACATCACAACCAAGTGGGATTCATCTGAGGAATGCAGGGATAGTTCAATATGTACCAGTTAAAAAGTGTAATGTGCCATATGAACAGAGCCAAAGACAAACACCACATGATTATCTCAATAAATGCAGAGAAACCTTTTGATAACGTCCAACAGTCATTTATGATTTAAAAAAGGCCTACACAAAATCAGAATAGGTATTCTTTACCACAATCTGATAAATGCTACTTATGGCAAACTAACAGCCAACATCATACTAAATGTAGAAAAACTAAAAGCTTTTGCTCTAAAATCAAGAATAAGTCAAAGATGTCCACTATCGCTACTCTTATTCAATATATTTGTGGAAACTTTAGCCAGAGAAAGTAGACAAGAGAGAGAATTAAAGGAATAAGGATGCAGAAGGAAGGAGTAAAATTTTAATTATTTGTTGATGACATGATATTTTAAATAAAAGACTCCAAAAACTCCACCAAAAAGACTTCCACAACAGCATCCCTGTACACAAACAACAAACTCATTGAGAGAGTAATTGGGGAAACTACACTCTGCACAATATCATCAAAAAAGAGAGAAATATTTAGGAATCAATCTAATAAAGAAAGTAATGAATCTGTCTGTTGAAAATGATAATACTCTGAAAAATGAGATTGAAGAGGATATCATAAAATAGAAAGATATCTCTTGCTCATGGATAGGAAAAACCAACATTGTGAAAACGCCCATGATCCAAAGAAAATGCCCATTGCTGTAAATATTTCATGCAATCCCAATCAAAATACCATTAGCATACCTCACAGAGCTAGAGAAAACATTCCTAAAATTCATCCGGAAACTGAAGAGACCAAGAATAGCAAAAGCAATCATGGACAACAATGGTAAGGCAGAAAGTACTATAATCCCAGATTTGAAATTCTACTACAGTGCTACTACAATACAATCAGCATGATTCTGGAGGTGGAGGGGAAGGAGAAGAAAACAGACCTGAGGATCAGTGGAATAGATTAGAGGATGTAGGCACAGCTATATACACAGTCAGACACCTTATCTTTAGCAAAGGAGCAAAACATGCTCACTGGAAGAAATATATCCTCTTCAATAAATACTGGTTGAAAAACTGACTCTCTACGTGCTGAAGATTAAAACTAGACCCCTATCTATCACAATGCACTTAAGTTGAAATGGATCAAAGCGTTAAATATTTAAACACAAATACTAAATCTACTGGAAGAGAAAAATAGGAAAATCTTAAAGATATAGAGGTAGGCAGAGAGAATTCATGAACAAAGCCCAGACTACATGAGAAATACTTTAGAGAATCAACCACTAGGATCTTATCTTATTAAAAAGCTTTTGCACATCAAAAGAAATCACCAACAGAGTGAAAAAGAATACCCACAAAGTGGGAAAAGTTTTACTCATTTGTCCCTCAAAGGACTTTAATCCAGAACATATAAAGAATTGAGAAAAGACTCAGACTCCCCCAATTTCAAAGACCTAAATCAAAAATCAGCATCTGAGATGAATGCAGATTTCTTGATGAAGAAATAAGAACGACAAAGATACACATGAAAAAATATTCAACATGACCGGTCATTCAAGAGATGCAAATTAAAACAACACTGAGATTCCATCTCACCCCAGAAAGAATTGGTATCATCAAGAAATCAACCAATGACAAATGCTTATGCAGCTGTGGGAAAAAAAAAGAACCTTTCTCTACTATTGGTGAGGATGTAGGCTGGTATAACCACTATGGAAATCAGTGTGAATATTTCTAAAAAAATAAAAAAACCTAGGATTAGAAGTCCCTTTTGACCCAGCCATTCTGCTTCTAGATATCTTCACAGAAAAATTAAAATCATCATACCACAGCAATATATGTGTGTGCATGTTTATAATAGCACGATTTGTAATAGCTAAATCCTGGAAATAACCTGAATGTCTAACAACTGAGGGATGTATATAAAAAATGTGTATAAAAAAGTTTTCATAGAAATCTGCAATGACCTTTAAATAAGGGTTCATCTAATATATTTTTATATAGTCCTGCATAACTATAATATTGACAGCTCTTTATTGTTCATCCAGGAGCATACTGCAACTTCTCTTGCCTTTTGAATTATACTCTTTGTTATTTCCTATATGCTTCTTCTGGAGGTATTAAAATATTTCAAGTTTATATAGCTAGAAAATCTTACTTTTCGTTTTCAAAGATATGTTGCTAAGTATGAAATTCAAACAGAACAGATCTTTTCTTTCAGTCCTTTAATCTATTTTCTTACACCGTTGGTCCTTTTTTTTCTTTCTAATGTGGAATAAGATGTTATTTAATTTTGTTCTTCCATAGCTAATATTTTTATGTATATGCTTTAATGATTTTTTTCTTTATAAGAAGTTTTGGACAATTTCATTTTTGTGCATCTTGGTATGATTTTATTTAAATGTCTTTGCAAAAGGTTCATTTTTCTTGTAAATGTGGTATTATAAGTTGAACTAAATTCAGAAATTTTAAGTCTTAAAAAAATGCTTGAAACTATTATTTGAAGCAAGGTACAATTCCCCTATGATGAATACTATCACTATGTATACATAAAATGTACCAATAAAAAAAATTCAAGGAAAAAAATAAAGTATAAAAAAGGACAAACTTGAGGCTTGTATAGGCAAACAGATGCCATTTGAGACAATACTTATAAATGAAATAAATCAGACTCACATATGTAAGCATTGTATTGTCTCCCTGATATGAGAAACTAAAAGAGTAAATAGGTCTAAAATATATAATAGATATTGTAAAATGAAAAAAAAATGTTCAAATGGAAAAAGGAACGAGGATGGGTGAAAGATGAAAAGACTAAAGGGAAGAAATGCAATTCAGTAATAGAATCAGTGTCTCTTAGCTTATTAAAAAGAAAGGTTTACCTCCCTTACCTGTTGGCCTGTAGGACCTAGTTATTGGAACCCTTCTAACTATACCATCACATGTCGCCATTGTTCTTTATATACATGACTAAATTCTTCTATTAGCCTTAATTTTTCCAGGGATAGCATTTATATTCTCCAGGCAAGGACCAGAATTTGGCTTCCTGTACAACTGTATCACCCATGGGAAGACTCCCCTTCCATGATGCTGTTCCAACATTTGCTGGAGTTTTTAAAGAATAAAACAAAAAGAATGATTGAACTCAGGATAGCCATAATTTTAGGAATAATCGCCGTCACAGCCACAGCTACTACAGTCAGAGTAGCATTGAGCCAAGGTGTACAAACTGTTCATTTTGTGCAGCAGTGGCACAAGGACTCAAAACAATTATGGACTTCTCAAGGACACATAGACTCAGAGTTAAAAGCGAAGACAAATGATTTAGAGCATGCTGTTAGGAGATCAGATTGTTAATCTACAGCATGAACTTCGTTTAAAATGTGATTGGAATACCTCTTCATTCTGTATAACTCTGATTCCATGGAATCAAACTCATTTCCCGTGGGAAAATATAAATTTATTGCATTGTGGTAATATTACCTCTGAGATCCTGTCTCTTCAGCAACATATTGATAATACTTTTGTAAAACAATTGTCAGAATTGTCTGGCACTGATCTGTTACAAAGCATCTCAAATGGCATTGAAAACCTTAATCCTTTTCACATTACTCCATGGTTTAGTGGAAGTGTGGTAGTGATTTGTCTATGTTGTCTCTGTACTATTTGTATATCCTGCTTAGTCTGGCGACGAGGATGAGTCCAGCAAAAGCCATGGACCAAAAATCTACAGTCTTCGCCCTGATGCTGCAAAAACTTTCAACATAAAAACAAAAGCGGGGAAATGTAAAAATGTAGATTTGAGAGAAAAGCCTGATGTCCCAAGAGAGCAGGGAACAATAGACAGAGCCCGAGGAGAGTTGCTGTCTGTCTGCAAATTCCCGGAAAGCTGGGATTCATGGGTGCAGATAACAGCTTCTCCTGCAGGTGCTCTGTCCTTTGATCCCTTGCTTGGGATGTTATTGGCTAGCATTTGTGTGGACCTAGTGTTAGGCACATGGTGGAAGTCAATAGAGATAGTAGTTTGTATTCACTTAAGTAATTATGCACATTCCTTAGTCTGCCTTTACCCCTCAATAAATGTGAGATGCTTCTGAAAAAAAAATAAAAATAAAAAGAAAAAGAAAGGTTTGTGCTAATATCAATTGAAGAAAATGTATGCCTGTATCTGTACCCTCAGCAGCTACTTTAAAGATACCCACATGTAATATATTAATTATTGTTATTCTCCTATTATTTTGTTATGCAATTTTGTTTGATCTTTTTCATGAAATAAAAATTTATTTTGACTTGGATTGCATTAAATCTGTGCATCAATTTCTCCTTTAGACAAGTTTAATGCTCAGCTACTCTTAACAATTGCTCTCCTGCAGCAATTTTAAAAGAAAAAATGTTCAATGTGCTCCAAATGTGTTATTAAAAATTAAATTGGAATTCCTTGAAATTTTGCAAGTTAATCTCCTAAACTCAACGCCTTGGAAAGTGACTATTTTGTAAATAGTCTTTAAGGAGGTCACTACATTAAAAGTAGGACATTAAAGTGGCCCTTAATCCAATATGGCCTGTATCCATATAAGGGGAGAAAATTAGGACACAGAGACCCAGAGGGAAGATCACAAGAAGTTGGCCACCCACAAGACATGCAGAGAAGCCACAGAAGAAACCAACATAGCTTGCAGCTTTTTAATGCACTTTTAGTCTCTAGAACTGTGAGAAAATCCACCCACTCTGTGACTCTTTCTTATAGCAGCCCACACAGAGTAATAAATGCATCTTCCTACAGCAAGGTGTTTTAAAGAGTATTTTGTGTCATGAAGAGACATAATCTTTCTGATGGAAACTAATTTCCATTGAGATGGTCATTTAATTAAAATTCAGTCTGTTCAGACTTGTTGAGAAAAAAATTTGCTGAGGGAGAAAAGGGAGAGAAAAAGTTCAAAAGTGAAAGAGGATATCAAAGAGCTGGTAAGACTAGGAGAGAGGTGGGACATTAGAAAGCATGAAAGCAATAGCACTTTAGGATACATGAATCCTATTCCCATATCTTAAACTAAAGGGAAGTTCATAAGAGAAATACATGATACAGTAATATTATTAAGAAAAAAACTCTCCAGGACAGAGACAGGTGCACCTCTAGGGGTCATTATAAATTTTGTCACTCAGGCATCCCCTCCATAAGGATATGTCCTTCCTTCATTCATTTAGCTGACACCTATTTGTAGGCTACCTCCTATGTCTTAGGTACTACTACAAGTTACGTGGTAATGATTGATGCAGGAACTGTGGTATCTAAGAGGTCAGTTTAGACTTTCCTAAAGATCCAATCTCAAGCAGACATACTTGAACCTCCTTTAAGTGTTCTTCAGGTCCTAATCTTAGAGCTCCTAGAAGTCTAGATAATTTCTGTCTTCAGCCACTCAGGGGATGGTAACGTTTTCCCTATGGCTGCTCTGGGTTAAGACATAGGAGCTGCACTTCTCCTATGCCCTGACTCGAACACAGGGCCAGGCACATAGAAACTTCTCAGTGAATATTTATTAAATTAATAGCTCAGGTTTGATCCCCAGCACCACATGCTCTACCCCCAAGCGTGCTGAGCTGGCCACAGAAACCAGGTGTGGTGGCACACACCTATAATCTCAGTACTGGAGAGGCTAAAAACAAGAGGATCACTACAAGGTCAAGCTTCATAAGGACCCTGTACCAAATATACTTAAAAAACATAAAAATAAATTAATACCTCAATTAAGTTTTTCAAACCCAAGAGCCTTTCTAGCAGATCTGGCATCCCCTCCTCCTCCCCTCCTCCTCCCCTCCTCCCTAGGATCATCCCAGAAGAAGCTTTGGAGTCTCCCAGGAGAGATTACATGAGGTAGCGTTGAAGAAACATACTTAAAAACAGAATCTGATGCCAGTCTAGAAAGTGTCTCCACAAAATTGAGGCAGAAAAGATAATTTTATCACTAAATAATAATTGAACAAGAAACTGATATGCATACCAACTAACTTTCTAAAGAGGTAGCAAGGACAGAAAGACAACTTTTATAGAAGCCACACATGTTTTCAAGACCAAGGCAACTCTGTCCACCTGAACCTCATTCTCATCAGCGTCTCCATAACATGGACTTGCTGGCCCAAACATGAGCACACAGGGACTGCACGTGCTCTGTTAATCAGGAGCTGTAATTCAGACCCGAAATGCCTCCGTGGACAGAGAGCTCACGTGGTAAAGGTTTGGTGCTATTGGAAGGTGCTGGAAATGTGAAGAGGCGGGTCTTAGTTAGAGGAAGTTAGGTCACTGGTGGTATGTACCCAGCTACTTCCTCTGCCTCTCTGTGCTTCCTAGATATGAGATGAGCAGCTTCTCTCCCCACAAGCTCCCAACTTCAGGGTACAGCCTTGTCAGGCCCAGAAGCGACTGGCCAAGTGACCATGAAATGAGGCCTCCAAAACTGAGATGAAAAAAACCTTTCCTCTTTTCAAATTGATTGTCTCCAGTATTTATTGATAGTGACAAGTTTACTGATGTACAAGGTGTCCCCATCCTCCCACTGTACTCTAAGGCCAACTCTTAGGACAGAAAAGTGAAACCTCCCTCTGAAACATCACTTACTAACTACATTGGTCTTGAGTTTTAAGCAGTGTAGCCCATACAGGACAAATTTTTGAAACCAGATGGACTTATGCTTCAATTCATACTTAACCCTCTGTGTCTTCAGATCTTAATTGGATAAGTTTTCCAAGGCAACATTCTTGTCCATAAATTGAAATAAGACTTTTCACAGAGAACTCATAAAAGAGTTATTAGCTGCTCTTACTAGTCTCACTGAAGCAATAAAGTAGAGGTGGGGTAGACTATGCGCTTTGAAGCTGAATACCTAGTTTCATCCCAGAGCCACTTTAGACAAAAGCACTTGTCCTGTTGCCCAGTTTTCAAATACATAAAGTGCTTAGAAGAGTTGCTTGGTCATGAGAGAATTTAATAGATGGTAACTATTATTTTTTTTTAATTTTCATTAGTGTTGCCAAGATACTACAGTAAACCATTTAGCTGACTCCCTTTTCTTACCTTCCTTCCTGTTCACCTTTCCCTCCCTTTTATGGAAAATTGGAGAAAGTGCTGGTTATATCCTAACTTTTTCAGTAAGTTTCTCTCATTTTTATTTAGGTATCATTCTTTGGATTGTGAAATCTCTAAACAAATGATTGTCTAGCTTAAATCCACTTAAAAGCAAATGAAAATAATTTGAAAAACCTAAAGGAGCATAAAATTCCAAATTGATGTTCAGAGGTTTCTGGCTTTCATCCCCATTTAGTACTTATTGTTCTATCTCATGGTTTTTATTTTTTCTTGCAGTTTATGAATAATGAGCAAAAGCTTAATGTTTCACATCTATTTAATGCCTACTTAAAATTTTACATTATCTTAATAACACTAGCTACATACCTAGTTTGAGAATTACTGCAATTGCTCTTCAGATACTTAACAATAATCATTATTTTCTGTTCCTAGGATAACATCAGAACTGAGTGTAAAGTTCAGCTAAATAAATCACTTTAATAAAATCTGTTCTAACATCTAATAAAACAACATATTGGATAAAGATTATTTTAAACACCTACATTAATTAATCAAATGCTAACTGCTTAGTTTCATTTATTTATTTATTTAAATATATATTTAAAATAAGTATTTATTAAAAGATTTATAAGCTGGGTATGGTGGTGCTCAGCTATAATCCCAGCACTTGGAGAGGCTGAGGCAGGAGGATTATCATGAGTTCGAGGCCAGCCTGAGCTACATAGTGAGTCCAAGGCAGCATAAACTACATAGCAAAGCCCTGTCTCAAAACATAATAAAAATAAAATAGATATAAATTGAGGTCTTCGTGACTTTTTCAGTGTCTGGTGAGACAGAGATGAACTGTGCGTCTCAGGAATAAAGCAGCATTCTGGACCTACTTTGGCACTGAGTTCTTCATCTGTTGTGGAATCGTGACTAAAATTGTCTCCAGGCTTGATACGCTCAAATAACAAGCCAGGGCATGACAAGAGGTGATGAGCACATTAGGTATACCAGAAGAATCGTTTGGGGCCCAATAGCCTAGTGGAACACTGTTTGATCTTTCCCTTCTCAGCCAAGTCTTTGCATCCTCTTTCCAGATTTAGCTCCACATAGATGTGTGCCTACATCTGCTATCTATAAGCACAGCCACTTTGGGCCAACCAATTAAGCTCTCTGAGCCTCAAAGTTGTGATCTGAAAACCATGGATAATGATCATTTTCTCATGCTTACACAAGACATTAAATGTGACAGCATGCATAACTCTGTGCTTCCAAACACTCTACCTATTTTAGGACTGTGTAGCCTCCACTCGCTAAATGCTGAATCCTATCCCCTGATGCTCTAGACATGGATCTGTTTGTCAGCCCCAAGCCATAGATTCAATGCTACCTTACAAACTGCAAAGGAAACATAGGTTGATTCCAATTTATTTTTAAATAACTTGCTTCAATCCATCTCCTCCATTGTCCTATTCATCGCATGTTGAAGCCATCATCTCTTTTTCCTGACTGCCTGTAGCTGGGTTTTCATGCCCTTATTAATACATAAGCACGTTATTCTGCGTGTACACTTTTGCCTGGTCCCCTCTGTGTCTTCACTATTAAATCTTAGAGTGTCTTTCTGATCTGGCGTGACACCTGAATTACAGTATGTGCCTCTGTGCCTCTGGGATCCTTTGAGAGCAGACACAGAAGCAACTCTGGCTCAGACGCCTACTGGGAAGATGATCTCAGAAAACACAGTGGGGACTTGAAGGCAGAGTATAAAGGAATGCTGCCTCTGTGGCCTATAGGGTTAGCTACACCGAGCGCATCCTGGGAAGCACCCTGCAGAATTCTCCCACCAAGACACAGAGAAACTTGGAGACTCTCACCTACTAACTCTCAACTCCCATCTATTAAGTGTTCTCCCAGGGCATGAAGTGTCAGCACTTCCAGGCTAGGGAGATAGCTTGGTGGTCCAAGCACCTGCGTGGCAAACACAAGGTCCCAAGTTCAATCCTTGGTACCACATGCCATGCCGGACCAAAAACCTGGTATGGTGACGACACATGCCTGTAATCCCAGTGTTGGGTGAGTGAGACAGGAAGATCACTTTGAGTCTAAACTGTGTAATGAGACCCTGTATCAAATAAATAAATAAGCAAATAAATGAATAGCATCAACGCTTCTGGCATCCTTTCACATGACTAAGCAAGATTTTTGCCTGAAGGAGGAGAAACATAAAGCACTGGACATTCCAGGTAGAAAGCTGCCTGTGTGAACTGGAGCTTGCTGTTGCATGTGAACTCAGGATTGGGGCATCCACCCTCTCTGCTGTAGTGTTCAGTAAAGAATCTAACTAGTGTCTAATGAATGGAAAATAAATACTAGAGAAGCTTCCTATATCTTAATTCAAAGTCACTCATTTGAGTTACACATAGATTTTATGTCACTATTCTATTTAACATGTAGTGTGCTAAGGCTCGGTTCTGAAGTGTTATGGAATAGATATCATGACTGTTTTGCTCTCTGTTTCTGTCTAGAAGACTGTAGAAGTCCCTGAGTCCAAAAGACAAAGAAGATATGGGAGCTAATAGCTACCAAGAACTTTTCTCAACCATTTTTCAATATTCTCTACTGAGTGTCTACCGGTGTGTCCAGATTCAAATGGTAAGTTGGCTCTCAATATGGAAAAACAACTTGGGGTTTCTTAAGTTTTCTGAGAGCCAATCAACACACACTAGGAATGGATTACTCACACAGCCCACATCCTGGTGGTTCCACCCAACCTACCACTCCATCCATGCTCCCTCTGTGCTTTCTTCTCTTCAACAAACACCATGAGTTTATGTTTCCACCAAGTCATTTATTCCAGGAAGACCATGGAGCAGAGCAAACAACTCCATGATTCCAAACAGCTCCTCTGTATTCCTCAGCATATTTCCAGAACACTGTGTGAAATGTAATCTTGAACCAACTTGGATTATTCTCATGTTGCAAAACAAAAGGAATGCAATTTTAATGCCAATATGCAGTATTTCTAATCAGGCTACACAATTCACAAAGAAATTTCTTGGGAGCCTTCAAGCTTGACATCTTACATTTTTCCCAGTGCATGATAACATTAGTTAAAACTCAACTCAAAAATGTAAGAACGGTAATAAAGCAGAGTTATTTATTAATTCTTCTCAAGTTCAGTCCCATTGCTATGTGACATCTTTAACACCTTAAATTAAAACAAAGATTCTTTGGTCAGACTCAAGTCTTTAACAATGCATTACATTTTTACAAAAGTGGAGCACAGATAGGCTCAATAAATGAGTATGAGCAACTCTGAAAAACTGCTTATTGTCTCAAAATTAACATCTCATTCAAAACCAACAATCTTCATGAAAGAATGTTCTAGAGTAAAATGTGAAAAGTTTGTGTTTAGGATTAAGATTTTAAAATTATTCTTGCATGAATTATTTCTGTCCTTTATTTTTAATTTTTTCTTTCTAATTATAAAGCTAAGCTTAAAAAAACATAAAGTGATCCTATTCAGGTAAGCTGTCAGCTCCTACCAGTTTCATTCACAAAAATAAAACCACCTAGAGCAGAACTAGGTGTGATGGTACATGCCTGTAATCCCCACACTGAGAAGGCTGAGCCAGAAGGATCTCTGTGAGTTCAAGACCAGCCTGGAAGCTACAAAAGTGAGTACAAAGCCAGCTTCAACTGCATAATGAGACCCTGTCTCAAAAACAAACAAACAAAAAAAGTGCACACACACATAGGCCAGCCTTCATTGAGTCTGGTAGCATCCATGGGCCTGAAGACCACTGGAGAGACCTGATAAGCCAGCCCCTGTCCATTACAAGGCTTTGCTGATTCCAACTGCCCTCCACACACACCCCAGATTCCACTACCTCCCCAACCCCAACACATGCACCTCCACCAAGACTATCTGGGAGACACAACCCGAGCCTTCCCTCCAGACTTCCCTCCAGACTTTGTTGAGTCCCTCCACCCCTGCTTGTTCTGCAGGCTACAAGAGAGACCTGGAAGGCTATACTCCACCCCTCCAGCCTTCTCTCTTTGCCGCCAGAGTTTGCTGATTCCCTCTACCATCACTCACCCTGAAGGCTGTCAGGGAAATTCTCCAGCCCTAGCCCTCCCACTCCAGCCTTCCTGCAGGAGTTTGCTCAGTCACCTGTTCCACCTCACCCAGAAGACCACCAGGGTGTCCTGTCTACCACAGTGATCTTCAGAGGCCTTGTGGAGAAAAAAAGCCCGCATCAGCCCACCATGGAGAGAACCTTGCACACCTGCAGCCTGCACTCATCATCATCAGATCCTTCTTGAACTGTAGCTTGACCCTGGCCTTAATGAGGTGGAAACCAGATGGAGTCCCACACAGCAAGAGCTTAGTGAGCCTAACCTGCCCTCCCACTGTCTAAAGAGCCTTGCTGGCCTGCACCCTGCTGACCTAATACCACTGCAAAAAAATAACTAAAGGAAGAGCCACAAGGCAATCGCAGGCCTCTAGCCCAGGCAAAAAATATCAGGAGACAAGGTCATAAAAAAATATGGAAGTCACACACCTAAAATTTCTGAGATGATAGCAACTGAAGTAAAGAAACAACTGCATCAGAAGATGGAGGAAATCAGACCAGAAATAATTTCTCAGGTTAAAAAAAAAAAAAAAAAGAAATGACAACAATCATGAAAGAATTGTTCAATACATCTAAGGAAGACACAGATAAAAAAAAAAAAAAAAAACAAGTACTGGCCAAGTAGCTCAGCAGATTAAATTGTCTGCAAGCAGGTGCAGGGGCTGGGAGTTAATCCCTGGGCCTGCAGTGCCAGCCCCACTCCTGAGGTGCACTGAGATGACAAATGAGACTGGGCGTGGTGGCACATGCCTGTAATCCCAACACTTGGGAGGCTGTAAAGGGGAGAATCACTACATGTCTGATCTAGTAGTGAGACCCTGACTACCCTGTAGACCCTCCCTTGAAAAATACAAAAAATAAAAACAATACAAGAGAATAGGAAAATGATTAAAATATTGAATGAACAATACAACAAACAATTACAATACATGAAACTATCAACATAAATGGCCTGAATTCACCAATCAAAAGAAGTAGACTGGAAGAATGGATAAAGAAAAAAAATCCAACAATAAACACATTTTACTGCATACAAGAAACACATTTAACTCAATAATAAATTAATGGACTGAATGTCAAAGAATGAAAAACAATATTCCATGCAACAGGAACCCAGAAAAAAGCAGATATAGCTACTATGGTTGCTGACAAGGATTAAAAAGTAAAATTACAAATACAATGCATGAAACAAATGTAATTAAAAGAAAAAAAGAAGGTCACTACATACTTGTTAGGGGACAACTGCAAGAGGAAGACAATAAAATTATAAATATATATACACCCAGTGTAGGAGCATCCAACTATATAAGACACAATTTTAACAGACATGAAAAATCTAATGAACAGTAACATAATTGTGTAAGAGTACTGTAACACTTCATTGACACAAAGACATATATCAATCATGCAAAAAATGAGCAAAGAAATAACAGAATCAAATGGAACTTGCGAAGAAATGGACTTAATAGACCTTTCCAGAGTGTTCCACCAAACAGGCTCAGAATACACATTTTTCTCAGCTTCATATTGGACATTCTCCAAAATAGTTCATGTGTTAGTACATAGAACATGCTTAAGTAAATACAAAGAAATCTAAATTATTCCATGCATATTGTCTGACCATAGTGCAATAAAACTGGAAATTATTGACAAAAGAAACAACAAAAACTGTGCCAGCCAGATAGCTCAATGGACTAAAGCACCTGTTTAGGCAGAGCATAGTGACCAGGGTTCAATCACTGGCCTTCCACGCCAGGCCTGCCCCCAGGGTGCACTGAGACCAAGATTGAGACTGGGCATGGTGAAAAGTGCCTGTAATCCCAACTCATGGTAGGCTGAAAACAGGAGAATCACTATGAGTCCGATCTACACAGTGAGACCCTGTAGACCCTGTACCAAATTTTTAAAAAAAGAAACAACAAAAACTGTATAAACACATGGAAACTAAATAATACCCTCCTGAACAATCTATGGGTCATGAATGAAATTAAAGAAGAAATTAAACAATATTTATAATCAAACAAAAATGCAGTTAGAACTTACTGGAACCTGTGGGATACAAGAAAGCTATCTTTTTTTTCAGATTATTTTATTTTATTTTATTTTTGGACATCAGTTATTTTTATTTAAAAAAAATAAAAACAATGGTACAAAATCTCAAAACAAGATTTTAGGAGAGTAACAATGGTTAGTACATTGTGTATTGTTACTGCCAAAGTAGTTTCTCATATTACAAGATATAGGCAAGAAATAATAAATAAACAACATAGGTACAAACCTCTGTTGTTTTTTTTTAAAGTCAACAGAAAATGAAAATATACTTTTTAGTTTCTAATACTAGGAGAAGATATCATACAATGTCTTTTAAATAAATTGTAAGTCAAAGATATAGTATAAATCTTAGAACAAAAATTAAGATTAAGCAATATTCAGAAAATTAAATGTTTCCAAAC
>NW_004524598.1:13535500-13552930 GCF_000260255.1 Octodon degus | reverse complement strand
TCTTTGCAGGAAGTTCTGCTGAAGGGTTCCCTGCTGGGCCTGCAGCCTGGGTCCAGTGAGGATCCGCGGCCCGGGTTGTCTCACTCACTTGCCGGGCCTGCGCTCTGGGTCTATTCAGGATCCCTCGGCCCTTGGTGGTCTCACTCGCCGGGCCTGTGCTCTGGGTCTGTTCAGGATTCCACAGCCCCTGGTCGTCTCACTCACCAAGAAAGCTATCTTAAGTGAGACATTTATAGTGATAACGTCTCACGTCAGGAAAACAGAACAAGCCCAAATAAACAATCTTATGCTGCTGATCAAACTCCTAGAAAAAGAAGAGCAAGTCAGGTCCAAAGCCCAACAGGGCAAAAAATTATAGAGATCAGAACAGAAATAAATGTAATGGAGGTGAAGGAAACAATACAAAGAATGAATGGGTCAAGGAATCCATTCTTTGAAAGAGTAAATAAAATTGATAAACCCCTAGCCAACCTCAGTGAAAAGAGAAAGAAAAAACTCAAACTCATGCAGTGAAGAATGAAAAGGGTGAAATTACTATAGACACTGTAGAAAATCAGAAGATTATCAATACCTATTTTGAAAATCTTTACTCTCACAGAATTCAAATTACAGAAGAAATGGACAGATTCCTAGGTACATATGAACTACCAAACCTAATTCAAGATGATATAAAAATTCTGAATAACCCAATATCAGTTAATGAAATTCAAAATGTAATCAAAAACCTGTCAACAGAGAAAAAAAAACAAAAAACAAAAACAAACAAAAAAAAAAAAAACAGGTCCCAATTGATTCACAGCTCAGTTCTACAAGAAATTTACCAACCCCTAATGCCAACTCTTCTCAAACTCTTCTGAAACTGATACTTTTTTTGTAGCTAGCTCAGCCCACCCTGGGTGGGGCTGGCACAGCATGTGGCACCGAGAATCAAACCATGGTCCCAGTTCACTTGCTAAGCAGGCACTTTAGACTATTGAGCTATCTCACCAACCCTCTTCAGTGAAACTGAAATGGAAGCAATTCTCCCAAATTCATTCAGAGAATGAATATTACTCTGATACTGAAACGAGAGATGGATCAAACCAAAAAAATGAACTACAGGCCAATCTCCCTAATGAACATAAACACAAAAATCCTCAAAAAAACTAGAAATCATAATATGACAAATCATCAAGAACATACATTGTGACCAAGTGGATTCATCCCAGGAATGCAAGGATAATTTAATATACACAAAACCATATGTTTAATATACCACATCAACACAGCCAAAGACAAAAATCACACGACGATGTCAATAGATGAAGAAAAAGCTTTTGGCAAACACTAATTCATGATGAAAATCAATACAGAAAATTAAAATTGATACTATTTATCTCAATCAGATAAAAGCAATCTACAACAAACCAACAGCCAAGATTATACATAATGGACAAAAACTGAAATTCTTCACTTTAAAATCAGGAACAAGATGAAGATTTCCACTATTACCACTCTTATTCAATATAGTTCTGGAAACATTAACCAGAGTGATTAGACAAGAAGAAAAAACATAGAAATAATAATTGAAAAGGAAGAAATGAAATTATCATTATTTGCAGATGACATGATTCTGTACATAGAAGGCCCCAAAAATTTCACTAAGAGACTTGTAGTTTTAATAACCAAATCTAGTGGCATAGCAGGATGCAAAGTTAATATTCAAAAATCAATAACAAGTTGCATTCTCTTAATGAATAGAATGATTTTTTCTAATGGTGTTTGTAAATAGGATCACAAGTCTGCATCTTGTACAGCAATTAACCACTAAGAAGAATATATGCAGTATATTATTTGTTGAAACTGTACTTTCGATTTGATTTGAAACTGTCTCATTGCTATATGTTTATCAATAAAACTTTGAAAAGAAAAAAAGAAATTGAGACAACTGTTCTTTCCAGAAAAAAAAATCAATAACATTTCTATACACAAACAACAAATGCACTGAGAGAGAAATTCTGAAAACCATGCCTTTCACAATAACACCCCCAAAATAAAATACTTAGAAATCAATCACAAAGAAGAAATAAAAGATTTATACAGTGAAAATTATGTGCTCTGAAAAAGGAAATCAAAGAGGATTTCAGAAAATGGAAAGATATTCCTTGCTCATGGATAGGAAGAACCAACATTATGAAAATGGCCATAATCATAAAAGAGTTACACAGAATCAATTGAATTCCACTTCAAATGCCATTAGTATACCTCACAGATATAGAAAAAAGCATTCCTAAAATTCATTTAGAATCAAAAGATATCTAGAATAGCAAAAGCAATACTGAGTAACAAAAGAAAGGCACGAGACACTAAAATCCCTGACTTGAAATTATACTACAAAACTATTGTGGTAAAATAGGCATGGTGCTGGCATAGAGGCCTAGAGACAGACCTGAGAATCAATGCAACATACTGAAAGATATAAACATAACTATAAGCACACTCAGCCACCTTATCTTTGACAAAGAGGCCAAATATGTTTATTGAAATACAGATAGCCTCTTTAATAAATGGCCCTGAAAATACTGGCTTTCCACATCCTGAAGGCTTAAAATAGACCTGTACCTATCACCACACACTATCAAGGATTTAAATATTAAAACTGAAACACTAAATCTTCTGGAAGAGAAAGTAGATAGAAACCTTAAGGACACAGGGGTAGATAAAGAGTTGATGAACAACAATCAAACCCATGGGAAATAATTCAAAGAATCAACAATTCAGACCTCATCTTTTTTAAAAGTTTCTCCCCATCAAAAGTAATCACCAACAGAACAAAAAGAAAACCCACAATGTGGGAGACAATTATAGCATACTGTCTATCACACAAAGGACTCCTATCTAGCACATATAAAGAGTTTTTAAAAATCAGACCTCCAAAATTTAAAGACCCAATCAAAATATGGGTATCTGGGATGAATTAATTCCTCACAAATGACGAGATACAAACAGCAAGTAAACATATGAAAAAATGTTCACAATCATTAGTCATTCAAGAGATGCAAATTAAAACAACACTGAGATTCCTTCTCACACCAGAAAGAATGGCTATCATCAAGAAGTCAACCAGTACTAAATGCTGTAGAGGCTGTAGAGAAAAAGTAACCCTTCCCTACTGTTGGAAGCACAGGCTGGTACAACCGCTGTGGAAGTCAGTATAGTGATTCCTCAAAAAGCTGGGATTGGAGGTCACATTCAACCCAGCTGTTCCCCTCTTAGGTATTTTTCCAAAAGAACTAAAATCATCACACCACAGTGTTATATTAGCACCCATGTTTATAGCAGCACAATTTGTCATAGCTAAATCTTGGAAATAATCCAAATGTCCAACAACTGAGGAATAGATTAAAAAAAGAAGATATGGTATTTCTAAAAAAATAGAGTAATACATATATATGTTATATATATCTGCTTAGGTAGAGCACAGTGACCAGGGTTCAATCCCTGGCATGCCATGCCAGCCCCGCCCCTGGGGCATGCTGAGATGGTGGTTGAGAATGGGTGTGGTGTTGTGCGCCTGTGGTCCCAAAACTTGGGAGGCTGAAAACCAGAGAATCACTATGAGTCTGATTTATGTAGTGAAACCCTGTAGACCCTGTACTAAATACAAAAATAATAAAAAAGATACATTTGAAGCTTTTTGTAGATAAATTGACACAGCCGGAGACTACATGGTAAGTGAAATAAATCGGAGCCACATGTGCAAACATCATATATCTTGCGAGTGTGAGAACCTGAAAGAGTAATGAAAGTCTAAAAGGGAAAAATAACTGTTCAATGGAAGGAAAGACTGAGATAAGGAAAAGGACAAATGAAAGAAAGGAAAAATATATCTAGGAATATATGCAGAATAGTTTGGATAACTGTATTGTCAATTTTGCTAGTCTTTCAAAATGAAGAGTTAATATTTAAAGTTTTGGTTTTTTTTTACTCAGACTTTTTTCCTCCTTTAAATTTCTATGGCTTCTTTGTTATTGTTCTATTTTGTTTATCTCTTTAAACAAATCTTACACATTTATACCTGTAATCTGAACAACTAATTTAAAGATAAGATCATGTAATACAGTAAACATTGTTGAATTCCTATTACTTTGTTTAGTGAAACCTTCTATCAGGAAAAGCACTTAAATGCTGCATCTTTTTCTTAGGTACCTTTTTAAGAAGAAAAATGAAATAAAAAAAGACCCAAGAGCACAAAAGTGGGTAAACAGAAACCAAACTGTGTAAAAGACAGACTCAGAAAGGTGTGGGAAACACTGTCCAGGTATCTCAGTTACTCTTCTCATTGCTGGAACAAAATTCCCAACACCTCAAATTGAGGTATGAAAGGTTTATTTAGCTCACAGTTTGTGGAGGTTTCCGTCCTTACTTGGCTGGCTCCAAAGCAGAGTGTCACATGACAGAGGGCAACCTTTCAAGGCTGTGGAAAACAGCAAAGAGCAAAGGAAGGGGCAGCAGCTGTGCATTCCAGCAAGCCTCCCTCCCTTCCTTACATTGTAATGTAGATTATCCACTCCAGCACCTATGCAGCACTGACACCCATAATCCCCATAATGAATTATAAATTAATCACAAACTTTGGACCATTGACTACATGAGGCTTTGGGGGAACACCTGGATACAAACCATAACATTTCACTTTAGGCCCCCAAAGACTCATGTACATCCCTTTATGTAAATAACATTTTGGCCCATTTTTTTTAAAAAATGTATCAGTTATTTTTTGGTCCTTTTTAAAAAAAATGTATCAGTTATGTTCCATGTGGAACATCTGAAGTAATCTGTGCTGGAAATAAAAAGGTGAGGGCTTTTGGCTTGGGGAGAAAGCTGCAGAGCACCAGGTTCCAAAATGACAGCAGTATGAAAAATTTGTTCCTCAGCATCAGGGTCAGAGTGCTCAGCAGTCCAGGCACTCAGCCCCTGCAGCCAGCAAAGACCCTCACCTCTTTATTTCTGAAGCTGTAATGGGCAGGCACTTGTTCCTTCAGGCCATCCTTTTTATTTTCTTGTTTCTTCAAACAAAGTTCTTAAAAACTGAATTTTTTTCTTAGTTATCTTTTTAAGAAGAAAAATGAAAAAGAGAAGAACCCAAGAGCACAAAAAGGGGGAAATAGAAACCAGAGCATGTAACAGACACAGAGCCGGAAAGGTGTGAGGGAAGCACTACCCAAGTAGGTGCTTAGAACGATCAGCAGTAAGAGTATCTTTGAGAGTGCTCCAATAGAAATAATGTGGGCAGGGTCATGGTTCAGGTGGAGCATGCGCTTAGGATGTGTGAAGCCATGGGTTTGGTCCCAATGCTTAAAGAAACAGAAGACAAAGTCACCAAAGACAAAGGTGTTCTCGGCTGCTGTGGGAAGAACATAGCAAAGACCGCACTGACTCTCCAGGCCCTTGTACACACAGGCTTGAATACTGTACTCTTTTTCCAGTTCTTAGATGCAACAAGTCCTTCCTGTCCTGGCTATCATAGTGTTACACCTTAATGTGGGACCTCCTTGATTTTATAGAAACAGAAAATGAAACTCCTCAAAGTAGTCTTTGCAGGCAGGACTTGAAGAATGAGCATGGCCTGGAAGGGAGGATCCAGATGCTCAACAAGTCTGTGCCCAACTTCTGGACAACACTGGCATGTGTTTCCTGATGAGTGACTCTACCGGTCCATCTCTGATTGATAAGGAAGCTAGAATGTTGAGTTTTATTTTGTAAAGTTAATAGAATAGTGCAAGTGCTAAGCAACTACTTTTACTCATTATTATCACCATTATGATTTGTCTTCTTCCTACAAGAACTTTCTGGAAGGCAGGATGGTGTCTTTTAGTTAAAATGGAAATCCATTTTCTTCCCATTGTAAACTGTAATTCAGGGACATGATGCCTTCTCAATTAAATTATTTCTCATCAGGCTATTTATAAGGTTTTTTAAGACTCTGAAGCCAAAATTCCCAGTAAGACCAACTTTCCAGGGAGTTGGCAGACAGATCACCCATGTGTGGAGCCATCTCCTTTATCATCAGTGTCTGCTAATGAGCGCTAAGAAGCAGGCTAATAAGCAGTGCTGCCCAGATCAAGGTCCCCAGGGGAGGAGACACGAAGATGAAATCCAGGCTGCAAAGCACAAATGGAAATACATGAAAAACTGTTCCGCATCGCGGGTCCTTCAACAGATATAAATTAAAACAATACAGATTCCATCTCACCCCAGAAAGAATGCCTGTTTTCAAATTAATGAATAACAACTGCTGGAGGGGCTATGGGGAAAAGGAACTCCTCCCTACTGCTGGTGAGAGTATAGCCTGGTGCAACCACTGTAGAAATCAATGTGGAGACATGTCAAAAAACTGAGATAAGAGGTTTCATTTGACCTAGGCTTTCCCCTAATTAATTAAATATGTCATACCACAGCAAAACATGTATACCTAGGTTTATAGCAGAAACAACCCAAATGCCCATCAACCAAGGAACAGGTAAAGAAGACATGGTCTTTTTATACAGTGGAATACTACTCAGCCATAAAGAAGGATAAACTGGAAACTGAAAGTAAATGTATGCAATCCAGGACCATACTTACAAGTGAAATAAATCATACTTACATGAGTAAGCATTGAATTGTCTCGCTGATATGAGAAATTGGAAGAATAAGTAAGATTCAAAATGTACAATAGATATTATAAAATGGGAAGAAACTTCAAAAGGAAAGAGAGACTGTGATAAGAGAATGGAGAAAAGGAAAGAAATAGCAAAAAAAAACAAAACAAAACCCCACGCATATGTGTGTGCTGGTTAAGGTAGCTATGCTACTAATTTCTTTTTTTTTTTTTTTTAATTTTATTTATTTATGTGTGTGTGTGTGTGTGTGTGTGTGTGTGTGTGTGTGGCCAGCTCAGCCCACCAGGGGGCGGGGCTGGCTGGCATGTGGTGCTGGGGGATTGAACCAGGTGCTTTGCTAAGCTTGTTCTAAGTAGGTGCTTTAGACCACTGAGCCATCTCACCAGCCCTATGCTACTAATTTCTATTAGCTCATTAAAAAGAAAAATTTGTACTGACATTGTTGAACAATTAAATGCTGACATCTTGTATACTGAATAACTAATTAAAGATGACAATACACAATGTAGTAATCATTGCTATCCTCCTATTATCTTATTTTGAAATTTTGCTTTTTTTCCCTCTTTAAAATAAAAAAAGAAAAAAATTCAGGCTTCATGGTGCCCCCCAAGGCAGGGCTCTGGCTCTGCAGCCTCATTTTTCTTTGCTCTAAAGAGCATGCTGTGCCACACGCTGGGGAACCGAGGGCAGAGCTCCCCGTGACACCGTCTTGCCTGAATCTTGCATCCTCTGCGGGAGAGTAGCGACATTCTCAAGACACTTTCATCTCTGTTTCTGCTTCTCTACAGGGACTCCGCCCTCCACCAACCTAGAAGAAAACCGTCTTAATATTTAAATAGCAATGGAATACTCATGTCTGATAAAACCCCTCTCGTTTTGCTTCAAATCCACTCCCATGGCACATTGCAGTTACAGTTAAAGGGGGCAAGCCCAGTGCCTGGAAGTAGGGGCGCTTCTCTTTCTACAGCCTCCTCCCTTGGCCTGATCACCACCGAGACCCAAGGCCTTGGTCTTAGAGTCCCTCATCCCAGCCACCATTCTGTGCACTGCACACAGCACTTTGAGGGAGGCCCTGTCCTCCTTAGCCTGCTTCTCTCCCGGCGCAGCCCCTGCCATCCCCCAGTCCCTTGCAGAACTCTAGTGAATGAAATATCTCTATACAAATAAATAACTGAGGCAGCACTTGGCACACACATGGCACTTACCATACATTGGTGGACTGTGTAAGAGAGTGATGGATACATGAATGAATGGAACTTAGCTGTGTGTGTGTCACTAAGTGAAGCTGAGTTTCAGGTTGAGATAGACTCAAGATTCTTGCAACACATGTCCACGTGGACAAGTCAGCACAAGGCACCTAGCTCTCCACAAACTTCCTTGTCAGAAGAAATAAAAGACTCTGTGGCACAGAGGTAACCTGCAGACTGAATAGTTTCTAAAAGAATACAAATGCCATGAAAATCAGGAGCCAGGAGCCAGGGAAGTTGCCTGGGCAAAGAAAATAAGACGGCAGTGGCTGTGACTCATCCACAGGGCTGACCCTGACAAAGGATCTACAAAGTGCAGTACAGGATTTCAGGGTAAATCCCAAGGGGATTTGACTGACCTTGTCAGATACAAAAGTTACATTTCTTGTTGTATAGGTCTTGCTTTATCTTGGTCTTAACCGTCCAGCAGAAAAGTATAAAAATGAGGTATAAAAAGTGAAGCCATATTAATATGCTGAGCTGTGAAAGGCTCTAGTCAACAACTTTTGACATTGTCGGTCCTATGGATAACCCACTACTATTATGGACTACTGGTGTATTGTTTTTCTGAATTCACATACTTACAATATTTAAATAGCAATGGAATACTCATGTCTGATAAAACTAAACAAAAAAAGGAGCTATAAATGAACGATCATTTTGTATCTGTTAAATAGTTAGGATAGATATACAGCTACTTTTAATTCAGTGAGAAGAAAGATTTGTACTAATAGTGTTTGGACAGGATATCATGTCTGCATCTTGTACTATGAATAACCACTATGAAGACAATAATATGCAATGTATTAATTATTGAAACTGTCCTACTAATTTTGAAACTGTCATTGCTATTTGTTTCTCAATAACATTAATTTTTTTAAAAAAGGTGTTCATCGCCAAAAAAAAGAAAAGAAAAGACAGTAATGCCTTTGATGAGAAAGGAGAGAGCCAGTGGACAGGAAAGATGTCACCAGCATGGGTCCCCTGCCCTGCTCACCAGGCCCCATAGCCCAAAGATGGCTGTGAATTCTCTCAGTCAGGGAATGCAGGGCACACTTCTGGGCATGAATGAATCACATCCTCAGGAGACACAGCATTAAGCCAGAGCTCTGGAAAGTATTAAGAAACAAAGTTTGCTCAGTTGACTCACTGAGTTGATGCAGGATTAAAAACACACAGCTAAGCCTTCAGAGAGGTTTTCCATGTTGCTGATTCAACATGGACAATGTTGGTGTCCAGCTGGTTGCCCCAGGAAAAGCAAGTGACCTTTGTGTAAAGCCCCTACTCCTGCTCATTTGAATCCTCACCTTTTGGATTTCACCTAGATCAACCACTCCTGGGGAGCTCGGGAGCTCTTCACCAAGCAAGCTAGAGCAAGTTAGAGCGGTGGCTTCAGAAAATACCATATACAATTTTACTTTAAGCCACTGCTCTTTTTAAAAAAAGCTATTAGAAGCCTAACAAAGAGAAGTTGTGAGCCCTTAGAGCATCTTTTATCAATGTACTTGGAAAATTAAAGAGATTTAGAACTGAGTCCTGGGAGAAGCATGAGGAAGGAACAGTCTGATCCTTTTCTGCTGACACTGTTCAGCCCTGTGTTTTAGCCTTAAGGGAATAATTGAGCCTTGCTTTGGTGAGTGAGTCAAGGAGATATTCATGGTGTGAAACTCTGGCTGACTCCGGTCTTCCCTATGCAAATAGCTAATCCTCCTAGGTACTGACAGGGTTCTCATGTAGCTTCCAAATTGTAATGAACTCCTAGAGTCACAGTGTGATCTGAGGCAGGTCGTATAAACTGCTTACTTCCCTCCACCCCTTGTTTGCAGCAGCCAGAGGAGATCCGGTGAGTCTTGGGGGAGGGGCAGTCACAAAGCAAGACACAAATCAGAGCTCGTGGTGCTTCCAAGTTGGTGGAAGAAAGTCACCGGCTTCAATGCACACCAAGTACAGGAAAACCTCTAAGTCACAAGACAGAAAGGTCGTTGGCTTTTCTCAGCTAGCCTAATACAATATATCCTTCCAGATCACCATTTCTAAAATTTCACACCAATTTCAATCCATGTACTTTCTGTCCAATTCAAGCACATGCCTACACATGCCTTTGAAATTAACAGAACAGATTGGGATAGTTATAAGACTTTACAGAGGAGAAAAAAAAGTTGTATAGTTAAGAGAAAAAATGATACATGCTCTTGACTCAAGCCAAAGGGAAGGTGGGGTCAAAAGCCAAGTAGTTTAAAATTTGAAAACTGCTTTCAAAGGAGACATTAGCCTTAATAAGTTAATGCATCATAGAGCTGTGCAAAGTCCAGGGTGGAGGCAGCTCAGTGTTAAGGCTGGCTCTTCTCCAGCCCAGCCTTGGCTCTGATAAGGGGCATCTGGGGCCTGGACGCCCAGCCCTTTGGAGGCAGTCCCCACGCTCCCACCTGTTGTCTGGTCCTTCCCTCTTTGAACCACCCACTCTGCTGGACATTTGGCTGCCCAGTCTCCTTGGTAAGAAGTTTCCTTCTAGGTAAGCCACTCAGCCCTTTGTGGGAAATGCAAAAACGGATCTCACAACGTCAATAGTGGAGGACACTTACAAGAGGCAGGAAGCTGCTTTTTTGAGAAGCTGTGTAGGACTCCCCTTGCCTGAGTGTCACTGGCTAGCAGTGTTATAGGCCAGGGTCCCTGTCATTCTCTGCCTCAACTCCAACTCACAGCCCAACATGGTAACCACCTAACGCATTTCCCATGCTATCTGGAGCAGCATTTCCAAAGACCCTTGTGGGGCACCTCCTAAGCTCATCCTTGCTAGAACGCTAATAAACAGGGTTAAGAAGAAAGCCCTAAGCAGGTTTTCTCTGTTTATACTCTCTGCTTATGATTCCATGATTATCTGCTTGTATTTGAAAAAGCAAAAGCTTATCCCAAATCCTTTAAAAAAAAATAGAACCAAAATTGAATAGAAATTGTGGGCATTTCTGCTAATGGATTATATTTTCTCTTGCTATTAAAGACTTTTTTGAAACATTGTGATGGCTGTTTAATATTCCCTTATATAAAAAATACCATCAGCTTCCCTTTGAATCTGATTGTGATATATACACTTATGCACACGTCTCATTGGGAGATGTGGCAAAGTGCGTGTTCACAGAATGGGCTTACTCCTTTTCAACCCCAGGACATGATTTCATATGCTTTTTCAGAGGTGACTAAAACTTCCACACAAGTTGGGATACACCACTTTCCCTGATTGGCCAATGGGAGGCCATGTGCTGGGGATGTCTGTTGGTGCCTCCAGCCAGCCCCCTTGCCCTTCGCCTTCTGAACCTCTGCATAGAAGGCTGGGTGATGCGTGGTCCTGTCAATGGCCATGTCCTTGTCCTCCAATGAACTTGCCAGAGAGCTTAGGAAATGAGGAGCTGGAAGAGGTCAGAAGGAGAGTGGGAAGGTGGAGGAAAGGGTTTCTCCCACTTCCTCCTTGTGGGCTAGCACCTAACCCAAGTCACAGCTCCTCCTGTTCCATCTTCTCTCAAGGCTGCCTCTCCATTTGACTTCCTGTCCTACTAACTCTCTCCATGGTCTTTTCTGGCCCATGCAGCTTCTAGATTCCCACTGTATTCCCTCATGGTTCCTGAGCCCAGCCCATCCATCTACAAGTAGTCCCTTTTATTAGGCTCTTTTAATTTTGCCTTATTCTGTTTCCTTCTGCAGCTCTGACAGCACAAGAGTGTGTAAATACAAGCACTTTACTCACAGCAAGTCTGTGCAGTGTACCTACGAGTCATGCTTATCACATGGTTCACAGATAATTTTGGTTTTGCTAGTCCTTTGAGTCCTTCTAATCATGAAAGTTAGAAGCAAACTTGCAAAACAAGTCATAAGATCAATCAGGATATGTGCTTTATTGGTAGGTGGGACAATGTGGTTTATAAGCACTCAAAAAGGAAAAATAGAAATGTAAGGAGCTCCACAAGGGAAGGGTCCCTCAGGCTGCACCCCTCCAGAGGGGAGGACTTCAGAGGTGGGAGACAGCCTCCACCTGGATGGAGGCAACCCTGACCATATCCACCTGGACCAGTTCTTGCCTGCTACTCACAGCCTGTTCTGGCAATAAAACAACTCATGTCAAGGGGAGATATACTAAACTCATCACCTTATCCATTCATTTGATAAATATGTACTGATTCTAATGTTGTTGTTGTTTAAGACAGGGTCTCACCATGTAATTCAGACTGGCCTTGCAGTCATTATGTAGTCTAGGCTGGCCCTGAACTCCTGGCAATCCTCTTGCCTTGGTGTCCAAATTATAGGCATCTACAACCCCACCTCGCTAATAAATATCTACCGGGCATCTGTCAATAGCCTCTATGCATAAGACTGTGTTCTGAGAGGTTATTTCACTTCTGGTCATGCCTTTGTATCTTGGTCATGAGACTAAAGATGAGATAGACATACACAGACACCAGCATATGCCTGTATCATCTTTATTATTATTTCTTAGGTGCTTCAGAGCCTGACATACCACTTAGCTCCATCTGTCTTGCATCTTGCAGAACTCTTCCTCCTCATAAATTCCACATAATCCTCAATTTCCTCCTCTGCCTATCCCCTCTTTGCATTTGTCTCTCTTCCTCTCCCACCTGCCTTCCTCTTGGTTTCACTGCAATGGCTAACACTAACCCTCCACTTATTTCCACTCCCCTTTTATTCTGGGCTCCCCTTGCTTCCTCACTATTGCTCCTGGTTTTCTAACTGCTCTCCCTGCCTTCATTGTCTTCTGTATTCAAATCATTGTCCTGCTCTGGGGAATGCATCTTAAATTACCTCTATTTGTGGCCCTCCCCACAAAACTCTTACCAAAGCATAATCATCTTTAACTACTTTTCCACCTGCTTTAAACTTGACCTAACCTCTTATGACTCAGACTGTTGCTTAGGTGTGTCCTCCTGCCCAGGGTAACTTTTTCTTTCCCTCCCTTGGGAAGCACCTATTTTAATACAAGATTCCAATCCTCACCCCCTTGCCCTAGTAGGTGAGCCTGAGAAAGAATGCAAAAGAAAAGAAGACTCTAGTGAGGATTTCAGATCTCTACAGGAGATCAATAAAATCCTTTATTTCAGATCATTGATATAGTAGGATACTGCTGTTGGCAGAGGGTTGCCAGCTCTGCTTGCAGTCAGGTAGGATGACATGCTCTGAAAGTGGAGGACTAGTTACCCGCTGCTACCACTGCATCTGTGATTGGCCACTGGTCCACAAGCCACTGTCACGTACCATGTGCTGGGTCAGCCCCCACCTACCAGAAATTCCTTGGTGGATTTGTTTGTCAGCTACTTTCCCAAGTACAAGAAAAACTTCCTCTATCATTATCAATGCAGAACACCTAGGACATTTCCACTTATAAGTCCCAAAATAACAGCCTGAATCAGGGAAGAACAAAAGCTTCCTATCCCCTGTCAGGCTAGAAAGGCTATGGAAGTTTAGGTTTCACAGCTAAAGCTCAAATATGACCATGTAATTTTGCTGCCCAGAGATTCTAGATGTTTCCAAGCTCCTAACTGATCATGACAAATTATATAAAGTCAAGTCTCTTGGTGTCCTTGATCTGGCCCATTTTGCACTCCTGGCCTTGCTTCTCACTTGAGCTCACATCTTGCCCTCCAGAACACTAGGAACCATTGCCTCCCCATCCCTCCCTCTGTGCTCTGCTCACACAGTCTGTTCTCTATCCTTTCATCTCTCCTAGATTGTTTTTCTGAGCACTTACTCAATTCCTATCTCTTCTACCAATTCTCCCTTCTCACCCCAGTGCCCATCAAATTTTGGAACATACTCTAGGTCTTGGGATAAACTATTGGGAACTTAGACAATCAGGCTGATATGAGCGTAGCAGTGCATCTATGAGAGATGAAGTGGTCTTAGTCACCATGGAAAGGGAGATTTCCAGTGCAAGTGGGTCAGAGACCCTGCAGCAAGATTCCTTTCTTCCTCATGGTTAGGATTTATTTAGAATTTATAGGACATATTTTTTGCAACATGCTTTACATATGAGTCAGCTTAGTTTGCACAATAATGGTCTGGGGTAGGACTAGTGTTCTTTTCATTTTACAGATGGGAAAGCTGACTCTGCTGGGTCCCTTCACAGTAAATGGTGAGAACACTGTCTAGCTCCAAATCTAGGCACCTAGCCAAGGCTATTGGTGTCTATTAGCTTCCTGCACAATGACCTGCAGTTCCAGAGCAAGGCACCTTGACATGAGAGCACTGAGATCAGTCGGCAGGGCAAAGGGGTGGGCTCACTCTTAAGACAAAGTACCTTTCTTTACTTTGAGTTCCAAACTTGCTTAGAAACTTTTTCATCGTTGCTGATTGAGGAGGCCCTGGGCTTCAGGAGAGACCTGGATCACAGATTCAGAGATCCAAGTACAAAATTACATTCTACTATAGATAGATAAAAAAAAGTTTCTGGTTTATAAATAACCTCTTCTGTGTCTAATGAAGCCAAGTTTCAATGCACTAAGAATCTTATTTTGGAGTCCACTAAATTGAGAGACAAAATGCAACTACAGGGCCTCCCCCCTCCCCTTGCCCTCACATTTTGTGGAGTCACAGCAGCTGGCCTTCCCCCATACCACTACAGGATTCTTTAGTATTATTACATTTGCTGGTCATGAATTTGCTTGACCTGAGCCACTGACATTGACTCTCATAAAACACCACACTCTACCTCATCCAACCCTTT
This sequence comes from Octodon degus, assembly GCF_000260255.1. NCBI lineage: Eukaryota > Metazoa > Chordata > Mammalia > Rodentia > Octodontidae > Octodon > Octodon degus. Next base: position 13,538,312 of record NW_004524598.1, on the reverse strand, counting down.
TATATGCTTGGATAGAACTGTCCCTCAGTGAGGAGACCTAACTGTCAAGACATATTACATTCTAAAGGGAATACAAATGAAAAAGGCAATAAAACTTTTATAGGAAGACTAAATGGTCAATCCTAATACATAGAGGATGTTGTTGCTTCTGAAGTGACATTAATTATATCCAGAATAGTTGTGATAATAGAAAAGGAAAATTTTATTTCCTTACCTCAGAACTCATCAAATCATAAATAAATGCCAAAATGATAAAAGTTCTAGTTTATGTTACATTTTAAAATATTACCAAAATGTTGTACGACAAAATTAAAATCATAAGCAGGACTAAGAACTGATAACACACTGAAGCCACAGCCCAGCTCTAGCTTGCATAGCCATGCTGATAATTCATGTAGGGAACACAGCTGGAAATTCTGGGGTCCATCTAGCCTGGCTTTTTCTGTTAAAGGCACAGAGGGGAAAGACCACCAGGAGTAACTCTGGGTCGGCAACAGTGGCTGTTTATTCACTCCCATTAGAGTGGATTGAGTTCAGAAAGCAGAGTCAGCAGGGAGTGAGGGTACAAAAAAAGCTTTAAATGGGGTAGGAGAAGTTTCCTGTCTGAGGAATTTGATAGTATGGCTGTTCTTCTCTAAATGGGCAGGGAAGATGTGAGTGTGGTCACATTTTGGGGGATGGGAATTGTCCATGGTCCTGGTTTTATTCTTCTGTAGTTTCCCATCATGCCTATCAGTGGTGGCCTCACCTGTCAGACATGAAGTTCCTGTCTCTTTATTGTTATAAAGACAAGAGAGTAAGGGAGATTGGCTTCTTCATGTGGTACATGTAGACTGCATGGAAACGTTCATCCAGAGAAAGATTTCGGGGGGACAATATAGGGAGGGGGTGTGGTATGTGAGATCAGTAAGGACTCAGCTCTGGGAAGGGGCTGCAGTGGCAGTATGGGTGACTGGAGATAAGGAGAAACAAAGTCTGCAACTTGGGCTGAAAAAGGATTGAGAGCGGTTAGCAGGGAGTGAAGCAACTGCAGGGTCCTCTAAAGGTGATCAGGGACTCTCAGGAGGAATGGGGGATGCAACCATGGAGTATGGCAAAAGGAGCAGAAGAGCTAGCCAGACAAATGAGCACAGAAAGGGGGAAGATAATTTGATCATTGTCTTGGGAAAAATCCCACAGAATGTCCTGGAAAATGAGATATTTATACACATAAGGATTAATTTGAAGGTGAGGGCCTGAAGGTGAAGCGAAGAAAGATCAAAGCAGACCTAATGAAGGAAGTGTGTGAAGTGGCAGGATTGCCAGGCATAAGACATTTAGATGTTTTCTGGTGTTGGGGACAGCCAGAGGGTAATATGGGAGATTGCTTGCATTTTCACAAGGAGTGGCCAGACAAGTTACTAGCAGGAGGACCCTGTAGGAGGGTCACATTAACAGACAGCCATCAACATGCTTAGTTGACCAGGAAGGATCCTGCCCACTTGGGCTGTAGTGACCAGGGCTTCAAATTTTTAATTCTGAAATTATAGCCATTGAAGTACAGAAATAACTCCATCAGGCTATAGAAGAAATCAGATCAGAAATAATCTCTCAGGTTAAAAAAGAAATGACAATAATCATGAATGAATTAAACAGCACATCTAAAGAGAACATAGATTTAAAAAATAGAGAATAGAAAAATCATGGAAATGTTGAATAAACAATACAACAAAGAATTAGAATGCATGAAACAGATTCAAACAGATATTCCAGGAAATTACAAATTCCTCTGAGACCTGCAAAAACTGCTTGAACTAAGCTGAAGATAGAATTTCAGACCTTCAAGATAGCATTGTAGCTAGTGAACATCAAAGGAATACTGTCCTAAAAATAACAAAGAACAAGGAAATTACAATGCAACTGCTGCAAGATGATGATGCAAAGAAAAACAATACAAGATTCATAGGTACCAATGAAGCAGCACCAGGCAACACAAATGACATAAAATGAATATCTGTAGAAGTAGTAGCAGAAAATTTCCCAAACATGGGAAAGTATCGCACATACACATCAGTGAGGCACATAGAATTCCAATTATCCATAATCAAAATAAATCTACACCCAGACACATAATAATCAAGATCTCAAAAAGTCAGCAAAAGCATAGAATATTAAAAGCCATTTAAGAAAGGAACAAGATCAACTATAATGGAAAGACCATCAGAATCACAGCAGATTTCTCAACACAAACCATCAAATCAAGAAGAGTTTAAAGTATTTCAGAGGGTGGCGGCCCGGCAGGTGATGGCATTGGTCACCACTTCGGCGCTCCTGGCCGCCCTGGGCGGGGTGCTCTGGTTCGCCGTCCGGCGGTTCGTGGGGCACGGGGTACCGCAGCTACACGGAGGCGGGGACTCGGGCCTCATGCGCGGGAAGACGGTACTGATCACCGGCGCCAACAGCGGCCTGGGCCGCGCCACGGCAGCCGAGCTGCTGCGCCTGGGCGCGCGGGTGATCATGGGCTGCGGCGACCTTGCACGCGCCGAGGAGGCGGCCGGCCAGATGCGACGCGAGCTCGGCGGGCCAGAGCCTGAGGACGCGGCTGGGGCCGGGCCGGGCCAGCTGGTCGTCAAGGAGCTGGACCTGGCCTCTCTGCGCTCGGTGCGCGCCTTCTGCCGGGAGCTGCTGCAGATCTTTGAACTGATCAGATAACCAGCTTCTTCATGAAACACCTGGATACACATATTTATAATCATGAAGTTACAAAAGGATAAGACCAAAAATGGAGTCTTAGATGCAGTTTCTGTATCTCTCACTGACAGAATTTTGCAGA
>NW_004524598.1:13527553-13534520 GCF_000260255.1 Octodon degus | reverse complement strand
AAAAAAAAAAAAAAAAAAAGTATTTCAGAGCAGGAAAGAAAATAACTTTCAGCCCAAACTGAGGTACACTACAAAACCATCAAATTCAATGGAGAGATAAGATGCTTCCATGACAGCGAACAACTGAAGAAATTCATGACCAACAAACCAAGCCTACAAAGACTACTGACAGATATTCTATAAAGAGGCAAAGATAACCAAAACTTTAAGAACAATGACAAATTCCAGCCAGTGCCCAAGCCTGGCCTGTGGGGGGGCCACCTGCTGGCCCTCTGAATCCTCATTCCAGCAGCACCAAGGCCAGGTGTGTGTGTGTGGAACTTCCTCCACTAGATAGGTGTGATGTGGAACCCTGTAGCAGAACTTTTTGCTCAGAGGCTAGAGGCAAGAACCACCCAGCTAATCCAGGAGTGGAACATCTTGAAGAGTAGTACTGCAAGTTCACTTCCAAGGGCTGCAGCAGGAAGAAGCTGAGCACAGCAGCCAGAACTAAGCTAAACCCACCTGGATGAGTTTGATCTTCGTAGATCCAATCCTGGTGCTAAGGTAGTAATTATCCAAGCTCTGCATCAAAGGTCAGAAGATAGTGCTATACAAAATGATAAAGAGAAGGAGCAAAATGCATTCTCAGTCCCTGAGTCTACCCAGAACAAATGCAGGAGATCATAGCATAGAAGAACTTGGAAATCACACACCTGAAATCTCTGAAACAATAGCGTTGGAAGTAAAGAAACAACTGCAGAAAGGTATAGAGGAAATCAGATCAGAAATAATTTCTGAAGTAAAAAAAAAAAATGCTAACTATAATGAAAGAAGTACTAAGTGCTTCTGAAGAAGACATTGATTAAAAAATAGAAAATAAAAAATGATGGAATCCTGGAATGAGCAAAATAGGAAAGAAATAGAATGCGTGAAGCAGACTCAAAGAGATAAACACAAAATTAAAACCTCAATCACAAGCTGGCAAAACCATTTGAATGAAAGTGAAAATAGACTTTCAGACCTTGAAGACACCATTGTAGTTAGTGAAAAGGTAATAAAAGACCTCTTAAAAGCAACTAGAATGCAGGAAAACAATTCAACATCTACAAGATGATGCAAAGATGAACAATGTGAGACTAATAGGCATCAATGAGAAAGAAAGAGTCATTACAAATGACATAAAAAGAACATGGGCAGAAGTAATAGCAGAAAAATTCCCAAATATGGGGAAACAATCTGACATTTAGTCAACTGAAGCATATAGAACTCCAAATAACATCAACCAAATTAAAACCACACCCAGACATATAATAATCAAGAGAAATTCAGCACAGGAACAGTATATTAAAAGCCACTGGAGAAAAGAAACAGATCACATTTAAAGGAAAACCCATAAGAATAATGGCAGATTTCCCTTCACAAGCCATCAAGTCAAGAAGAGCATGGAGCAAAGTACTATAAGTCTTGCAAGAAAACAAAGTCCAATCCACACTGATATACCCTGCAAAACTCTATTCCAAGTTTAATGGAGAGGTGAAATACTTCCACGACAAAGAAAAACTCAAGAATTTCATGACGACAAAGCCAACCCTACACAGACTACTAAAAAATATTCGAGAGAGAGATCAAAATGACCACAACTCCATGAATAAGAACAGAAAGAACCCACCAAATAAGGCAAACAAACACAGCAGAAAAAGAGGTATACAACAGCAAATAAATAACATGTCAAACATAAGTTAGTACATTTTAATTATAACCATCAATGTAAATGGATTCAATTCACCAATTAAAGGAAATAAAGTGGAAGAGTGCATTAGGAAGCAAAACCCAACAATATGCTATACAAGGCTTCATCTATCATTTTATTGGTTTATCTTCAGTTTTTTCCAGCCGGTAATTTCAATAGCTCTATGATTTGTGCCTCAGGAACACAATTGTTTTCATGAAACATAAGTAATGCCTTGTCCTGCCTTTGTGACTTATTGACTTAAAAATAAATATTCTACAACATTAGAATTCAGTGGAACTGGGGAGATGGCTCAGTGGAATAAGCGCTTCCCTGGCAAGCGCAGGGGCCTGAATTCAATCCCCGGTTCTCCCAAAAAAAAAAAGGAAGATTAGAATTCAGTGTAGGACTGAGGAGATAGCTCAATAGAATAAGCGCTTGCCTGGCAAGGGTTGCTTGAGTTCAATCCCCAGTACGGTAAAAAAAAAAAAAAGGAGATGCTTTAAAACAGCTGAGGTTGTATCGTAATAACAATAAGCTTCTGTTCTGGTGGGTTAACAAAAAAAAAAAAAAAAAAAAAAAAAAACAATGTAGATGCTGCCAAAGTCCTTATCAATTTGAATGTGGGGAAATTAGAGTGATCATGTATTAAAAAAGAAAAGGTATTCTGTACTATACATCTTAGTTTTAGAATACGTCTATAAAATAAATGTGTGCATTGTTCTCAAATTATGTAATTATTTTAAAGAAAAAGTCATTTAAATCACATTCCCTTTGTTAAATGATAAGTTCTTTTCTAATTCTAGAGAAGTATATAAGAAAACTAAGAATCTTATTGGTAAATAGCACTTTTTGTGTAATGTCCTAGATATTTATTTAAAATAGGTATTTAATTGATAGATCTTCATTTGGCCTCCAATCTGCTTCATGATTTTGAAATTTTTTTCTTTTTTGTATTAATGCTTAGGTTTGGACTTTGGTTTTGTAGCTTTTACTGTTTTGAATGTGAAAATATGTGCTCTTGTGTTTATCATTCTTTTGTTGTCAACACTGCTGTGGTCTGAAATTTCACACTTCTTATTACTTGTTAAATCCTAAAATCCTATGAGTAGGTTTCAGACCACTGTTCTCGGTCCTTCATTTTGTTTTTAAATTCAATGAGACTTTTTTATGTATGTATATGTGACATGAACGTCAGTCTTTACTGCTTTCTATGTTGTCAGTTATATGCATGTTATGAACATAATATGTAGTGGTTGATACATTGTGTCAACTTGGCTGGATTACCTGGTGGTCGATACATCATGTTCCACAATTATGTTAATCGCCTGGCAGTTCTACACTCTGGGCTGGGAAGGCCCCACCCCAGAGTAATTTAGTTCAAAAAGGGATTGAAGAAGAATTCAGCATTCTGCTTCCTCTGACGAACTTCAGTCTTCACAGTCAGCTTGGACTTTATCTCCTGGCTTCCAGCACAGACTCTTCAGCCTCCAGATTGGATCCTTCAGCTTTTCATTACAGATTCTTCAGTCTTCCTAACAAGTCTTTGCAGACCTAACAACCAACCATTAGAGACCGTTAGAGATCATTAGAGACCGTAAGAGATGGAAAACTACAGAGAATGTAAAACCTTGGGATACAATCCTTCAGTCAGTGGTGTGCAGACACTCTCAGCTCACTTCTTCATCTGACTCTGTGACTGGCACATCTTATATTATACCTGTTTCTTGTATTAAATCTGTTCCTCTAGTAAAACCCTGACTAATACATAATATATTTTGTATTTTATATAAAAAGTAAAATTTGAAAAAGAATAACAATGACAAAAGGAAAACAAAAAGCAGGCCAAGCAATTAAGCTGAAGCAAACACAGGGAACCTGCTGCAGGAAAATAACATAACAAAGATAAGCCAATATATTTCAGTAATAACCATCAGTGTAAATTGTCTCAATTCAACAATCAAAAGAAGCAGACTGACAGAGTGGGTTAAGGAACAAAATCTAACAATATGCTGCATACAAGAAACACATTTGACTGAAAGAGAAATTCATAGAGTGAAATCAAAGGATGAGAAACAATATTTCATGCCACATGAAACTATAAAAAAAAAAAAACAGGGACAGCTATTCCGATTGCTAACAATGTTGACTTCAAACCAAGGATGATTAGAAGAGATAAAGAAGATCCCTACATACTTGTTAGGGGAAAACTGCAAAAGGAAGAAATAGAAATCATAAATATGCACCCAATGTAGGAGCACCCAACTGCATGAGACAAATTTTAACAGACATGAAAAATCAAATGTGCAGTAAGAAAATTGCTCTGAATTTGAACACTCCACTTTTACAGAGAGATAGACCAACTAGGCAAAAAAAAAAAAACAAAAAAATCAGCAAAGAAATAACAGAATTAAACCAAAACACATGAATAAATAGACTTAGTAAATGTTACAGAGTGTAGCTCCCAACAATGTTAGAACATACAGTCTTTTCAGCTACACATGAGATGTTCTCCAAAACAGACTTATACTAGCTCATAGAGAATGCTTAAGGAAATACAAAGGAATTCAAATGATCCCATGAATATTATCTGACCATAGTGCAATAAAACTGGAAGTTAATGACAAAAGAAACAACAAAAACTTCTTAAACACATAGAAATTTAAAAACACCATCCTGAACAATCAATAGGTCACAGATGAAATTAAAGAAGAAATTCAACAACACTTGCAATAAAGTGAAAATACAGACACAACATACAACATACCTGTGGGATGCAATGAAAGCTGTTATAAGAGGGAAATTTATAGTTGTAAATTCTCACATCAGGAAAATAGAATGAGCCCAAATAAGATTCTTGTGCTGAAAATAAAGCTCTTAATAAAAGAGCAAGTCAAGTCCAAAGCCCAAAGAAGGCAGGAAATTAAAAGATAAGAGCAAAAATTAATGCAATAGAGATGAAGAAAAGAATACACAGAATTACTAAATTGAAGAGTTGGCATTTTGAAAGAATAAATAAAATAGATAAACCCCTGCACAAGCTTATCTAAAAAAAGAAAGAAAATATTCATATTCATCCGATTAGGAATGAACAGGGCAAAATCGCAACAGATCACATAAAAATTTAGAAGATTGTCGATAACCACTTTGAAATATTTTGCTTTCACAGGATGGAAAACACAAAAGAAATAAAGATTCATATACACATATGAATTTCCTAAACTGAATCAAGAAGATATAGAAATTCTGAATCATCCAATATCAGTGAATGAAACTGAAAATATACTCAAAAGTCTACCAACAAAGAAAAGCCCAGGTCTTGATTGATTTGATTGATTCACAGCTGAATTCCCCAAGACATTTAGAGAAGATACAGTGCAAACAATTCTCAAATTTTTCAATGAAATTGAAAAGGAAGTAATTCTCCCAAAAATATTTCTGGAGGCAAGTAATACTCTGATTTTGAAACCAGAGAAAGACCCAACCAATAACAAGCACTACAGGCACATATCCCCAATGAACATAGATGCAAAAATCCTCAATAAAATCCAAGCACACAAAATGTATCAAATCATCAAGAACATAATACATCACACTCAAGCGAGATTCATCCCAGGAATGCAAGGATGGATCAATATACATAAATCAATAAATGTAATACACTACATCAACAGAGTCAAAGACAAAAACCACATGATCTTACCAATGGATGCAGAAAAAAAGCTTTTGACAATAACCAGCACTCTTTCAGGATAAAAGTCCTACAGAAAATTGGAATAGATTATCTTTACCTCAACCTGATAAAAGCCATCTATGATAAACTAATAGCCATTATCACACTAAATGAACAAAAATTTGCAAGCCTTCACTTTAAAATCAGGAACCAGAATGTCCACTCTCACAAATTGTATTCTATATTGCTCTAGAAAGCATCTATGAGCTTAAAAACTGCCAGAGAGACCTGGTAGGCTAGCCCCCAGCCCTCTCAAGAGTTTGTTGATTCTGGCCAACCACACTCACCCTAAAGAATACTGGGGAGACTCAACAGTCTTAGCCATGTTCCCCAGCCTTCTTGGTTGAGTTTGCTGAGTTCCAGAGCCCCTGTTTGCCATGAAGACTGCCAGAGAGACCTACTAGGTTATCCCCCACACCTCCACCCTTCCACCAGAGTTTGCTGATTCCAGCCCCACTCCTCACCCTGAAGAAAGTCAGGGAGAATCCACAGCCCTAGTCACACTGCCCACAGTCATCCCGCAGAAATTTGCTGAATTGGTTGCCCCTCCTTGCCCTGAAGACCACCAGAGAGTCCTGACTACCACAACAACCCACAGAAGCCCTGTACAGCATTACCTTGTGCAAATCCACCTTTGAGAGAGCCTTCCTCATCTTCCTCCTGTACTCATAATCATTGGATTCTTCTTGACCCCCTGTCCTTAATGAGGTAAAAACCACACTGAACACCACACAGCTTAAGCTTTGGTGAGCCTACCCAGCTCTCACACACTCCAGAGAGCCATGCTGACCTGCACCCCACCCATCTACCATCATTGCAAAACATGACAAAAGGAAAGAATAAAAGGCAATCTCAGACCTCTAACCAACACAAAACAAGTCCAGGAGATGAGGTCATAGAAGAGCTTGGAAGCCACACACCTGAAATTTCTGAGATGGTAGTGACTGAAATAAAGAAACAATTCCATGAGGCTATGGAGGAAATCATATCAGAAATAATCTCTCAGGTAAAACAGGAAATGACAACAATCATGACAGAATTGCTTCATACATCTAAGGAAGACACAGATAAAAAATAAAAGGGAATAGGAAAATGATGCAAACATTGAATGAATAATAGAAAAAACAACTAGAATGCATGAAACAGATTGAAACTGATATCCAGGACATTAAGAATTCCATTGAAAGCTGGCAAAATATCTTGAATGAAAGAGAAGATAGAATTTCAGGTCTTGAACATTGCAGCTAGTGAACATGAAAAGAAATATCTGTTAAAAATAATGAGAAACCCAGCAGGCAAGATAGCTCAGTGGACTAAGCTCCTTCTTAGGCAAGTGCAGGGACAAGGATTTGATCCCCGGTACCACATGCCATGCTGGCCCCATACCCAGGTGCACTGAGCCATTGAGACTGGGCATGGTAGCTTAATCTTGTAATCCCAGCACTGGGGAGGCTGAAAACAGGAGGATCACCATGAGTCCAAGCTGCTTAATGAGACCCTGTACCAAATACATCAATAATAAT
>NW_004524598.1:13526026-13527453 GCF_000260255.1 Octodon degus | reverse complement strand
AGAAGAAGAAGAAGAAGAAGAAGAAGAAGAAGAAGAAGAAGAAGAAGAAGAAGAAGAAGAAACCAGGAAATAACAATAAAACAGCTGCAAGATGCTGCAAAGAAAAATAATACAAAACTAATATGTCTCAACAAAAAAGATAGAGATAATATAAAAGACATAAAAATAGTTTTTGCAGTAGTACAAGAAAATTTCCGAACATGGGAAAAGAATCTCATATACAGATGACTGAAGTATATGGAACTCCAACTGGCCATAATCAAAATAAATCATCATCCATACTCATAATAATCAACATCCCAGAAATTGAGCAAAAGAACAGAATATTAAAAGTTGCTAGAGAGAAAAAAAACAGATCACCCATATAGAAACCCATCAGAATCGTGGCAGATTTTTCAACACAGATCAAATCAAGAAGAGCTTTCATTGAGATATTTGAGGTTCTGAAAGAAAACAACTGTCAACCCAAATTAATATATTCTGCAAAATTATCTATCAAATTTAATGGAGAGCTTAGATACTTCCATGACAAAGAACAACTGAAGGAATTCATGATGATGAAGCCAACTCTAAAAAGACTACTGACATATATTTTAGAAAGAGACAAAGATGACCATAACTTCAAGAACAGAACAACTAAGTAGAACAAGCAATTAGGCAAATGGGGAAAGTTTTCCTACAGTAGGAAAACAACATCACAAAAATAAGCAAATACATATCAGTTCTATCAATGTAAATAGTCTCAGTTCACCAATCATTAGAAGCAGATTGGCAGTTTGGATAAAGAAATAAAATCCAACAATAAGCTGCATACAAGAAATAGATTTAATTAAAGCACCTGCAAGCAGGCAGAGGGGCCAGGGGTTTGATGCCCTGTCCTGCAGTGCCGGCCCCACCCCCAAGGCACTCTGAGCTGGAGATTGAGACTGGGTGTGGTGGCATGTGCCAGTGATCCCAGCTCTTGAGAGGCTGTAAACAGGCAGATCACTACAAGTCCGATCTAGTAGTGAGACCCTGAACACCCTGTAGACACTGCCATAAAAATACAAAAAAGAAAAAGAAACAGATTTAAATCAAAAATAAATTAATAGACTGAATATTAAGGCATGGAAAACAATACTGCACATGACAGGAACCCAGAAAAAAAGCAGGGGGAGCTATTATAGTTACTGAAAATGTCAACTTCAAAACAAATATATTTGGGGACAGGGGAGATAGCTCAGTGGAATAAGTACTTCCCTGGCAAGCGCAAGGGCCTGAGTTCAATCCCCGGTTCCGCACACACACACACACACACAAAAAAAAAAAGATATATATAGAGAGAGAGAAAGAGAGGGAGAGAGAGAGAGACAGAGACAGAGAGAGAGAGAGAGAGAGAGAGAGAGAGAGAGAGAGTTCCAGACAAACAAGGACAAACTCATTCTATG
>NW_004524598.1:13513490-13525781 GCF_000260255.1 Octodon degus | reverse complement strand
CCCAACTATATAAGACAAATTTTAACAGACATGAAAAACCTAATGAGCAATAACATAATTGTATAGGTGGACTGTAACACCCCATTAACACAAAAAGATATATCAGCCATGCAAAAAATGAGCAAAGAAATAACAAAACTAAATGGAACTCGTGAAGAAATGGACTTAGTAGACCTTTCCAGAGTGTTCCATCCAGCAATGTCGGAATACACATTTTTCTCAGCTGCACGATGGACATTGTCCAAAATAGAATATGTGCTAGCACATACAGCATGCATAAGTAAATGCAAAGGAATCTAAACTATCCCATGCATATTATCTGACCATAGTGCAATGAAACTGGAAATTCTTGACAAAAAGTGTGTAAACACATGAAATCTAATGGGTCATGGAGGAAATTAAAGTAGAAATTAAACAATGTTTACAATCAAATAAAAATGCAGATACAACCTACAAGAACCTGTGGGTTACAGTGAAAGCTGTCTAAAGAGGGAAATTTATAGGGAAAAATTCTCGCATCAGGAAAATAGAATGAGCCCAAATGAACAATCTTGTGCTTTACCTCAAACTCCTAAAAAAAACAAATGAAAGTCAAATCCAAAGCCCAAAAACAGGCAGAAAATTATAAAGATCAGAACAGAAATAAATGCAATGGAGATGAACAACAACAACAAAAAAAGAATTAATGGGTAGAAGAGTTTATTCATTGGAAGAATATATAAAATTGATAAACTTCTGACAACCTCATTAAAAACAGAAAGAAAAGAATCAAATTTATGCAATGAAGAATGAAAAGGGTGAAATCATTACAGACTCTATAAAAATTCAGATTATCCATACTTATTTCCATAATCTTTTTATTTTAGTATGATAGGTCTGTTTTATTAGGTTGTATGAACATTACTATATTCCTTGTTTTATTACATCAAAATATTTCCAAAAGATTAACTCTTACAGAACTGAAAATATAGAAGAAATGGACAGATTCCTAGATACATATGAACTACCAAATGTAAATCAAGAAAAATTCTGAATAATGCAATATCAGTCAATGAAATGAAAAATGTAATTAAAAGAAAACCTGTCAACAAAGAAAAGCCAAGCTCCTTGTGGATACATAGCTCAATTCTGCAAGAAATTTACAAAGGACCCAATGCCAACTCTTCCCAAACTTTCAACGAAATTGAAAGGGAAGCAATTCTCCTAAACTCATTCAGGTAGGCAAGTATTATTCTGATACCAAAACCAGAGAAGGACCCAACCAAAAAAGAGAACTACAGGCCAATATCCCTAATAAGCATAGATGCAAATATCCTCAATAAAATACCAGAAAATAGCAAATCATTGAGAAGATTATACATCACAACTAAGTGGTATTCATCCCAGGAATACAAAAATGGCTTAATATCTGCAAAACCGTAAATGAAATACATGACATCAACAAAGCCAAAAACAAAAATCACACGATTATTTCAATAGATGCAGAAAAACTTTTGACAAAGTCAAACACTCCTTCATGATGAAAACACTACAGAAAATCAGAATAGATGCTCTTTATCTCAATCTGATGAAAGCCATCGATGACAAACCAAAAGCCCACACTGCTTAATGGACAAAAATTGAAAGCCTTCACTTTAAAATCAGGAGCAAGACAAGAATGCCCACTGTCAATACTCCTGTTCAGTATAGTTCTGGAAATATCAACCAGAGTAATCAGACAAGGGAAAGAAATAAAAGGAATAATGATTGGAAACATAGAAGTGAAATTATCATTATTTGCAAATGACATCATACTGTATGTAGAAAACAACAAAAACTCAACTAAGAGACTTGCAGATTTAATAACCAAATCCAGTAGTGTAGTAGGATATACAGTTAAGACTCAAAAATCAATAGCACTTCTATACATAAATGGCAAATGCACCACTGGAGAAATTATGGAAATCATACCTTTCACAATAACACCCCAAAAAATGAAATACTTAGGAATCAGTCTCACAAAGGAAGTAAAAGATTTATACAGTGAAAAGTATAGTACTCTGTAAAAGATATTGAAAAAGGTTTCAGAAAATGGAAAGATATTCCTTGCTCCTGGATAGGAAGAATAAACATTGTGAAAATGGCCATTCTTCCAAAATTGTTATACAGATTCAATTCAGTCCCAATTTAACAACCATTAGTGTACCTCAAAGATCTAGAAAAAGAATTCCTAAAATTTACCTGGAACCAGAAGAGACCTAGAATAGCAAAACCAATCCTGAGCAACAGAGGAAAGGCAGGAGTCATCACAATTCCTGACTGAAACTATACTACAAAACTACTGTGATAAAATCACCATGGTACTGGCATCAAAACAGACATGAATATTAATGAAACACATTAGAAGATGTACACCCAACTATAAGCACACTCAGCCAACTTATCTTTGACAAATGGGTCAAACATGTTCATTGGAAGAAAGATGGCCTCTTTAATAAATGATCCTGGAAATACTGGCTTTCCACAAGACAAAGGTTTAAAATAGACCCATGCCTATCACCATGCACCAAACTACAGTCCAAATAGATCAAAGATTTAAATATTAAAACTGAAACACTAAATCTTCTGGAAAAGAAAATAGGTAGAAAACTTAGGACATACAGGTAGGTAAAGGGTTTGTGAATAAAAATCAAATCGCACAATAAATACTTCAAAAAAATCAACAATTTGATATTACCTTGTGGAAAAGTTTCTTCACATCAAAATAAATCACTAGCAAGTAAAAAGAAAATTCAAGAAGTGGGAGAAAATTATAGCAGACTGTCCTTCAGACAAAGGACTCCTATTTAGAACATATAAAGAATTTTAAAAATCAGGCCTCCAAAATTCAAAGACCCATTTGAACCCAAAACTGTGCTCTAAATTGAATGTGCACTTTTCAGATGAAGAAATATAAATGGCAAAGATATATGTGAAAAAATGTTCAACATCATTGGTCATTCAAGAATGCAAATTAAAACAGCACTGAGATTTCATCTTATCCTAGAAAGAATGACTATAATCAAGATGTCAGCCAATAACAAATGGTGGAGGGGTTGTGGGGATGAAAAGGAACACTTCGGGCTGGAGAGATGGCTCAGTGGTCTAAAGCACCTACTTGGAACAAGCTTGGCAAGGCATCAGGGACCGCGGTTCAATCCCCCAGCACCACATGCCAGCCAGCCCCGCCCTCTGGTGGGCTGAGCTAGCCACACACACACACACACACACACACACACCCCACTCTCTCTCTCTCTCTCTCTCTCTCTCTCTCTCTCTCTCTCTCTCTCAAATAAATAAAAATAAAAAAAAATTTAAAAAAAAAAAGAAAAGGAACACTTCACTGTTGGTGGGAAAGTAGATTGGTATAACCACTATGGAAATCATTGTGGAGATTCCACAAAAAGCTAGTATTGGATGTCCCATTCAACGCAGCTATTCACCTTGTAGGTATTTTTCCAAATAAACAGAAAACATCATGCCACCATGATTTATGTGTATCCGTGATTTTGTGGCAGTGTTATTTGTCATAGATAAATCTTGCAAACAATCCAAATGTCCATCCATCAACTGAGGAATGTAATAAAAAGATGTCATATTTGTACATGGTGCAGTATTACTCAGCTATTAGGATAAATTTGAGGCTTTTATAGGTAAATGGATGTAACTAGGAACCATAGTGGTAAGTGAAATAAATCAGACCTACATGTATAAACACCACATTGTGTTGCTAGTATAAGAACCTGGAAGAGTAAATACAATCTGAAAAGTACAAATCATACTGTGAATGGAAAATAATGTATTCACTGGAAAGGAAAAACTGGGATGAGAACAGGGAAAATAGAAAGAGGGGTAAAAGATATATTTATGCACATAGGCAGGATAGCTTGGATAATTGTACAATAGATTTCTGCTGTCTATTGAAAGGAACAATTAATGCTTCAGCTTTTCTTTTTAATTCATGTTTTTTTTCTTTTTTTCTTTTTTATCAGTTTTGGATGTTTATATCTGGTAATATAAACAACTAATTTGATGATAACATTATGTAATAGAACAACAACTGCTGAATTGCTATTATTTTGTTTAGTGAAATTCTGTATCTTTTCTAATTTTTTCCTTCATTACCATTTTCTTTCTCTTTAAAAAAATTGTAAAAAGAAAAACAAAAAAAATCTGATCTAAAATTTCTGTGGCTCTGTAGCCCACACATTAAAATTATACTCACCACCTAACAACCATGATTTACAAGTCAGTAAAGCTACAGCATCAGCTTTTGCAGGTGAAAGGGAAAAACTGTACAAGAATAATTGTTATTTTTAAATCTTTGTTCTTTTGAATCTGCCTAGCTTCATAGCTTTGCAATTACTTTTCTGCCTCTTTAATCATGAGGGTATAACCAAACATGTGGGAAACCTCATTGTACCATTGTACCAAGCTCCATGAATTGATGATCACTAATCTACTCTTGTAACCAATTGTCTCCCCCTATTAATAATGATGGGTTTCCACCCATATGGAACAGGCCAAGGCCGTCATGGCAACGATGCAACATGGCCTCGGGTCCCAAAATGACAAGATGCCCCTCAAGCGCTAACTTCTATAGTCTTTTTCTAGGCCCAAAGTAAACTTCCCACTTCCTTTTCACTCACCAACAACCCTTCAGTCCTCTCCAACGCAACTCTTTGTCCCTCATATAAACTTCAGGCCTAGTCGCTCATATAAACCCAACAAAAGCCCATCCCCCAGCTTCCTCCTCTGAGGGCCCTTGCAGTCTCCAGCAGCCAACCTATGCTAGGAAGAAAGGCTTTTTATTTTCACCTCTGTCAGTGTCTCTCAAAAATGCCAAAACCTTACACGCTAATCAGAAGAACTGCCTGGATGTTCTGTCTGTCTTTTGTACCTCCTTTGTGTACATCATACAAAAGCCCTAGGCCACCAGAGATTGGGGTCTGAAATTCTGGGAATGATCCCAATCAGTGCCTGCCAACGTAAGTAAATCTGCCTCTAAATCCTGGATGTTACTTTGATTTTTCTGCTTACTGTTACACATGCTCATGACAAAAGAGAAAGACTAAGTCACATAGCCAGGAGGCATGAAAAAACCAAAGAACTGTTCCAGTAGGTGATGAATTTGAGTATCTTGATGGCCCACTGAGGTGACTGGTGCCTGTTTAGACTTTATTAGACCAGTTGTTTTCATTTATCTTATCCTTTGGGTAGTATATAGGCCTGGTGTTTTTGTTGTTATCTTGAGGTCTTATCTCGAACTGACATCTGCAGTCACAGTTACAGCGTACACCTTACCTTTTGTCTTGACTCTCCAGAGGGCCCTGTCCTACCCAACTGCCTGTAATATTTTTACCTAACTTACTATCTATGTTATTCTCTCCTCTTAGATATTTCCAGCTTCCATGAGGGGGCAGGAAGCAATGATCATTCTGGCTACTCCAGGTTGAAGTGTGTCGTTTTTCTGATTAGTAGTTAGAGACATTCTATGGAGGTTCTATCTAAAGGCCTTCCATAGACATCAGGTGCTCTCATCCTGGGTGAGCATTTAGCTTAAGTCTATAGAAGACAAAGCCCAAAAAAAGTTAGGTATACATGGGCCAAATAACAAAATCAACAAGCCACTTATAAATATAACCAAGACAACTTTCTAGCAGAAAAAGCCAGTAGTAGCTTCCCAAAAAGAGGGTAATGAGAAGGTCCAGGGAATTTCAGACCCCAATGTGGCATTAACCTGTCATTTAACACCTTAAACACCCGTCAAGATTTTTGCAGAAAAGTCAAGAATGTATATAACAGCATTCAGCTTTCATAATGGGACAAGTACCTCCTTGTTAGAATGGAGCTGTTAGAATGTCTAATAACATACAACTTCAGAGGATAGCTTGCCTCATCCATTCTGTTACTTCTGTTCCTTTTTGGTGCACTCTACAGTGAATAACTGCTACCTTGAAGGACATAAAAACAGGTGATAAAAGTTTACCTACTGCTTTTGGTTATACTTTTCTGATGGATGTTTAAATCCTAGTTGAAATAAGACTTATGCTAATGAAAATTGACCTCCTTTTGCCTATCAAGGCCAGGTAAAACTCCTCAGGTGTTGTTATTACTGAAACCATGTGCAGAGCTTTTCAGCCCTTCTGTCAGAGTCAGCTGCCAGGATGGGCCATGGTCTTTCTTGACCATGTTGTTTTCTGTGTAATTATCATTTTTGGTGACCCTTCTTTGACAGACTGTACATTTGTTGATCTCTGTCCTAGGGGTCTGGATATCTCCCTAAACTGAATATTGGATGACTTACCAGTTTTAGGATTTTTTTTTTTTTTGGTGGAACCGGGGATTGAACTCAGGTCCTTGCACTTGCCAGGGAAGCGCTTATTCCACTGAGCCATCTCCCCGGCCCCAAGTTTTAGGATCTTATAGAAAACATTCTCTCATGTTCTGAGTCCTCACTGACCTTTAAGGCCCAGGACCAAAATATGCCACTATCATATAGTTGAGAAAATTGGAAGGAAATTTCTGATACAGAACTCTTGAAAATTTGAAATAAAGGAGAGCAAGTAGGAGGAAAGAATTACTGAGACAAAATATTTAAGAAAGATGAAATCTTTTTACCAGGAAATGGAAAATAAGGATCTGAGTATGAGAATGATTAGCCAAAAGTACCACCTATTTGGAGGACAGCTCAACAGTAGTGTTCTCATGCTCATTTCCCCTGGTACAAATGCCACAACAAAAGTAACTACAGATGCTGTTTCAGGGTTTTTTTCCTAATTTTCTCTAAAATTTTTCTTCAGAACAATATCCTGATCATTTTCATTGTTGAACTTAATAAAGCAACTTCAAAAGTTTTTCTAAAATGGTATAGTAACAGCAAGAAGGCTACCCATAGCCCTACTCTTCTCCAGACTAAATAGATTTGGTCACCACCATATCATCAGGATGCAGAAATGTTCCTCTTCCCGCCAACCTCCCTCCTGCCATCTTTTCATCTTTCATAGCCTTCCTTGACATTTGCCCCTAAAAACTCTGGGCCCATTCTCCATCACTGTAGCTTTGTATTTATGTACTTGATCTTAGCTAAAAGATCAAGACTGAATAGTTTCCACTGTCTGTCAAGTTTACTATTTCTTGACTCTTTTAGTTTTGATTTTCATGGAGCAGAAAAGCTACCAACTTTCTATTTGCTTATAGCTCCTATTTTTCTTTGAACTTTGCTCCAAACATGTTCATGCTTGCTCCTTTGAACATTTTTATAACAGCTGCTTCAAAATCTCTGCCAAATAATTCCAAACTTTTTAACATCTCATCATTGATATCTATTGATTGTCTTTTGCATGCAACTTAAGAATTTCATAGTTCTTTGAATGCTAATTAATTCTGGACTGAATCCTGAATATTTTAAGTATTATTTTTAGAGTACCTGGGTTGTATTTAAATCAAAAGAATGTTGCTCTTTGTTTTAAGAGATACTTGCTTCAGTAGGTTCAACATTAAGTTCAAGCTACTATATCAGTCCAGGCTGCAAAGGTCTGTCCAGATTGTGTCACCAATAAGCACCTGGGCTCAGGGAAGAGGTTTTTGTGTTAGCTCAGTTTTCATAATCTTTAGAGTACTAATTAGAAGCATATCGACCCATGCACAGGTTGGAGTTCAGGCCAGATATTCGTGAACAGATTTATAAAATTCATTTCCTGAGCTCTTCCTTCTCTGCTACCTTCCAAGTTTTTCTTTATTTCATCCCATCAGCCCAAAATCACTTACTTCCATGGTTGTGCCATATCTGGTGCCCAAATGACAAGGAGAGATGGACTTTACAAGGGGAGGGTTCTTGGAATTAGAGACCCATCAAGTGAATAATAAAATCTTATCTTCCTCTGAGCTTTAATTCTGACAATTTTCCAAGTTGACTGCTTTACTGCTGCACCACTGTCCCTACCATAAGGTTGCTTGGTGCATGGAACCAAAGAGAATAGAGAATGAAGACAAACAAGTGATTCCTTTAGTCCAAGATTTAGGTTTTTATGTCTAGCCTCAAGCCAAAACTAGAAGGACTTCCCTAGCTCTTTTTCTATTCCACTGTGCTTACTTCCAGATATTTTTCCATCTTCAAATCTGCCTGGGGGGCCAGAGAGATGGCTCAGTAGAATAAGCACTTACCTGGCAAATGCAAGGGCCAGAGTTCAATCCCTTGTTCTGCCAAAAAAAATCTGGCTGAATATACTGGAGGAAAAAATACTTTAACTCGATAGTTGCTAATATTTCAAATTCAGTTAATATTCTCCAGTGCCTTTACTATTCCAGGGAGCAGGGTAGTGGTACTATCATTTGAAGAGATCAACCATCCAAGTTAATGGCAGTTGACTTTATTAATTGGGCCTTGTTAACCATTACAGGAACAGCAACTTACCCTTACTGCTAACTTTTCCTTTGTAATTTGCAGCACAGACCAATCAGAATCCTGGAAGAGAAATTCCCAGAATATGTGCATAGAAAGGGGATCAAAATAAGTCAAGAGGTGGCAGACAGTTTATGTGGCAGTATGCTGCCCAGGTTGTGCTCTACTTCTATCCAATGACTGATCAAGGTGGAGATATGTAACTTTGGGTAGTATCAATGAAAGCAAGAGCAATTCTGAAGGGTCATCTCAGCTCCAGAGATCCCCATGGCATAAGCCAAGTATTCTGTTTAGCTCTTTCTTTTGTCCAATCTTACTTCCTCACAAATTTTTCAGGACACTCCCCAGAAAAACCTTGGCACCAAAATTGTCTCGGAGTTTGTTTTTTATGGGCAACCTCAGATATGCAGAAGAAATATGGTGTCCCTTTGTGACTTGAATTGGTTCCAAAATAGACACATAACTCAATTAAAATTAATATGATATGAGGAAAGTTGTTCTAGAGTCTTCTGGGAAGTTTTCCTGGAACTAGAGAGAATCATAGATAAGATAGTTTCTCTTTGAAACTAAACCTGATCAAGGACTCCTGGAGTTCCTGATACTACTGACATAAGCAGGTTTTGCCACACAAACAACCAGCCTCATAGCCAAGTTTACAGTATGATTAGAAAATGCTGACATGGATAGCACCTAAATTCTGAGGATATTGAGTCACCAGGTTAACAGGCCTTAAGAGAAAACTTATTCTCAGACCTCTCTTTCTATAAACCAATAATTTCTTTTACTATTTAAAGCAGATTGAGGGTTTCCTTTTTGTTTGTTTCTGCTACCCAAGTAGCCAACATCTGATTACTACTGGTGTGTAATTCATTGACTCTCCTTTTTGATGCCATTTGTAGAGAAGACTTTCATAAACATTTAAAAGAGCTTCAGAAATTCACAATCTAGATAATTGGTTTTAAAAATCTGAATTATAAAAAATACAGGGAAAAAATAAAAAATATAGGGAGTTTATGATAAATCTTCTATTCCTTCCTTCCTTTCTCCATTTCCTTTTTAACCTACTTTCTAAAAGGCAACAATAGTATTTAGAAAAGAGATAAAACTGAAAAATGTTTTAGTACAAAAAACAAGACTACAATTGTTTTATAACTGATTAAAACTTTTTAATTCTATTCCTAACATTAAAATGCAATCTAGGGCATAAACTTGATATATAATTGGAACTTTTGAAAACTCCTTCTGTATTAAGCAGTTGAAGTTAGACATTTGCTAATTGCAAGGGTATCTATATGCCTATGGAGGAGGAAAAGAGAGTTTTACAAAATTATTATAGAAAATGCTGGTAAAACAAGATATAGTTGCTAAAGTGATTTAGTCTACAACTTACAAACATACAAATAATCCATTCTGTCAATCCAACAAAAAACTACTTGGTCCTATACATAGTGTCTTAACTCAAACTCTGAAGGTCAAAAAAAATATGGTTTTATCAGACCAGTAAAGGAAAGTGTTTCCAAGAAGCAAAAAATTCTGCCTTCCAGAGACAGAGGGATTTGCCTGGTCTTCAAGGATAGACCATGGAGCAATCTGCTATCATTGTAACTATTTGAGTCTCTCTTGTCTGATGAACTAATCATATTTTCCCCAGCACTAGCCATTTCAAACTGTTCTTCAAGCATCTATATACAAAATCTACTAATATCATTCTTGTGGCTAATAGACAAAATGCAAAGGTGAATTTGAAAGATTAGCCTTAATCTAAGTTCAGCCCACTGGCAGGTTGGGAGGCACTAGAAAAACTCATGCCTCTCCCAGGGATTCCATTTCCTCATCTCTTCAAATATGATGATTATAGATTCTTGGAAAAATAAGAGCTGTCTAAATGTAAGCGTGACTTGTAACAATAAGAACACACTTTGTCATGCAGCCCACCCACTAAACATTTCACAGCTCAATGTCTTAGTCAAATTTACAGCCAAGAGTATTAATGCTAGTTGTGGCAAAATGGAGGATAAAGTTTCCTCATAAATTCTCAAGCCAGAAAAGATATCTTCCCAATCCACTATCAAGCTCTATTTTTTTTTTTTTTTTTTTTTTGGTGACTTGAGAGTGCACCACATAATCAGTGCAAAGGAGAAAATCATGAGTCAAATGTCCCTCATTTTTTATCTTTTTCATTTCAGAAAGTGCCCCAGAGGCTGTTCTGTATAATAAGGATATTGATTTTGCAGTAACCCTAGGTCTAGATGATGATGGGGGGTAATGAAAGAACTGGGATATTTCAGCAACATGTTAACACGACTGTTCCTTCAAAGGTACACTAACATTTGTTGTTAGTCTGTAAGCCACTTATCAAAACATCTAGCAAAGTCCTCTGTCCACAGTACTGAAGCCTACGCTGCGACTCAAGACCAGGGATATAGAAAATGATTCAGAAATGTCCAAAAGAAACATAGTGACAGGAATCCAGAGAATTCTTTACAAGACATTTGGGGTGAACACACTGAAGATTCAATAAGAAAGAATAGGTGAAAAGGGGATGTGTTCTAGACTGAAATCTACTAAAGAAGCATAGTGGAAAAGCTCAATGCTTTGATTTCATATAATTAAATATTTTTTAGTAAATCTGATTATTGATTCTGTGTTCGATACTACTGAATTAACATTGCTTAGATGTGTAAATTAACCTCTGACAAAACTAAACAAAAAAGAGGGATACAAATGAAGAACCATTTTGTATCTGTATATTCAAAATAGCTATGATAGATATACAGCTACATTCTCTTAATTCAATGAATAGAAATATTTGTTCTGATAGTGTTTGTGGACAGGATATCATGTCTGCATCTTGTAGAAGGAATAACCACTAAGACAACAATATGCAGTATATTAATTATTGAAACTGTCCTACTAATTGGTTCTAGACTGTCTCATTGCTATTTGTTTCTCAACAAAATTATTTTAAAAACTAAAAAAAATAAGATAAAAAGATGTGCAAATTAATATTGTGGCACTTTAGGAAAGATGGAAGGCAGGTGAGTGGCAGAGAAAGTGTCTCTCTGAGATATGGTGTTCAGATCCTGGAATATAGCAATGTGAAGAGGAGGAGGAGAAGGAGGGGGAGGGAGGTGGGTCTCCAGGCCCAAGAGAGGATCTGAAGTGAGGGCTGAAGCCCACTGGCAGAGTGAAGAGAGACTTTAATGAAGAAGGAGGTGGCAAATGGCACTTTTACCCCTTTCACTCCTCAGTGGTTAGTGGACTCATCGAGACTAACTAAAAGCGAGGGGCAACTCAAAGTGCAGGCACACAGAGACTAATCAGAACACCAGAGGCCTCTGCAGAGAAACATGCTAGTGCACAGAGGAGACTGCAATGGCTACTAAGTTATTTGGGTTTAGACCCAGAAGAGAGCAATTGGCCAGTAGTCATCATAGAGAGGCAATAAATTATCTCAGAACTGCTAGATCCATCTATTGGCTCCCAGTATTGGACTCAGGAAGCTGAGTTCAAGTCAGCAGGAGGTTAGGGGATATGGCATGCAGATAAAGGAATCATACAGAACTTCAGCTATCCATGGTAAAAAAAAAATCCACATTGTGGTGTATAATAATCAATATGCTAATATTCTAGAAATTAAATTCAAGAACACAGTATTAGCAGCTGGTCAAGAAAAACAAGTCACAAATAAAGGAAAGCCCAAAAGAATCACAGACTTCTTAAGGCCACTGCACCAGTTCAGGAGAGCTTTGAGTGAAATATTTCAAGCCTTGAAAGAAAAAATATCCAACCAGAGTCCTAGCCCAGGTCCGCAGCAGGAAGGAGCTGAGCACAGCAGCCAGACCTAAGCCAGATGCAGCTGGATAACT
>NW_004524598.1:13502372-13503470 GCF_000260255.1 Octodon degus | reverse complement strand
CAAAGTGATTAGGATAGATATATAGTTACATTCTCTTAATGAATAGAGGGATTTGTTCTAATGGTGTTTGTAAATAGGATATCAAGTCCGCATCCTGTACCACAATTAACCACTAGGAAGCGTGCATGAAATGTGTTAATTATTGGAACTGTCCTACCAATTTGATTTGAAACTGTCTCATTGTTATTTGTTTCTCAATAAAATTATGGAAAAAAATAATAATAAGCAAATTCAATAGCGTAGCTAGAAACAAGTCAATAATCAAAAATTGATAGCCTTCCTGCACACAAATAGCAAACTCACTAAGAAAAATTAGGGAAATAATACCTTTCACAATAGCATATAAAAAATGAAATGCCTATGGATCAATCCAACAGAAGGGAAAAATTTACATTAAAAACTACACTACTCTGAAAAAAGAGATTTAAGAGGTTACCAAAAAATGGAAAGTTATCCATTCCTCTTGGGCAGGAAGAACCAAATAGTAAAAATGGGCATACTTACAAAATTGTCATACAGATTTAATACAATCTAAATCAAAATACCAATAATATAAATTTATAGAACCAAAAAAAAAAATTCTTAAAATTCATTACACCCAGAAAAGACTAGAATAGCAAAGGCAATCTTGGTCAACAAAGGCAAGGCAGGAAGCATCACAATCACTGACTTGACACTGTACTACAAAACTACTGTGACAAAAACAGTATAGTTGTGGCAAAAAAAAAAAAGACTTAGGATCAATGCAGCCAATTGGAAAACGCACAAGCAACTCCAGACCCACTCAGCTACCTTATCTTTGACAAAGGAGTCAGACACATTCATTGGAAGAAAAAGAGCCTCTTTAGTAAGTGGTGCTGAACAAACTGGCTTTCCATATGCCAAAATTAAAATTAAATCCACATCACTGAAAAACCTAAGCTGCATAGTGAGACCCTGGAATAAATTGATAATAAATAAATAAATGTTTTTTTAAAAAAATTAGATACACATCATTACCATGAACTAAACTAAAATTTAATGGAACAAAGATCTAAACATTAAAATTGTCAGACATAGTGGTTTATATCTGTAATCCTAGCACTTGGGAGGCTGAGG
>NW_004524598.1:13462882-13500602 GCF_000260255.1 Octodon degus | reverse complement strand
TGCTGCGCTCCACTTCTTTCTGCTGCAGGTGTTAGAGTTGAACCCTTTGTGTCACTCTAGCAAGATGTTCTGCTCCTGAATCCGCTGGGTGGGTCTTGCCTCTAGCCTCCTTGCAGGGAGTTCTGCTGAAGGGTTCCCTGCTGGGCCTGCAGCCTGGGTCAAAAGAAGATCCCTGGGCCCGAGAAGTCTCACTCACTTGAGGCAAGAGGATTGCAGCAAGTCTGAGGCCAGTCTGGGCTATATAGGGAGTTCAAGGACAGTCTGAACTGCATAGTGTGACCATGTCACAATAAAATAAATAAATATTAAAACAGAAGCACTAAATGTACTGGAAGATAAAATAGATAGAACTCTGGAAGGCATTGGTGTAGGCAAAAACTTTATGATCAAAATCCTAATTACACAGGAACTATGACAAAGACTCAACAACTGGGATCTCATCTTATTAAAAAGTTTTTGCACAGCAAAAGAAACCAGAGTGAAGAGACAAACTACAGTATGTGAATAAATTTTTGCCAGATGTTCCTCATACAAAGAAAACTCAAAAAAATCAGATTCCCCCTCCCTTTTTTTTTGGAGAACCAGGGATTGAACACAGGCCCTTGCACTTGCCAGGCAAGCTCTTATTCTACTGAGCCATCTCCCCAGCCTCAGATCCCCTAAATTTAAAAACAAAATCCAAAACTAGGCATCTAAAATGAATATACATTTTTTAAATGAAGATATTCAAATGGCAAATAAATATGTGAAAAAACGTTCAACATCATTGGTCATCAGAGAGATGCAGGGCTGGCCAGACAGCTCAGTGGACTAAAGTGCCAACTTAGGCAGAGCACAGCAGCCAGGTTTGATCCCCAGGCACTGTGCCGGCCTGCCCCTGGGGCTTGCTGAGACAGTGACTGAGACATTTCCCAGCGCTTGGGAAGCTGAAATCAGGAGAATCACTACAAATCCAATCTACGTAATGAGACCCTGGAGACCCTGTACTAGAATACATAAAGTAAAAAATAAATAAATAAATAAAGAGATACAAATTCAAACAACACTGAGATTCTATCTCACTCCCGAAAGAATGACTGTTATCAAGAAATCAACCAACACCAAGTGATGATGGGGTTGCGGCGGAAAGGAGCACTTCTCCACTGTTGGTGGGAGCATACATTAGTAAAACCACTGTGGAAATCAATGTGGATAGTCCTCAAAATAAAATGAGGATTCACAGTTCCATTTGACCCAGGTATTCTCCTTTTTGGTATCTTCTGGAAAGAACTAAAAGTTATCACACCACAGCACTATATGCACACTCATGTTTATAGCAGCACAATTTGTTATAGTTAAGATTTGGAAGGACTGATATGATAGCTCAATGGACTAAGTGCCTGGTTGACAAGTGCAGGGACCGGGGTTCAATCTCCAGCTCCACAAGCCCTACAGGCCATGTTCCTGGGTACACTGAGCAGGCCATAGAGACCAGGCATGGTGACTCAGGCCTGTAACTCAAGAGCTGGAAAGGCTGAAAACAGGAGGGTCACAACAAGTCTGAGATGCTTAGTGAGACCCTGTACCAAATGCATTAAAAAGTAACAATAAGAATAAAAAGTTATTTTAAACTTGGAAACAACCCAAATGCCCATCAACTGTTAAATAAAGATGTGGCTTTTGCAAGCAGTGGAGTACTACTCTCCCATAAAGAAGGATAAACTTGAGACATTTCTAGGTAAATGTGTGCACCTTGAGATCATACCCTTAGGTGAAACAGACGAGACACACATACACAAATGCCACTTCATTTTCATGGTATAAGAAATCAATACTGCAAATAATTTCCAAAATTCACAGTAGATATTGTGAAATAGGAAGAAAATATTCAAATGGGAAGGAAAACTGGGGATTGGGAAGGGAAAAAGGCAGGAAGAGACTAGAAAAAGAAAAGCACAAAAAGATGAAGAACGGAAATAAATCTTTTGTAAACAAGGAGGGTAAGAGGGGCTGAAGGGATGGTAGAGGAAGGTGGAAAAAAGAATGAAGATCTATCATGTACAGGTATAAACTCCCTATGATGAATATAATCATTATGTATACCTAAAATGTACCAATAAACTTAATTAATAAAAATTTTAAATACAGAATTTAAATTATTATTTTGAGAAATGAATTATGTAAGCTGGGTATGCTGGCCCTGAGGCAGGAAGATCACATAACAATCATTTCTAAGAAAATATACAGGAGGGTAATATTTTGTTCTCCATTTAACAGAGCAAAAACATTGAACCACATTCCTGCAGGAGTCACCCTTGTGTTCTAAACTCACTTGAGTTTCTCTGTGCCCATGTCGCAACTTTTATAATCTCTACTCAGTAGGTCTAACCTGCAACCCTCTTCAGAAAACTAACCCTTGTAGGGGCCACTTCATACAGATTCCAAAATTAAAAGAGCTGAAGTACTGGAGAATTGCATTTCTGGGTTATCCACAGGAATGGCAGTCCTCTCAATTCGGGAGGCCAAGAATTCCTTTCATTTCAATTTAGTCCCAGAAAACACATCTTTCCCTCATCATTGTCATGGTAGTTTGAAAGCTCCATTACTTATTCCCACAATCAAACCACTTCCCTCCACAACATCCTGATAACACCCACACATGCCCGTCATTTTATCCCACATTCCCTTGCTTGCCAGGGAGGAGCCGTGCTCCAGAGTAAAGCTTCATAATTACACGTTTACCCTGTCTGTAGTTGGCTCTTGACTCTACCAAAAGTCTAAATCCAGGACAGGCAAACAGAGCCCTTGTGGTAGCACTTTATTCTTTCCTTATTTAGCTCTGCATATCTCAGGTAACATGCCAGAGATGAACTTTGGGGAAGAATTCATTATGCTAAATATCATTCGCTTGGGAGGGTTCCTGGTGAGTGTCAACACTGTGTCTAGTCACACATCAGTGAGACAGCTGGGCCTGTATCATGACCATCTAATTTGTCACAAAGCTCTTCCTTGTGAGAACTGTAACTGCACTTTGTGAAGTTTATTTTTATAATTCAGATATTTCTTGCTTTTCCTTCCAAAATCATGACTGATTCTAAAACATTGTCTCAAGGGACATAAACTCTGAATTAGGTATCATTATTCCAGAAGGTGATAACCAAAATATGGTCATGATACAGGACGGGGTACCCTCTAAGCAGCATGGATGGGTACGGGTCAAGGTGGATTGAGGCAGGACCCTGAAGATCCTTCTTACTAAGCTGGATACAAACACTTTAGGGGTGATCTGCTGGCAGCAGTGGGGCGCTCTGATGGGGCTTATGGTCCGTGGTATTGGGTATCAGGCACAGAAGAGCTTAACATTTTGCAAGCATCACAGCTACAGTGTGATGGGCCGCACTGTGGACCACGTGATCATCAGGACCGGTTTATTTTAATGGCAGAAGGAATAGAACAAGATTATCTTGAAATAGCAAGAGAGAGGATTGCAATGAATGGATGAATTGAATGAAAACAAATAGTGCTTAAAAGACAGATACTAAATGCAAATATAAATTTTCTCTCTCTCTCAGAGAAAGAGAGAGAGAGAGAGAGAGAGAGAGAGAGAGAGAGAGAGAGAGAGAGAGAAGTGAAGAGCTGCATCCTTGACACGCAGTCCCTCAAGGCTGTGCTTTAAGGACCTTTAATGAACTGGCTGTGTGCTCTCTGATGTTGTGGTTCTCAGCGAGTCAGCTAGAGGCTGACCTCAGGAAAGTGCAAAACTGTACTCAACAAGCAGGGAGGAAACCGATCAAGGCAGGGAGAACACTGGGAATAAACAGTAGCATTATTCAGGAGAACCTCATGCGGAAGTCATGCTGGGCAAGACAAGCATGGAAGGACTGCCTTCCAAGAGATTTCTAAAGGTCTCCAAGTCCTTGCATGTCCAAACTGTTCTTGCTCAGCAAACTACACGGATTACCAACACTGACTCCTCAGTCAGCAACTGCCAGCAACAAAGCATCACCATGGGATCAAAAGGAAAGAAATGATGGACTTCAGGAGAAATATTTAGTCCCATTCCCCAGTTAGGATGAACAAGGGGCTTCATGCTGATGCACACCACTGGACAATTAAAGATCCAGATGCAATGAGAGATCAAGTTAACTAAGCAGAGAATATCTATCCAGCCTTGAGGTAGATATATTGCTGCAGATTCATGGTGGGGATTTTTACCTACTGAGCCAACAAGCCTAACCCCCCCCCCAAAAGCAGGGACTCTGTAAGACTCTGTGGATGAAAAGGGTGGCTTCTGGCTGCCTTAGACCATTTGGGCTGCTGTAACAGTGTCTTAAGCTGGATTGCTTAGAAAAAAACAGAAATGTGTTGCTCAGAGTTCTGGAGGGTGGGAAGTCAAGATCAAGTGATTTGGTCTGTGGTGTGGGCCTATTCTCCAGGTAATACACTTTCCTACTGTACCTCACTGGGTAGAGGAATCTGCTCCATCTTCTTTTCATGTGGACATGAATTCCTTTCACAAAGTGGAGCCTCATGTCTTCATCACTTCCTGAACACCTCACCTGCTGGTGGTTTTGTTTCTTTGTGTTTTGGATTTTGCTTTTAGTTTTGTTTTGAGATGGGGTCTCCCCATGTTACCTGGCTGCTCTGGAAATCCTGGACTCAAGGAATCCTCCTCCCTCAGCTCCCTCCAAGTGGCTGGGACCACAGGCATGTACCACACTGCCTACCAGGCCCTACCTCAATATATTATTGATTTGGTTTAACATATGAACTTGTGGGGATGAAAGGCACAAAACCTCAGGCCTTACCAGTGACCTTCAACCCACAGTTCATTCCATGGGTCTAGGAACGACACCTAATAGAACTTGTCATTAGAAAGTTGCTCTCTGGGGTCGGGGGTGTAGCTCCGTGGCACAGCATGTGCTTACCCAGCAAGAAGCCATGAGTTCAGTCACCAGCACCAGCAAAAGAAAGAATTTTTCTGATTGAATTATGACACCAGAATAACAAGAAAAATGAAATGACTGTTGAAAGATTTTGTGTTTCTGTCTTATTCTACTTTAAATAAATGTAGGATACACAAAGAAATTGAACTATAGATAACTAATATAAGATGACACAAAACTATATGCAATGGCCAGCCTAGACCATCTAATGAGCTCAAGGCCAGCCTAAAATAAACAGCAAGAGCCAGGCTCAATACAAAATAAAAAAATATATTTTTGTACACATAGTATAAAGAAAAAATGTGAACATAATCAAAATCTATTCAATGTATCAGATAGTTCGCTATCAGAAAGAACTTAAAGGAAACTTAATTCTAGGAAGAACTGGTCCAGCCATTAGCAGCGTTTATTTTTGCTTCAAGAAATCTCAGTATCTTAACTATGGATTTCTACCAATTCTTCACACCCACCTTCCAAGGAATGTCTTCCCTTGACCATCCAAAGTAGAGGTGATCACTCTCTGTTAGAATTTTACAATTATTTCATAACAAATATAAATTTACTTATATTTATAGCAGAGTGTACATATGTGTGGTCACCTTTATGTGCGCATATATAAGCTTATTGCTCTAGCTAAGGTTTAGGTACATGTTGTATTAATCTCAACCTCTAACACACCCAGTATGTTATGTGGTACATAAGAAATGTCTTGGATAACCAAATGATTAATGATAGTGGGACTCCAAGACACAGAGCCAGGGAAAAAAAGTGAAGAGAGAGGTGAGAGGCCAAAGAAGGAAAGAGGAAGAAGAGGAAGGAAATGAGTCATGGGCATGTGTGATCTTGGGGACAACTAAATGTGACCCTGACCCTACCCTCCTGGGCCTCTTCCCCCATTGTCTTTCCTGGTTGCCATGGGTTAGAAGCTCTCCTCTGTCATGCCCTTCTATCATGTTTCTGCCTTGAGCCAGCAAGCCAACTATGTACTGAAACAAGCCTGTAAGTCAAAATAAATCTTCCATTAAGCCATTGTATCAGTCAGTGCTTATTAGACAAACAGGTTGAAGGCAAGATATACAAATATACATAAGAATTCATAAGACTGGCTTACAATGACCTTGCACAGAGTCAGGTACAGAAGAGTGCAAAAGCTCTGTCTACGTGCTAGAGTTCCCAAAAATCCAACTGAAGGCCTGGAGCCCACTTCAATGTCCCACAGGAGTCCATGCCAGGAGGCCAAAAGGCTTGCACTGTAAGCCAAGAGGTGGTGTCCAAGGGGAAGGTGAATTTAGGAGCTTGTCCAAAGACACAGAAGCAGCCTCTCTTCTTTGTTTTCCTTTCATACCATTCTGACAAGCATCCTCCTCAGGGCAGAACTTCCACACTGAAAGGTTGACATAGTCAGTTAAGTCTCTCGGCCGTGTATATCAGGA
The DNA here is from genome assembly GCF_000260255.1 of Octodon degus. NCBI lineage: Eukaryota > Metazoa > Chordata > Mammalia > Rodentia > Octodontidae > Octodon > Octodon degus. Next base: position 13,494,244 of record NW_004524598.1, on the reverse strand, counting down.
ATTTTGTCCCAACAAAGAAAGCTAACACAATTTGACCACTGTGTTAGGAGCTTAGTTGTGCTTATCAACCAAGAAACACTTACCTGGTAAAAACATAAAGGAGTTGTATTAGTAAAGACTTATTCTCAGAATTTTTTTGGTGTTTGTGAACAAGACATTGTTGATTCCTCACCCTCTTCGGCAGTTTTCTATATTTTTCATGCTATGCCTCACAGTACGAGGGTTTAGGCCCAGCCAGGGTGTTGGCTGGATCCAGAACCAAGGTATTTTTTCCTGAGATAAGCAAAATTTATGCTCTTTGTTAAAGGTGCTTCCCCTCCTGTGCATAAATAAATTTCCCAGCTGAAATATGTTGACAGGCCACGAAAGAAGAGGCTGCCATGATTTATCTACTCCTTTCTTCCCTGCCAGAGAATCCCCAGAATAGAATCACAAAAATGAAGTCTAACAGCCTAGGACACCTAGAACAATTGCCAGGTGTTTAGATGTTAAGAAAACCCCCTTGAAAGAGGTCCCTGGTTTGCCATGGTGAGAACTGAATTTTTCCTGAAAAGCCCTGATCCTGAGCCACACAATACCACTGCTATGACTATGTCCAGCTCTAATCTGTTAAACTGCGCAGTGATTACCAGGTTGTTGGTCTTCCTCGCACTCCGTATCCCATGGTTGCCTGGCTCTATGTGCTGTGAGAGAGAAGAATGCACTGTTTGTTTCTTTCAGCTGGCGCTAAGCACAAGGCCTGGCATGGCTGCCTGGTGGCTTCAGCCAAGTTTGAGCCTCGCAGAAACACACAGACAGAACACTGTTATTACACTTGAGTTTGCAGCCCCAGGGGTGTGACCATGTCCAAGGGGCTGCAGAGCCAAAGCTCCCTGGGTCCTAACCAGCTCCAAAACAGCACGAAAGAAAGGGAGATGCAGGAAAGGATGACATCAGAATGTGGTCAGGAGCCAGCCCCAGCTGCAATTACATCTTTCAAAAAGTGGTGGTAAGTTTACATTGCTCTCAGCGCCTTATAAATCTACTTTTTGTTATCTTTTCAGTAAAGAATTCAGTTCACTTAAACAGGCAATATTAACAAATAATATACAATTTGGAGGACATAAATTGAATATTATAACTTAAAATACAAAGTTCTTTAGAATTTGAATGTGCATGTATCATCAGTGGATCTTGGTAAACATAAAGATCATCATGCCACAAGGATGGGGTGAGGCCCGGGCCTCTGCATTTCAGGCCAGCTCTCTGACCAGGTGGGTGCTGCTAGGCTTGAGATCACACACAGTTCAGGATTCTGTAGGGCTCTAGTTGAGAAGAACATGGGCCCGTAAGAGCTTGGACTGTTCCCTGAAGCATCCAGCTCACTTAATGCCAAGTAGGAATAACCTACAGCTAGTAAGTTAAATCATTTGCTCATAAAATACTGGAAAAAATCAGTTCTATCATGCTGACAGGAAAATTCTAAAAGTCAAAATAGCACAATTAATATTAGCTGATGTCAGTATGAGAAAATGATAAAGGTGAAAAATAAAAGAATAAATACATATAATGAAAATAATTACTAGTAACAAGGTACATTAAACTCATTAATAAGTTTAAAAATGCAGAAAAAGCTAAGGACTTTTGATAAGAATATAAATTACCAGCTATGGGGAGATAGCTCAGTGGTCTAAGCGTCTGCCTGGCAAGTGCAAGGATCTGGGTTCGATCTCCGGTACTACATGCCATGTCAGGACCAGAGTGCTGAGCACTCCATGGCGGCCACCAAAACTGGGCATGGTGGCACATGCCTGTAATCCCAGTGCTCGGGAGGCTGAGACAGAAGGATCAGTGAGAGTCTGATCTGTGTAGTGAGATCCTATAGACCCTACACTAAATACATTTTTTAAAAAAAGCTACTCTTTAAAATAGAAAAAAGATTTGAGCATATATGCCCCCAAATAAGACATTCAAATGGACAATAAGCATAAAAATGTGGTTGACATTATTAGCCATTAGAGAAATTTAAATCATAACCACAATGAAAGACAATTTCACACCACTAGTGCAATATTTTGGCACTTTAAAATGTTAGGTATAAAGTTACCATAAACCTGGTAATCCTATTCCTAAAGAAAATTGAAAGCACATGTCCAGGATCTTCATAACAGCATCTTTTCATAACAGTCAAAAAGTAGAAATAATCCAAATGGAGAGAAATGGTGAAAATGTTATAACATTGATATGATGACTTACAATTTTGTAGAATACTAAAAGCAACTGAATTGTGTACATTAAAAATTAAATTTGTATAGTATGTGAGTTTTATTTCTATAAAGTTCTTATTACAATGGGTTGGTTAGTAAGTGCTAGGTAACACTGAGGTCTCTTCTAAAGGACAGAGTTGAAGTGCAATCTCTCTGGAGGCTGGTTCTGGGGCAGGTTGGGTGTCACCAGGCTGAGACAATTAAATCAGGTTAATCTCATATTAGTAATTCTCCTGAAGAGGGTATTATGCTTGTGGCCTATTTTAAAGCTTGTTAACCTGAAGCTTGTCAGCTAAGAAAAACCTAAGGCTCCACAATTTTGTAAAAATATATAGATACTTCCAGAAGTGGTACAGATGGGTTAGTAAGTTAGGCAGGGTAATTTCTTCACTGCTCAGCTCTGTGACCCTGAGACACATCAGCCCTCAGATCTTCAGTTGCTCCTTCTGCAAAACAGAGATAAACAAGGTATCTTCTTTTTTTAAAATAATTTTATTGAGAAACAAATAGCAATGAGACAATACACATACAGTGTCTGGGATCCCTTTAATGGGACTGAAGGGCAGTCAGCGCCTCCAGAAATGATCCTTGATCTCAATTACTACCTGCGGCTCTTCCCCACTAGCTGGTGGGTTAGGAACCAGCAGGCAGCCTGCTCAGCTCTCCCACTGTGCTGCAAGGAAGCTAGCACCCAGAACTTTGTCACCCTCCACATCGCGCCTCAGGGGACCTGCTTTTAACTTTGGAAAGGAGCTATTGCACCATTTCTTCTTTTTATTTTAAAGATAATAGTAAAAATAAATAAATAAAAGCAATACAGAGATTCAAAACAAGATGATAAGAAATTAACAATGGTTATTGTGTTACATGTTTTTGTCTTCAAAGTAGTTACTCAGATTACAGATAGAGGTGTGTAAGATTGATCAACAGTATAAGTACCAACTGTTCCTTTCAATAAGCTAATAGAAAAAGTAGCACAAAATTTCTTCTACACAGAATGTGCAAATATGCCACTGGGGAAACAAGCGTCTTGCCCAAGATCGCAGAGAATATGCTTTGCCAGTCCACGCTGGCTCCTATCTAAAAGAGACAACGTGTTCAATTCTGACCGGACAGAGACTAGGGAGCCAGACAGAACAGGAAACATGGAGCTAAGGGGAGTGACTCATCTCTGTGTGCATATTGTCCTCAGTTTTGAAAGCGCTGTAGGGAGGCCTAAACAAAACAATGAGAGTAAAGTGTGGACTGCAAGGTTTGCCTCTTGTCCTATTTCTTATAGTTTAAAACATGTACTTGTTGTACAGATTCTTTTCTTTAAAGTATAGATATGAATATACAGCAATGTTTTCCCCACAAATAGTTGTATTGTTCCAAGGTCCTGGGTTTCTGGTAGGAAAAAAGGTGTTAGGACAAATACAACAAGGGAAGACCCTCAGAAGTGCTTCAGAAAGTGGCCGAAATGATAGGATAAGTATGAAAGGAATTAAAAGCAATATATTTTCTACTATAAATTATTTTCAAGCTGGGTGGGGTGGGGCACACCTGTAATCCCAGCCCTAGGGAGACTAAATTAGGAAGATTGCCACAAGTTTGAGGCCAGCCTAGCTACATAGGGAGTTCAAGGACAACTTGAACTGCCTAGCAAGACCCTGTCTCAAAAAATTTGAAAAAGATTTATTCAAAATTGAAACACAAAACGCTGGGCATGGTGATACACACCTGTAATCCCAGCACTGGAGCAGCTGAGGCAGGAGGATCACTACCAGTTTGAGGTCAGCCTGGGGGCTACAAAGTGAAAGGACAGCATCAACTGCATAGCAAAACCATCTCAAAATGACAGTAAATAAATGAATAAATAGCAGTCCTTTTTAAACTTTTTTGTATCTTTTTTTTTGGGGGGGAGGGTCTACAGGGTGTTCAGGGTCTCACCACTAGATCAGACTCATAGTAATCCACCTGTTTACAACCTCCCAAGAGCTGGGATTATTGGTGCACACCACCACGCGTGATCTCAGTTGTCGTTTCAGTGCACCACAGTGGTGAGGCCAGCACAGCAGGCCCAGGGATCGAACCCCTGGCCCCTGGGGGCTTTAACCCACTGAACTATTTGGCCAGCCCTTAAATAGCAGTCCTTTGTCTAAGGGACTATTAGCTAAAATGTTTATTTTTTTTCAATCCACCACGTCAGACCCACAGAGTGAGCTCCCTTATTGTTGCACAAGATGGCAATGTCCACATAGTGCAGAGGAGAATCTGTGTTACCGAGAGCAATGATTGGCAGATTGACGTAAGATGCCTCCATCAGGGGCTGGCAGTCAGCCCTGGGATCAGTAACCACCAGAAGACGTGGCTCTCGGAAGGCTGCCTGGATCTGAATAGTAAAGGCTCTACAAGTGAAGTGGCCAGTGACAGGAGTAGCTCCAGTGGCAGCAGCAAACTTCAGCAGAGCCCACTGGCCAGTGTTCCTAGAGGACATGACGCTGACATCAGCAGGGTTTTCAATGGTCACTCTGGCTCGAGCTGCCTGGAGGGAGCAGGTTGCTGCTGAAAAGGCTGTGACCAAGAAGGAATTTCAGGGTGAATGGACTGCACCAGCTCCAGAGTTCACTGCTGCTCAGCCTGAGGTCGCAGACTAGTCCGAGGGATGCAGGTGCCCTCTGTGCCCATTCAGCAGTTCCTTACTGAAGACTGGAGTGCTCAGCCAGCCACAGAAGACTGGTCTGAAGACCCCACTGTGCAGGCCACTGACTGGATAAGAATCACCACTGAGTGGTCTTGAGCTGTTCTACTGATGCTTAAGCAAAATGGGAATGAGCCTGATGAAAAATAAAACAATTTGTAAGAAAAAAAAATGCTTTTTTCCCCAATCTGGTGTATTTTCTTTTCTGTATTGATTTCTTTTGTTATACAAAATCTTTTTAATAAGATGAAATCCCAGTTGTTGATTCTTTGAAGTATTTCCTATGCAGTATGAGTTTTGTTCATGAACTCTCTTCCTACTCCTATGTCATCAAGATTTCTACCTACTTTCTACTCCAGTAGATTTAGTGCTTCTGTTTTAATATTTAAATCTTTGATCCATTTTGACTGTAGTTTACTGCCTGGTGATAGATATAGATCTAGTTTTAGTCTTCAGCATGTGGAAACCATTTTATCCAGCACCATGTATTGAAGACATAGTCTTTCTTCCAGTGAACATGTTTGGTCCCATTGTCAAAGACAAGGAAATTTATCTTGGTTATGGATAATTGGAGTTCTGCATGGGAGAAAATATGATGTTTACACTTGGAAGTCTAATTATTTCATTCATGATTATGGTCTCTAGTTGCCTCCATTTACTTATAAAAGCCTTGAGTTCATCTTTTTTTATAGCTATCCAGAGCAGTTTTAGATTCATGGCAAAGTTGAACACAGCATGTAAAGATTTGTCATAACATCTCTCTCTCTCTCTCTCGCTCTCACTTTCTCTTACACAAGCACACACACACACACACACACACACACACACACACACACACATGAGTTTCCTCTATTATTGATATCCCTTGCCTGAGTGCTATAGTTGTAACAACTTTTCCTCCACTCCTGTGACCAAAAATGAACCCAAGACCCAGTGCCTGCTAAGAACATGCTGTACCACTGAGTTGCATTTCCAACTCTGAAGTAGCTTATGGATTTATACTGTCACATCATTGTCACCAGCTTCCAGGCTGAAATCTCATGGCAGATTGATGTGATGAAGGGAAGTAACTCAAGTCTCAGCAGCTAGACCTCCTCAACCTGCCTCTGACATCTGAGTAGAGGCCTCTGTAATCCTATCCCTTGCATTCTGCATGCCTGTAAAACCAGATGTGAATATCATCAAGGTTAACTACAACAGCATGCAGTACAGTGTCCTTTTGACCATAACTGCAGCCACCTCTGAGTTCCTGGGATAGCTGAGCATGGAGAAAACATTCCAAAGATGTTCCTTCTTGAATGGGGACTCTCTTCTCCAATGAGAAGTTTAGAGCCTGTGAGGGTCGAGGTCTTGCTGATTCCTGAGATGCTCTCAAGGCACCAATCATACTATCTTCAGTTCCATGATTACATGTGATTATTTTGGGGCAAAAATGTAAGGTTTTAAGTCTTTCTGCTCTGCTTTTGGCTCCCAATTCTCAATATAAATTGTTGAGCTGCCTTCAATTTTGTGCACCAGATCAATTATTTTTTGGGGGGAAATGGAGTTGTTTTTTGTTTTTATTTTTGAAATAGAGTATTCTATGTAGTTCATGCTGTATTTAAACTCACTATGTAGCCCAAGCTTGCCTCAAACTTGTACCAATCCTTCTGCCTCAGTCTCCTAATCCACCAGATCAATTAGTAGATGGCTTGTAAACTCTACCTAATAAAGTTTTTAAGATATAAAAAAGTATGCAAAATCTTCATGAGAATGAAATAAGTATGACCCCTAATCCAATTCTCAGTAGTGCCTTCTTTTCCATCTGAAACCTCACTAGCCTGGCCTTTATTGTTCTTATACCAGTCAACACTCTGTTCTTCCGAGCTTCAGTCAGAATCTCCCATGAGGCTCTACTTAGCGCATTTTAAGCTTTCTTTAGCCTAGCTCTCCAAATATTTCCACATTCTGCTTACAAATCAATATCAAATGCTTCTGAACTCCATAGTCAAGTATAGTCAACAGAGGTAATGATCCCATTTTCCTGGTACCAATTTTATTATTCCACTTTTCCATCACTGTAATAGAATACCTGGCACCTGCAAATTAAAGGAAGGAAGGTGTATTTTCACTCATGCTTTCAGAGGTTTCAGTCCACAGATAGCTGGATCCCAGGCAGAAGCATCATGGAAGAAGCTCATCAATCCATTACATCCAGGAAGCAGAGCACAGGAAAAAAGACAATAAAGAATTGTGGGTGCATGACCAGTTAATTACAAATTCCCAATACATGCCCAGAGAAGTTCTCAAAGCCCTGCACAGGGCCTTGTGAGAACTCAGGCATGGGGCCGGGGAGATGGCTCAGTAGGATAAGCGCTTGAATGGCATGTTTTCAATAGGATGCTCTAGACATGACTTCAGCTTGAGGAGTGGGAGATACAGAAAGGACTGTGTATATTGAGTTTTCGGCTACTGTATTCACTCTTGCATGGTGGCCTGCTCTCATTTAGGGTGTGCTTCTGTCATGGTTTGGGGTTTGGGCTAGGGGAACAATATACAGGATGTATTTTATAATATTTTAAAATATAAAGAAATATTTTATAAAGAATCACACTAGAAGTGCAGGAAATCTGTCCACACACTAACACTAAACAATCTAGCTGAGGGTCTAGAACTCATAACAATGCCTCCCACAAGTCCAACTGGAGGCCTGGAGCCCACAACAAAATCTCATGCAGCCCCACTTCATGGATCTGCACTGGAAAGGCCCAAAAATCAGGGATGGAAGCTAGACAGTCTATGCCAGCAGGACGAAGGATCTGTGCTAGCAAGCTGAGGTATCTGAGCTGGAGCCAGGCAGCAATGCTCAAGGTAAGCACCAGAGCTCCCCCAAATGTACCACAGCCATCCTCAGCAATAGTGAGGTCCTGAGCTCCTCCAGCAATAAAGACAGCTGAGTTCCCATCATAAAATCCAATGTGATAAGCTTCTCCATGAAGCTGAGCAGTGTGCCATCTTCCCCTCTGGAAGCAGGAAGATGCTCAAGATGTGGACCCAAGAACTTTGTGGAGACAAAGTTCACTGGGAAAGCCAGCATGACAAGGTCCTCAAACAGAACAGCCCAAGAGAACCAGCAGCTTCCAACAGCTCTGATAGCTTTTCCAAACATTATCCCTGTTTCAACAGCTTCTCCTGTTCTGCCTTTTAGGCTGCTAACAACAATCCTCAGGTGAGCCTCGCACACTTAGCAACACTCTAGTTCAATTCAGCTGTAAATAAAAAGTTGACCACCGGTTATCTATCCACTACAACTTCTTTTCCTACTTGGCCCAAACAGTGCCCTGCAGGGTCAGTTTCTTTCCTACCTTTAGGAAAGGGGTTGTGTGCTCTCAAACTACCTTGGAATGTAGTAGCTGGCTGGCTGGGTTGAAGAAAAATATCTGTCAGAAAATAATGAAAAAAGTGACTCTTCAGCTGTCTGTTTGATGACAAAAAGAAAGAAGAACTCGTGGTAGACATGACTAATAGAATAACTCCAGAGTTGGCACCTTCAGGTCATATAGGTCAAAGACACCTCATGCCTCACATGTCTAGTGATCAGGACACGGTCTGAGCAGCAGCTGAGCAGAGAAAAATTCTTGGACCTTGCTGCTTTCTAATGATCTCTAGACCTGACCCAGTTGATCAGAATCAGCTGCTGGCAGAACCTCAAGATTTTGACCTTAAGCTGTTAAAGGAACTAAAACAGAGTGCAATGAATAATGGAGCTCAAGGGCCATTTACCCTGGAGACTTTAGACTCTACTTGAAACTTATTTAATATTTCATGACATGAAACATCTTACATGCTCCTATCTCTCTCCTGGTCAGTACTTACACTTTAATGTTCAATTGCAAGAGCAAGCTATGGATCAGGCTGACCACTCAACAGTTTTAGCATACAAATGAGACTTTTGAACAGATAGGACACATAATGAAAAGAGCTTGACTTACTGTGCCTGAGGAGGGGGCTTCTGTCCAGTATTTTCTTAATATCTTATAAGGGCCAGAGAACCTTACACGGTTTGTGGCCCAACTACAAAAAGCCATACACAGAGAAATCTTCACACTCAAGCAGCTAATATGCTTAGCCTTCAACTCACTGACAACAATGATAACCAAGACTGTGAACAGATTTTGGGCATAGTTCAAGCCTCTAAAGAATAGTTACATTAAGTTTTGTCAAGATATTGTTAAGAGGAGCTGCAGAGATAGCTCAACAGTCTAAGTACCTACCGAGGCAAGTGCAAGGACCCAGGTTCAATCCTCAGAATGGCATTTCATGCCAGCCCTGCCCTGGGTGTGCTGAGCCTGCCACCCAAATCAGGCGTGGTGGTGCACACCTGTAACCCAGCACTGAGAAGACTGAAACAGGAGGACCACTACAAACCCAAGCTGCAAAGACCCTGTACCACATAAATTAAAAAAAAAATTTAAAGATATTGATTAAGAAACTCACAGAGTATATGTGTTAGCTCAAGAAATGCTGGCTCTTATAAAACAAGATAGAAAACAATAATGCTAAAAGTGTTGTATGTTTCAATTGTGGTAAAATGGCACATCTTAACCAACAATGTACTTTTGCAAGCCAACTTAGTAACTCTAACACCTCTGGAATTTCCATGAACTGTAGTCTGGGAAGAATGAGGCTGAACTGGGTCTTCATGAACAATGTGAAAAGGATAACTAGTGGACTAGACATTGTTGGTATAAATATCACAGACAAGGAACTCCCCTGTCAGGAAATGGGAAGTGACTCAACCTGGGCCCCTCAAAGATGAGGGATGACCCCAGTGGGGAATCAAGCTTTCAATCAGATTTCTAATCAAAATCTCAGTCAGACTTATCCAGTCCAGAACCAACAACAGGCTCACTCAAGAAACTTGAAGGAGCACATGATAAGAGCTACTAGTCATCCAAAAGGTAAAACTCATTGAGTGACAAGACAGTTGCCATTCCCACTGGGATTTCAGGACTTCCACCAAAAAATGCTATTTGCTTAACTATGTGGAAAGTCTCTTTGAGTTTAAAAGGTCTTATTGTTATACCCAGTATTATTAATAAATATTATTAAAATGAGATTTGAGTCTTTGTTTAGAGGATGGATATTTGGGTAATTGAGCCCAGTAAAGATATTGCTCAATTGATATTATTACCAGTATCCCCATCTAGTGTTGCCTATTTTAGATAGGGCCCTCAATTAGAGTGAAAAATTGGAGAAACTTCAAAAAGAGAAATTTACTTTACGCAGAGATGGCAGAGGAGTGACCCATGTACATCATTCAAATTAATGGAAATCTTTCAAGACTTATTAGATACAGGTGCCAATGTTTCTGTAATCTCGTTTCATCAGTGGTCCACATTCCTGGTCTGGTAAGCCAGCTTCTGCATTGTTGATGGGACTCAGGTCACTGTAACAAGTATTATGAAGTGAATTCCATCCTCTACCTTTAACACATCATGGGCCTGAAGTTCAAACTGGTGTGCTTCCACTGTTTATACCCTCTATTCCAGTAAACTTATGCTGAAGAATTTATTAAAAGAGTGGAAAATGGAAATGACTACTGAATTCCTCTCCTTTATTTAAAAGATTATAAATAAGATGGGATATATGCAAGGTAAAGGACTGGGGGAAAAAATGCTCAAGGAACTCGTAGCCTTTAGATGTCAAAATTCAGTTAGACTGCATTGGAATTGGGTATAAAACCATTTTTGGTGGAGGCCATTGATATTTCTCCTTCCAAAATAGCTTCACCTTTACAATGGAGTAGTGAAATTCCTGTTTGGGTAGATCAATGGCCTCTCAAAAAGTAGAAGCTTGTACATCTATATAAGGTAATACAGGAACAAAGCCAACTGTGTCACGTGGAGCCATCAGTTAGTCCTTGGAACACCTCTATTTGTTATTCCTAAAAATATCTGGTAAATGGAAATTGTTTTTTAAGGCTTTTGAATATTTCTATTGAATTTGCAGGAAACATATTTATTTCTTTTAATGTGAACAATTAAAGGGTGAAAGGCAAAAATAATATTACTGTAATAAACTAATCCCCCAAAATGAAATAGGATTTGAGAGCAGTTAAGTCCTGTTTGCAGCTGAAGGCAACCAGGGCTTCCATCCCCTACCTTGTACCTAGGCAGTGGCTCTTGATCGTCATAGATCTCAAGGACTGCTCCTTTATAGTTCCATTACATTCTTCTGATTACTAGAAGGTTTTTTTCTGAATGTAGTATAAACTTTAAGGAATCTATGAAAAAAATATCAGTGGGTATCTCTCCCACAAGGGATGAGAAACAGCTAGAACAAGCCCCGCAAAATGCCAGAGAACAATTTCCCCATGTGTATATCATCCAATACACGGATGATATTTTATTCACAATTAATTCTAAATCTCAGCTGTATGACTTGCTTACCTTGGTGAAAAAGGATATAAAGGCTTTTGACCTTTGCATAGCTGCTGACAAGGTACAGAATTCCAGCCAGCAGCAGCAGCATCAACATCATCAGCATCATTATTGGACTTAATTAACAGAGTGGGCAGTATAACATCAAAAACACCAAAAGAAGACAAGATCTGCTGTTGACCATGATTTCCAGAAGTTTCTAGGAGGTACTAATTGGATCTCTAAATTAGGCATAGCCACTTAGCAATTAAAACATCTTTATGAAACTCTGTAAAGTGACCCCAGATTAACTTTCTATGCACCTTGAGCTTGGAGGCCTCTTGGGAATTAGAGCTACTACAATCAATGCTGCACCATGCCATGTATCATGTTGACATCCAATATCCTCTTATCCTGTATGTGCTCAACACTCCACATTCTCCTACAGGATTGTTAGATCTACTCTACAATAATCAGTTCCCCATAGAATTGCTTTATCTTCCTAATCAACTGGTGAAAACTTTACAATTATATATTGAACAAATGGCTGAAATTATAATACATAAAAGAACCTGCTTTACTCAGCTTTTCGCTGATGTTCCCTCTATACTAGTTCTACCTATAGATTTGACTCAAAGTGCTACAAGCTATACACTGGCAAGTGGCTTTCACAGACTTCACTGGACAAGTTGACAATCATTTTCCTCATGAGCCTCTTCTCCAGTTCTTTCTTAAACACCCTTGCATTTTACCTAGAATAACCCAGTTAGAGCCCAATTCTAAGGCACCTATTTTTTCTATTTTTTTTCACACATGGATCCTCTAAAGGAAAAGTAGCCATATGGAGTCCAGATTTTCAGCATGTGATTTTAACTCCTAATCTTTCAACACAGCAGTCAGAAATAACCGCTACACTGTATGTCCTAGAGATGACACAACAACTCCTATGACTATTATCAGTGATTCTTGTCATACAGCATTTCTCATTCAAAGGCTTCTTTACTTAACCTATTTTTTAAAATTTCAATGCATCATTCCCACCCATTTTGCCCCTTGTTTATTGAACATGAAAGATCTCATTTTAATTTACCTGGATATTTAATTTATGGTAATCAAAAGGATTATTCATTCATTGCTTTTGTGTCCTCCTTACATCTGGCTAGACAATTACATGGGTGTCATCACCAAAATAGTAAAGCTTTAACAAAAGCATTTCAATTGTTATGCTCACATGCTACAAATATCATTATCTCTTGCCCTCCTCATCAAAAAAAAATCCCTCGTCCAATACCTCCTGAAGGCAGCAATCCCAGGGGAAACAACAAGTGACACTTGGCAAATGGATGTTACTACATCCCCTCTTTTGGGCACTTACAATATATTCATGTTGCTATTAACACCTATTTCCATTTAATACATGCTACTTGTCATTCTGAAAAAGATATAGGAAATGTTCAATAACATTGTTTTTGTACTTTTGCCACTATAGGAATGCCAAAAGCTGTAAAAACAAATAATGGTCCTTCTTATACTAGCAATTCTTTTGCAGCTGTGGCATATTAAGCATCTTATAGGCATTCCAGACTATCCACAAGGCCACACTATAATAGAAAGGAACCATTTAACACTCAAAAATCAATTAAATAAACAAAAAGGTGAATAGAGCTTCCTCCATAGGCTCAAACAGACTACACTATCTTCACTTTAAATTTTTGAAATACATGCACAGAAAACAACCTTACTGCAGCTGAGTTGCACTGGAAATCTGAGCCTGACTCTAAACTGCCACACACTCAGGTCTTGTAGAACAATACACAGACTAATACATGAGAAGATCTACCTCTGTTAGTAACCTAGGGACGAGGGTATGCTTGTATTGTAACAAGAGATGGATCGCCAGCATGGCTGCCATCCAAGAACATGAAACTATGGAAAATAGAAGTCCCCATGGCAGCTTCGGCTACCTGCCCTGCCAGCCCAATTGCCAACACAGACTATGCACAGATGAGTCTCAATGATCAGCCAACTGGGACTCCAACCTCACCAATGATGGAGCCCAAAGTAACTATGGACAAGAGCCTGCAGAAAGCAATCCATGAGGCCATGGCACTGGTAGACCATCAGGGCCTTGCAGACTCCTGATCCTATGTTTTTGCTATGATAACACACAAAGCATATGTATACCCCAATGTCAAGGATAGAATATTGGCCTTATATCCCTAACCCTCCCTTACTTAGACCAGTTACTTGGATAATCTCCCACCTGAAATTTGTCATGAAACTGACACAACCCATGCACCAATTAATTTGATGCCAGGCCCAGCCATCCCTATAGACATAAAAGATAAAGCAATTGTTACTTATTCTTCTGATTTTACTTATCCTCATCTGTGTATGGAAAATATTTCCATACAGTCTAATTATTGTAATGACACCTCATCTCAGACCTGCTTGGCCCATGCCACTAATACTTTGTTATGTTAACCCTGGAGTCCATTTTCATGGCTGGAGAACAAATAGATTCCTTCCTACCCAAATACACAGTATGTCAGGCTTGTACTACCTGGAATGGATTTCATAAAAATGCCCCTCTAACATGGAATATATGTAGGTGCTGATCAGAAAGATATGGAAGCTTGGGACCATAAGAATTTATTCACCGGGAACCATAGGGAGATGTTATGGAAAGAAAGGACCATGGTATAGACTGGTACAAATTAAATGGGATAATTATGTGACTAAAAAAAAATCTGTCCCTACTAAGGACATAAGTGGCATGAAAGGAGATTTTTTTTTCCAAAGTTTTATTGACAAACAGATAGCAATGAGACAGTTTCAAATCATATCAGAAGGACAGTTTCAACAAATAATACACTGCATATATTCTTCTTAGTGATTAATTGCTGTACAAGATGCGGACTTGTGATCCTATTTACAAACACCATTAGAACAAATCATTCTATTCATTAAGAGAATGCAACTATATATCTATCCCAACCTCTTTGAATACACAGATACAAAATGGACATTCATCGGTATACCCCATTTTTTCTAAGTTCCGTTATTGAATATTATAGGTGTGTAAACTCAGCAAAATATTCTAAAAGAGTCCAGTAGCCTATAATGGCATTGGGTCTTATATTTAACTGGCAATGTCAGAAATTATTGACCTGAGTCCCCCACAGCTCAACTTAACAGCATGGCTTTATTTCTTATATTTCGACTTCATACTTTTCTACTGGATGGTTAAGACCAAGGTAAAGCAGGACCTATGCAACAAGAGTTGTAGCTTTTTGGTCTGAGAAGGTCAGTGAAATGCCCTCAGGATTTGTCCTGAGATCCTGTACCTCAGATTGTAGAACCTTCATCAGTGCAGCCATGTGGATGAGTCACGGCCATTGCTTGGCCAATGTGCTCTCTGTGAAAGCCTGAGAGAGTGTCTTCTCCCCATGTGACTCTCCTTAGGCACACTCTACGTCATCGATCACTTTCCTCTTTGGCCCCATAATCTTCTTGATCAGAAAATTTGGGACACTACCGAGGTACTGAAAGGAGATTTTAACACACCTTCTCCCCAGATTTATACTATGGAAAACTTGGATCTGCCCCAAAAACATTATGGAAATTGGCTCTTCCCTATGCTGAAGGAAGCTGATGGATTAGTAATAAGCTAACATCAGACTCTGACAGTACTGTATTGCTAGCATCATAGCTAGGGCTTCTCAAGCTTCCATATATATCTATGACCCATATGTTTTCATGTATGAGACTATACAGTGGAATATTAATTACCTGTCAAAAATGACCTTGAGTCATTTTGTTCCCTTTGGATCAGCACAAAATAAAACTTTACTGATCCTAGAGTGCATGCCAGGAGCATGGGTTGCTGTTAATTTAACTGAACCATGGTCATATACACCTATTGTTTATTTGCTACAAGTTCTGCTTGATCATCTCATGCACAGAGCAAAGAGGACACTGGGACTGATCGCTGCTGGCATAGTGTCTTCGGTATTGTTGATCTCAAGCATAGCTGTTTTCTCTGTTGCCTTAGCCTATTCTGTTGAAACAGTTCATTTCACAGATAATTGGACCAAAACTGTTCTGATGTGCATTATCAGCTTAATCCTGCTAAATATCTCAAGGCTTTTATATTGCTGTAGTAATAGTAATTGGATAATGTGTCTCTGCTCTCTTCTTAGTCTGCTGCAGAGTAGCTCAAAGCAAAAAGCATGTAAGGGCAATGCAACTACAGGTCACAATGATTCACCTTCCACAAGTAAATAAAAAGAAAGGGAGATCTGTTAAGGACTATTCTATATAATTGTTGGGGGAAAATCATGAGTTATCCACCAACCTCTGAGTCCTCCAATAACCCCTCTTATCATTTTATACACCCAATAACTATTGGGCAGCTTGGAGTGTCTTTGTGTCTGCCTGTCCTGAAGCATTGACCTCCCTGCCCCCTATAATGCACTACTAAATTTGTCTCTGTTTCTTATTTCATCCTTTCACCACACTATTTATTCAGGCAGTTGGAATCCTGACCAGAACCCCAGTAGCCATGTCCAGTAATTAGATCTTAGCTGTCACACCTTTTTCCTCAGCCGGCTTTGCCATGCCCTGATTTCTTGTCTCAATAACTGTGTGCTACTATAATTTGTTTGGTTTTTGGACCAATTTATTTTGTCTATTTAAGAAATTCTCTGGGCCAGCCAAATAGCTTAGTGGATCCCCAGGCCTGCCGCGCCGGCCCCACCCCTAGGGCAGGCTGAGATAGCGAATGAAACTGGCATGGTGGCACTTGCCTGTAATCCTAGCACTTGGGAGGCTGAAAACAGGAGAATCACTATGAGGCAGATCTGGTAATGAGTAGACCCTTCCCTAAAGTACAGAAAGAAAGAAAGAAAAAAGGACATTCTCCTTGGTTTGGTGGTACACAGTACTCAGGAGGCTGAGGCAAAAGAATTGCTTTGAGTTCAATACCAGCCTGAACTATACAGTAAGGTCCTGTCTCAAAAAAAAAAAAAAAAAACTTTTTTTAAAATTTTAAAATAAAATGTGCTTCCATGTGCAGTTATTGTGCACACCTGATCTCAGTCTGAGGCAGGAAGATTGCAAGTTTGAGGCAACCTAGGTAACTTAGTGAGACCTTGGATTAAAATGAAAAATAAAATAAAGTAAAATAAAGAAGGGTAGCATGTAACTCTGCTGGAGTACTTGCTTAGCATGCATAAGGCCTTGGGCTCAATCTCTAGTATGCTATAAGTAGTGATGATAGGTGATGGATAGAAAGACAGATAGATACATAGAGATGATAGACATATAACTGTTTTGAGAGGTGTCCATGCTTTACTAGAATGCCACAGGAACAATGCACAAAAAAACTTCAGAACCTTCAAGATTTAAAAGACATGTTTGTGTGGAAAGTCATATCACTTGAGAACTCATGGTTTTTCTGAAAAAGAAGTTAAAATATAACTGAGTCACTGACCATGACTGCCTTCCAACATTGGAGCCATGACAGACCACTTCATGAGACGAGACTGTTCAGGGTCTGCATTTCCCATCACAGCAATTGCAAAACTATTTGCATTTTTAAGATGCAAATTACCTCCCTCACTAGTGGTGATTTAGGCCAGGAAACCACCTATTATCAGAATTGCCTGGCTACGCCAAAGTGCTATTGCGTAGCTCCTTCTAAAGGTAGCTTATCAACTGAACACTACTGGATCCTGGGCAGCTCACTTCTCTTTCTGAGGCTATGAAGTACAGTGGAAAAGTTTATTTGAAAAAGTAAAAGTGAAAAAGGAAAAAAAAAAAAAGGCAAAATTGAAGAATGAGGGAGAAACTGGCTGTGTAGTGTGAGCCTAGACAAAGTAAAGGAGGAAAAAAAAAAAAAGATAAAAGAACAACCTAGTGAAAGGAGAGCAGGGTACTGTGAGGAAAGCCATGATGGCAAGTTGCTCTTGGCATATGTCCTTGTTTTGTTTTGTTTTTAACTTTTTTTTTTTTTTTTTTTCGGAACCGGGGATTGAACTCAGATCCTTGCATTTGCCAGTCAAGTGCTTATCCTACTGAGCCATCTCCCCGGCCAAAAGATGTTTTGATTTTAACTTTTTTTTTTTTCTTTTTCTTTTTCCTTGTTTTGTTTTGTTTGGGTTTGGTTTGGTTTGGTTTTTGAGACAGGTTCTCACTGTGCAGTTTAGGCTGACCTTAAACTACCTTTGTAACCCAAGCCGGCCTCAAACTCAGAACTATCCTTCTGCCTCAGCTTCCCAAATGCTGGGATTGCTGGCATGCACCACCATGCCTGTTTGTCAATCTATGTGAAGAAACAAAAAAGTGCTTGCTAGTTGTTCCTTAGATAAAGAATTATTATCAAGAACATATAAAGAAAAAACAAACAACAACAAAAATCAGACCCCCTCCTAGTTTTTCATGGTATTGGGATTGAAACCAGGGCCTTGTGCATGCGAGACAAGCACTCTATCACTGAGCTTCATCCCCAGCAAATCCCTCATTTAAAGATCTAATCCCAAAAATGGGCATCTGAGATCAATACACACTTCTCAGGTGAAGTACAAATGGCAAATAAACATATGAAAAAAAAAATGTTCAACATCACTATTCATTTGAGAGATGTAAATTAAAACAACACTGAGATTCCTTCTCACCCCAGAAAGAATAACTGTTACCAAGAATTCAACCAATAGCAAATGCTGGAGGGGCTGTGGAGACAAAAGAACCCTTCTCTCCATTATTGGTGGGAGTGTAGACTGGTACCACCACTGAGGAAGTCAGTGTGGAGATTCCTAAAAGACTAGAACTGAAAATTCCATTTGAGCCAGCTGGGTATAGAATTAAAAACATCATACTACAGTGAGGTATGTGCACCCATGTTTAAAGCAGCACCGTTTGCAAGAGCTAAATGTTGGAAACAACCCCGAGGCCTATCAATTGGTGAGCAGATGAAAAGACATGCTTTTTTTATACAATAGAGTACTATTCTGCCATAAAGAAAGATATGCTTGAGACATTTCTAGGAAATTGGATACACCCTGAGATCATGCTCTTAATGAAATAAATCAGACACACATGTGTAAATACTGCATTGTTTCTCTGGTATGAGAAATCAAAGTGTAAATAAGGAACAAAATGAATACTAGGTATTATGAAATAATAAGAAAATGTTCAAATGAAGAAGAGAATAGAGGAGAAGGGAAGGAGTAAAGAAAGAAAAAAAGTTTTTTTAAAAAACATGGAAATAAAACATTCTAAATGGGGAAGGGAGGGAAGGGTGAAGAGAGAGTAAGGGAATGGGAAAAAATGTTAGATCACGTACAGGCCCAAGTTCTCTATGGCAAATGTGATCATTATGATCATTATGTATATCTGAAATACACCAATAAAATCTGATTTGTAAAGGGCCAGCCAAATAGATCAGTGGATTAAAGCGCCTACAAGCAGGCACAGGGGCGGGCGGTGAGGGGGGTTCAATCCCCTGGCCTGCCATTGCCATGCCAGCCCCACCCCCAGGGTGCACTGAGACAGCAACTGAGACTGGGCATGGTGGCCCACCTGTAAACCCAGCTCTTGGGAGGCTGTAAACAGGCAGATCACTACGAGTCTGATCTAGTAGTGAGACCCTGAACACCTTGTAGACCCTTCCCTAAAGTACAAAAAATAAAATCTGATGAGAGAGAGAGAGATTCAGATGCAGAGCTTTAGGAATTGTTCTGTGCCTGTGTTGTGAGATCCTATAATTAACAAGTCACACCCTAATCTCGTATGTCATACCTCCATTCTTGTTTGGATTTTTAATGAGTCATTTTTCTAAGGATCCTTGGCTTCTGGGTTTGTTTGTTTGCTTAAAAAAGGTCTTACTGGGTGTTTTAGGCTGGCCTTGAACTTGCTTGTTTACTCTAGGCTGGCCTAGAACTTAGAACAGTCCTCTCGCCTCAGCCTCTGCAGGGCTAGGATTACAGTAGGCATGCGGCGCCACGCCTAGCATGATCCTTGGCTTTTTTCAGTGGAAGTTAGTATTACCAGGCAACTGAACAGTAAAGTGTGTGATGAAGTTATGTGGCTCCTGAGCTAGTTCAGTGGAAAAGCTATAAATGTTGTTTTCCTAAAGGAACAACTTCACATTTGGTCAGGGCACCAACTACATTTCTTGATTCACAGAAATGGCAAAACTCATACTGATCCTTTTCCCGACAATGTTAATAAGATCACTGTTTTTTCCCACAATTTAAATGTATAAAAACACTGTATTGTTACCAGAAAAGTCTGGCTGTTTGCCATTTGGAACCCAATACCCAGGAATCAAGAGTTTCTGGGAAGGGAATTGGTTTTTATTATTCTGAAGAAAAGGAAGGACTATTATCCTCAAAGCTCCATCTCAAAAAAAAAAAAAAAAAAAAAAGAATTTTCCATAATGTCTAGTACAATGCAATTCATAAAATGGAGCTGGCCAACTTAAAAAAAAAAAAAAAAAGACAGCTCCACCTCTGGGGACTCAGGAGGCTTTACCGGGAGGGAGAAGAGGGGCAGGGAGCCACGACCAGCTGGCTGTGTGTGGAGTGGGATCTCCCTCGTCCAGAAAGAGTGGTTTCTTTTTTATTTTTCCTGCTCTTTGACAGGACCATCAAAATGGACTTTGACTTCCTGGTTCTAGTTACAAACTATTTTTCTGCCAGTTAAATGTCACAGTAATTTGACATTTTGTGTTAGTTCACTCATTAACACAAAGAATAATTAAAGGAAAAGGGGAATTACAGAGGCTGTTATCTGAAGATCACCAGATGTTCGGGGTTCCACACATTTAAAGAAAGGTTGTTTGGATTTTTACAAAACAGGCCTAACTTTTCTTTAGAATTTAGAATCTTGGCCAGGCATAAGGCGGGATGGCCACAAGTTTGAGTCCAGCCAGGGCTACATAGTGAGTCCATGTTCTGCCTAAATTACACAGTGAGATCCTTTCTTAAAAACAAAAATAATGTAGACTATTGGACAAAAAGAAGGAAGCAAAAGCAATTGCCAAATACAACTCTCAAAGAAATGGCCACTGTTAAAATATCAATATAACATCATTTATAAATATATCTACAATTCCTAGGGGTTTCACAAGTAGTCGTTTTTAGCTACTGATAGACGGATCTCTTTTGTTTGGAGATAAAGAGAAAACTCTAGCAGCTTTATTACCATAAAGTGGTTTATTTCTCACCTTCTGGTCAATCTGTAATGATTTAATAGAGAGTTTTAAAAAATCATTTTTTTGAAATTTAACAAGCATCACAAAATCCGTAAAATTAGAAAAATATTTCTGGCACAAAAGCAACTGCACAGCCCGGGGCAGTGGAGCACGCCTGTAATCCCAAACACTCCGGGGACTGGGGCAGAAGGATTACCAGGATGAGTCCAGTTTGCGCTACCAAATGAGCCGGAAGCTAGCCTGAACTACATAACACGACTCTATCTCACAAAACAAAAAAGCACCCAAAAAGCACTAGCACTTCATACAGGAATGCACTACAGCACTCAGGGGAGGACGGGCTCGCGCTCGGGGCTCCTTTCCAGAATCTAGGATTCGCCTCTAGGAGACTTAGGACCTTGGCTCCAGCCTAGTGTGTCACCAAAACCTTGGCTGGAATACATTCTTATCAGCCGAAACATAATTTTTTTTAAGCTTTAAGACTCTACTGGGTAGAAAAAAGAATTGTTTCTCTAAGAACGGTTTAATTCGTATCATTTTTATAATTTCATTCACAGACATTCTGGCTTAGGGCCGGACAGATAGCTCAGCGAACTAAAGCGCCTGTTTAGGCAGAGCGCAGTGGCCGGGGTTCCATCCCCGGCGTGCCTTGCCAGCTCTGTCCCCAGGGCTCGCTCACATGATGAGTGGGACTGGGCGTGGTGGCCCGCGCCTGTAACCCCAGCGCTTGGGAGGCTGAAACCAGGAGGATCACTAGAGTCCAATCTGTGTAGTGAGACCCTGTAGACCTGTACCAAATACATAAAAAATAAAATAAAATAGCATAGACATTCTGGCTGAAACTCAGAAGTGCATGAAATCATGTGTCCTTTATGTGGCCGTCTTGCCGCAGCACTAGTCCAGCGTGAGGTACAGCATGAGCAGCGCAGGCTGGAGGGAGCTGCTTGAGGGCTCACTCATTCCAGCGCTCGCGTCCTGCCTCCTCAGATTTCCTTTGCTGCCAAAGAAGGTTCCATCTCTGAGCCACTGGAGAAGATATAGCCTCTTCTTTTTTGGGGGGTGTGGGGGCTGAACTGGGGATTGAACTCATGCCCTTGTACTTGCTATACAAGTGCTTATTCTACTGAGCCATCTCCCCAGCCCCTATCCTCTTATATGATCGGTAAAAATAGAAGGCCCTCTTCGCCTTGTCGGCTGGCCTAGCCCTTCCACCCTCCCTCTCTGGTCTCTTCACTTCTTGGATGGAGGGGCAAACCTCAACTCCTCACGTTGGTCCCCAGGCCCTGTGTGACACGGCTCACCCACCCATACAGCCTCCTGTGGCTTCACAATACCACCAGGCTAGCGTGAGTTCTTGCTTCAGTGATAATGGAAATTAAAACTGAAGAAACTAGATATTTATGGGCAAAAATTTAGTTGGAAAGTAAGAGAAAATAATAAAGAGCAGATCTCTGACAAGAATCAAGCCAGTCCCCTCAGAAAGAAAAGTATGAGAATAGGAGGAGGGAGGGAGTTTGAGAAACTGAAGGTTATAAATCTGAAGAGATGGATCAGAATGGCCTCTTCTTAAAAGAACAGAGACCAATTTTATGAGGTGCTTTTGCTGCTGCGGGTGACAGTGTTCTGGACAAGACTCTAAGATCCTGTGTGCAGTGAACGGCTGGACAGGGCATGTGTATTAGTTGATACATCGTGTCAACTTGGCTGAATCAGCTCGGGCAGCATGGGGGCCTCGCCCTGCAGGAGGGCAGGGCTCAGGAATTGAGAAAGGCAGGAAGCCGCCCTGCCTGGTTTCCTGCCGCCCGCCCCGCTTCCGGGGAGAAGTCTCAGTCTTTGGAGGAGCTTGATCTTGGCAGCCTCGCCACTTCGGAGGAGCTCCGATCGATCTTCACTGCCCTGGTCTTCGCAGTCAACCCAGAAGGAAGAGAGAGGCTTGATGGACGCCGCTGCAGCTGCTGCTCCTCCTCTGCTCTTCATTGTTTTCTGCTGCGTGAACTGCTGTTGTTTGCTTTGGAGCCAGCGGAATATGGACTGAACCCTCCAGTACCTGTGAACTAAATAAACCTTTCCTTCCTTCATTTTGAGTGTCAGGTATTTGTCCCAGCAACGAGTAAAAAGTAACTAAGACAGCATGTGACCCTAGGGAAGAGCAGCAAAGTTTAATGAGATGATGGCATCTCTCTCAGTGAGTGGGCTCATGCCAGCAGAAGGAAAAATGGCACAAGTGCGGAATATTTGGGGTTTAAGAATTTATAAAATTAGGGCCGGGGCATAGCTCAAGAATAAGTTCTTGCCTAGAAAGTGCAAGGACCTGAGTTCAATCCCCAGTTCTGCCAAAAAAAGTCTGGAGCTGGAAAGATAACTTAGTAGAATAAGTGCTTGCATGGCAAGCATAGGGTCCTGAGGTCCCACCCTGGTACCGCAAAAAAAAAAAAAAAAAAAAGGAATTTACAATTTTGAGCTGGGCATGGTGGCACGCACATGTAATCCCAGCATTCAGGAGGCTCAGGCAGGAGGATCATCAGAAGTTCAAAACCAGCCTGGGCTACAAAGTGAGCTCAAGACCAGCTTGAACTGCCCAGCAAACTGCACAACTCAAAAAGACAAAAAAAAATAATAATAATAATAATAATAATAATTACATTTTCTCTTAGGTCTAAAGCATTCCCATTGGGCCTTCCAGAATGTGATTGACAGTGTGATTGGCAGTTTGCAGAGCATGATGTCAGCTGTACCTGTTTTTTCCCATAATTCATTGTGTTATAACTTTTTTTTTTTTCCTCAGAAATGGGGACTGAACTCAGGCCGCTGCACTTTCCAGGCAAGCGCTTATTCTACTGAGCTATCTCCCCAGCTCACTGTGTTATAATCAACTGTAGGAAATATAGTGTGAAGCTGTAATGAGCTCTGAGTGAAGGATGCTTGCTATAGTTCAGCTTCAGTATCTAGTAAACATGCACCCTGGTGTGGGACTTGGGAAGGTGGAAGGCAGGGCTAAGGGACTCCATCTTTCTTATCTCTGCCTCAGGATAGGAGGCCTTAGGACAAAGATTGGGGCGGCTGGCCTGGGGGCATTGTCCAGGTTCAAGTGAGTGGAGGAGCTTGGTCCCATAGCCCCAGCTGTACTTGGTATATTGCTGTCTGTATTAACCTCCACAGAACTGGGATCTGGTGGATTGTTATCTCTGTTCTGGTTTCATAGCTCTAGAGGAATCTGCTGGACACGGGCAGATTGGCCCTCAGTGAGATCACTGTTTCTACTTGGAAGGGTGGCCTTCTCATAGGATGACCTACAAGGCTTTTTCTGGAAACCAGGATATTATTACAGGTTTAGGCGATGGCTGGAATGGCTGAAAACTTTTAGGCATCTCTTCAGAGAGTTGGTGATCAACCTTACCAGGTGATGTCCTTGTCAACCTTGGAAATCCTTTTTTTTTTTTCTGATGGGGGAACCTAAAACAGCCTCCCACTATATATAGTGGGGGCTGGCCTTGAACTCACTCTAGCCACACTGGCCTTGACCTCACTGCGATCCTCTTGCCTCACTGTCCCAAGTCTTGGGATCACAGGCATATGCCAACATGCCAAGTTTGTAAACCATTTCCTGAAAAACAGGCTTTCTCTAAATTGCTCACACTAAGCTCAGCTTGTATTCTCCGGCCTCAGTCTCCTGGAGCGCTGCCCTGAGGGAAATGCTAGACGTCAGGCATGCTGAGCTCCCGTTCCCAAGTCTAAGAATGAATTCTATGGAACAGTGGAGGCTAAGCATAGGAAAGTTCACCTATAGTGCAGCATTCAGGGGGCTGAGGCAAGAAGATCTCTGTGAGTATAAGCAAATGAGACCTTGTCTCAAAAAAAAAAAAAAAGTAGAAAAATGTTTTGGAGAAAAAGAATAAAAAATAAGAACAGAAAATAGGAAAATAGGTTGCCACTTCTCAAAAGAAATTGTTTTGCTTTGTTTTTTTTTTTTTTTTTTTTTTTTTGTACTTTTTTAGGGTAGGGCCTACAGGATGCTCAGGGTCTCACTACGAGATCAGGATCAGAATCTTAGTGCTTCTCCTGTTTACAGCCTCCCAAGAGCCAGGATTAAAGGCACACACCACCACGCCCAGTCTCCATTGCCATCTCAGTGCACCCCTAGGGTGGAGCCGGCGCAGCAGGCCTGGGGATTGAACTCCTGGCCCCCGGTGCCTGCTTGTGGACACTTTAATCTGCTGAGCTATTTGGCCGGCTCTAGTCTTGTTTTAAAAGACGGTTTATAGAGAAAAATCATGAGGTGGGTATAACACTGATCAAAATTATGATCAATCAATAAGATTACAAGGACAATCACCTGGCAATATTGATAAATGGCAGCAAGGGCCATATGGGTGACATAACTAAGCTTGGTCAATATCTGCAACTTTAGTCTTGTTTTCAGTGTTAGGCTTTGTAGTCTTGGTCTTAGTGGATGGGAGAGGAAAACCCACCCCTACTGAGCATGGGAAATCTGGAAAGGGTAACTTCAGTAATCTCAAACTTCTGTCCCTCCCTTAGGGCAGTGTGTGAATCTGGCCATTCAATCTCCTCCACATGCATCTCCAGCCGGAGACTCATACATTCCTGTCTTCTGTGCTGACTTCCTGGAGGGCCCAGCCCTGTCTGACAGCCTACAGAATTTCTGCTTAACTTAGCTGTCTGTGACAGTGTGGCACACACAGCCCACCAGGCCTAGATTTTCCTCTGGATCTTAAAAATTGCTTCTGCTCCTTTTATCTCTGCAAAGGGGGATAAAATAGGCTAAGCAAATTTAAGTCTAATAAACTTTGGTTTTGCCACTTTTCTTAACTCATTAACATATGTATATCTAAAATATTAACCGAAGAAAGGGCACAAAGCAAAAGCCAAGCTCTGTTTTACCTTTAGCTACCTACTGAACATTTGTAGGGGGCCAGGGAGATGGCTCGGTGGAATAAGTGCTTCCCTGGCAAGCGCAAGGGCCTGAGTTCAATCCCCGGTTCTGCCAAAAAAAAAAAAAAAAAAGAACATTTGTAGGCCCTAGTGAAGACTCACAATTCATAGCAAAAGATCACTTGAAGGCTCTGAAGGACTCAGAAGAAAACATAAATCATGCTTTGATTGAGTAACAGGTGCAGGGCTCAGGGATTTGTCCTCTGTGTCGTGGTCTCTGACCAGATTAACAGAACGGTCCTCCTCACCTTCCTGTATACCTTTGCTAAAGCTGCCGTTAGTTACACAATACCACAAACCACTTAAGCAACAGAAATTTACTGTCTCACAGTTCTGTGGATTAGAAGACCAAGGTCAAGGGCCTGAAAGCACCCCACCTCCCCCCAGGAACTAGAAGCAGAATTGTTCCTGTACCTCTCCTAGTTTCCAGTGGCCCACTGCAAACCTCTGGCAGTCTTGAGCCTCTCGGTATCCACCCTGAAATCTGCCTTTGCAGTCCCTTGCCGTCCTGTCCCCACATTGCCTTCCTCCTGTGTGTATTTGTCTCTGTGCCCCAAGGTCCCCTTTTTAAGGATACCAGTCATTTGATAGAGTCCACTCTAATGTAACCCCATTTTAACTTGGTTGCCTCTGTACAGACTCGTTTTCTCTGTTTCCTCCTGTAAAAGACCCTTGTCCACTCTAAACAGGAAAATGGTGATTCAAGGAAATTTGGCCTCTCCATGTCCTTGGAGCTAGCCTCAAATAAATCCTGTTGCCCTTCTACCAGGATATGTGGCCTCCTTTGATCTGGTCAGCAGTGAGCAGATGAACCCCAGCACACGGGTCTCTGAGAGCATTTCCATCCTAGTACCTACTTTAGGCCCAGAACTTTATAGAATGCCTGCCATATACAAGTACTTGATAAATATTTGTTCAGCAGTCAAGTAGGTGACAAAGATGGGTAGCTTTCTATCACTGTGACAAGTACTTGAGATGATAGACCTAAAATGGGGAGAGATTTGTTTGGTTCTGTTTCCAGGGTTTCAGTCCAGGCTTTCGGAGTCTGTGGTAAGGCAGGACATCATGGCATGGTGGAGCAAATCTCCTCACCCCATAGAGGCTGGGAAGCAGAGAGAGGGAAAAGATCTGGGCCTCAGTATCCCTTTCAGGGTTGTGCCCTCCAGTAACCACACCTCCTACCACTCGGCCCTGTTTCACCCCTCAAGGTTTCACTACCCCTTCAACACACCGTAGGCTGGGGTGTGTTTAATATTTGGTCTTGGAGATTTTCAAAACTCAAACCATAACAGAGGCCATCTCTGTTCCTCTTCCTCAAATCAAATAAAGCATGACCCATGTATAAATTTCAGGCAGGGGCCTGGGATATGGCTCAGTGGAATAAGCACTTCCCTGGCAAGTGCAAGGGTCCGAGTTCAATCCCCGGCTCCACAAAAAAAAAAAAAAAAAAAAAATTCAGGCAAAGCACTGAATGCAGTTTTGTTAAGCAATCATATTAAAACTTCTATTTAAATTCTAGTTTTATGTAGAGTTCTTTAAAATAGCTCTAAAATGGGAGTGATAATATACTTAAGAAACAAGCACCAATGTAAGTCACAAGAAGCTTATGAAGTTTTTCAAGAGCTAGGAAAGAAATACCTAGGATTCACCCCAAAAGGAACCTCCTACCGGGTGTGGTGGCACACATCTGAAATCCCAGCACTTGATGGCTGAGGCAGGAGGATCTCCAGGAACTCAAGGCCAGCCTAGGCTACAAAATGAGTTCAAGGCCAGCCTGAACTGCTTAGTCTCAAAAAGACAAAGAAAACACAGAGAGGTAGTAGACTCTACAGAGAAGGAAAGGGGATGTGAGGAAGAGACAGAGGAGGGCAGGGAGCAGGGGGGATAAAAATGGCCAAGACATGATATACATGAGTCGAACCTCCACACTGAATGTAATTAATGTATATCATAATTATATACTAATATTTGTTTTATTACTGTAGCTTTCAAATTGATCTTCTGATATAAAATAGATCAAGGCAAATGTGTTCATTTCCCCTACATGCAGTTCTCTTCTTTGCTGGTGATTTAGTCACTGATGCATTTTATACCTCTGAAGTTGGAACTCAGCAACACACACTCAAAATGTCATGGCAGAAGAGGGGCTGGAAGGAAGTAGTGAGCTTCTACCATTTGCCTGAGGAGATGATTCTGTCCCAGGAGAGTCCTGGGTGCCGTGATCTCTACAAAGGGCATCCTGATCACACAAGGGCCTCAAACTCATGGCACTGGGAGGGAAGCAAGACACAGGAGGACTTCCACGGTTATGTAGGGCTAGGGCTCCTGTGTGGGTTCAGGGGCCCAGGAGAGACGGCCAGTGGGCTATGACAGAGCAGCTGAACTTGGAATCTGGCCTGCCCCAAGCACTAGACAGAGGGTGTGTCTGAGCTGGAGGTCAGAGTCAGTAATACAAAATTTCAGCTACACAATAGAAATAAATTGAAGCCCAGTCTCCTAGTGCCCTGCATTCTCTACAGACCACGCTGCCTGGACTGGACTGACTCAGGCCTAACCCCTGCTCTACTGGTGGTTTATGAAGTACCCAATATACATCAGCAGTCACCTATGGCCATAAACAGACCATGTAAAGCTGTACAGAAACGATCCCGAGCTCCTGCAGCTACCCCTGAGGTTGCCAGAGGAAGAGCTGCTTCTTGGGTACAACCAGCAATGCAGACTACAGGGCGTGAACTCTTTGAGTCAAGAGTGTATTTTTGTGGACAAAGCTACAAATATAAAAAGGAAAAGAATGTCTGTCCACCTGTGGTACCTTGGACGATTAATTTAATGTGTTGAACCTCAGTTTTATTCCTGTAAAGGGGAAGAAACATGCAGCTTTATTCACAACAGCCAAGATATGGAATCGACTGAAGCATGTATCAATAGATGAACACGCACAACGGCCTGTGTGCAGTCACCATACAGCCTTTTAAAGATTCTGTTCATTAAACTAAGATAGGTATACAAACAGGTTATCAGGGCCTTGGGGAGTGGGGTTGCGGAGATCCTGGCCAAAAGATATAAATTTTCAGATACACAGTCGAGGTAAATTCAAGAGATCAAGTACACCATCATTGCCCAGAGCAGAGTAGATTTTAAGCACTTTCACCACCAAAAAAGGGAGAAAAGCATCCCTCTGCTGTTTGGTGAGTGTAATTTTAGCAGCGTAATTTGGAGTACTAGAATTCAGTGTGTCCCAAAGTTATTTCTCACCTACTCAGACATGAATAATGTTGGACAAATTATCAGGTCAAACAGTACATTAAGGCTTTTCATCAATAAAACGAAAACAGTGTTAACATCAACATTTATGCAGCTAATCCAAGTGGGCCAGGTGACTCGGCAGGCAGGCCACTTCCTCTCTCCGCTGCAACCTCTCCACGCAGGCCTCAGAGTTGTAATTCAGCCTAGCTAAATAGAGTCCAGCGCAGTTAAAGAAAAGTTGCTATCCTATTGAATACTCTGTGATAATTTATAAAATAGATTCTCATCATAAAAAACCAAAATGTAAGCAAATTACCTAGTAGACAGTGCCAGTGGTTGATAAATACCCAATGCCTCTCAAAGAGAAAAAGGAGGTGTTTGTACACAAAGGCCTATAAATATTACTGATTGTTTTGTATAACTTACAAACAATAATAGAATATGCAGTACTTTTTGTTGTGCATTCTGTATAACTAATTGGTCCCCAGAGAATGCTTTTGAGATTTTTCCAGAACTTTTGTATCCTTAGTCAATCTCTGGTTCTGATTCAATTATGACTTGACAAATGGAGTCCTATGTCCATCTGTTTTCTAGTAAATCAATACATTTATTGTTAATCAATATAATATGTGATCTATGTTTAAAGTATTTGTCATCCTGGAACAACACATAGGCATTAAATTAAGTCAAGCAGTTCGGCCTGGCAGGCTTCAGGGTCCCAGGCAGAGCAGTTCCTTTCTCTGCTCCGGGATGATCATCCACGAGAGCCTCTCCTACTTCTGGAGCCCAGCCAGGAGGCAGTGTCCCCAGTACCTGGAGTTGGTGACCTGAGTCCCACATGCTGAGAAGGCCTGGGCTGGCTCTGAGCAGCCAGTCCTCAGTCTGAAGAACCAGGTTGAGAGTGGAGGCTCACAGTACACCTATGGGGTCGTCAGGAGCGTCCAAAGAAGCCCCTTAGCTAAAAGCTCAAAAAACCTAAATATACCAATGATATACTTGTATGTTTATTACAGAAATAGTAAGGATGGGATTTACTACAGAACAGAGAAACCAGTACACTATTTATCCACTCTCCAAAACAGGTTTTCACATGGGCTCAAATGCATGACATAAAGATGTGAAGTTTGTCATCCTGATGCAAAATTTTTATCAGCAGAAGCAAGCTCTCAGATGTTGCTTTAGCTTCCAAAACCTTATTCCATCTTTTCCAGTGTAGAAAGCATTTATGTAGAGTTGTCTATGGGCACAGATGGCTTTGTTGGACGAGCCAAACAAAGCCTCCTTCTGCTCCTCAACACGGTCCTTACTCTCTAGGCCCATCAAGCCAGTTCCCATAAGGAGAGAGCTTGGGAGCAACTCACCATGGGATGCAGTAGGTTGTGTCCTGGCTTAATCAGGAAGTGCATGCCCTTGCCTTCTTGCTCCAGGGCTCTTATGTTCAGAACAGGCCTGGAGCCATCCATAGGAAGCAGTTCTGTGTCCTGCAGCCTTTTCGTCTCTCCCCACTGCCGGTATATAGAGCAGTCATGGATAACCTATGGCTGCATGCTGCAGAGGGCTGTTTGTATCACTGAAAGTTCTAGAAGGTTCACCATCATGGCTATGGAGGTTTCTTGGGTTGTGCACACTTTTCTAAAGCTGATGAGCTGCTGCAGGAGTCTGGCAAGGAGCCCATGGACTGCAAGGTGCCGTGACCTGCACTGAGTGGTGATGTCTCCAGAGGTGGTTTTCAAGGAGCTGCTATTGAAGTTATGCAGTTATTAAAAAGTTCTGTATTCTTAAGCACCCTGTGCTAGGGAAGAAAACCTCCATAAAGCAGGCCAGAGCCAGGCTGCCTGGGGATGGCATATTTACCCAGCTATAAATAGGAGATATATTCAACCATCTCTGTATGTCTCAACCTTCCAGGTAAGAGGAGGGCCTTTAAGAGGACAAGGTCATTTGCTTGAAAATAGCCATGTTTCCCACAAAGGCAGGAGGCCAAAGACTCACTTGGTTCTCTCCAGCTCTGCTCCCTCATGGTTAAAGGGGAAGACCCACATCTTTTGGTACAGCTCATAGTTTGCTACCTGCTGCTACTTATTTTTACCTGCAGGTCAGGCTTCTTAGGTTACAAGGTGTTCCATGATTTTTCTTAAAAAGACCTGCCCCAATATCTTTTAAGAGGCCTCATCCCTCCTTCTTCCAGGAAGGTTGAAGATGTTTGAGGAAGTCTGAACCAGAAATTGGGAATTTCCTCCCTGTTTGTCTTAGAGGTGAATATGCTTGAGGATTGGCCTCAGTGTGAGTCTTAACAGAGAGACAGTCTACAGACAGATGGGTCTTTATGCTGGGTCCTTCCTGGACTGGAAGGTGGGAAGCTACACAAAGAGGAGTAAAAGAGTTTGTTTTTAATCAAGAGTAGTGGTTTTCTCCAAGGGCTGTCTCAAGGTTTAGGAGAGTTAAGGTCACAAACTGCCAAGTAGTGTTTGTTTTCTATTTTGTTTTGTTTTGTTTTGCTTTGCTTTGCTTTGCTTTGCTTTGCTTTGGTTTTAAATGAAGTGAAATTACTTGGGGCTATGTTTTTCTGCAACACTGGAGAATTTAACCTTCTTTATAGAATACTTATGCAGATACATATTG
>NW_004524598.1:13445368-13462692 GCF_000260255.1 Octodon degus | reverse complement strand
TTTTTTACCAGGAATCGAACTCAGGATCTTGCACTTGCCAGGCAGGTGCTTTGCCACTGAGCTATATCCCCAGCCCTCAGTCCTTTTCATTAAGACTCAATCTTTACTGGATTCGAACTTCCATCCTGGCCAGTCCATAAAGATGCAGTCTTTGCTGTCCTCTGGCCCTGTGCATGTTTAGGAGGAAAAAAAAGAAAGCTTTAAGCTTTAGCACATTTGTTCTCACTGATGTGAGTGATACCTTTTTGAGGGGCAATAGAGTAAAATTGGCTCAATAAAGTAACTTCAAAAGGCTACACTGGAGCCAGGAATGATGGTGCACACCCATCATCCCAGTGTGGAAG
Source organism: Octodon degus (assembly GCF_000260255.1). Taxonomy (NCBI): domain Eukaryota; kingdom Metazoa; phylum Chordata; class Mammalia; order Rodentia; family Octodontidae; genus Octodon; species Octodon degus. The sequence continues at coordinate 13,462,348 of NW_004524598.1, read as the reverse complement.
GCTGACACAGGAAGATCACGAGGTTGGCCCACCCTTGCCAATTTAAATGACTTAACAATATCCTGCCTGAAAATAAGAAAGGGCTGTGGATATAGCTCAGTGCACAAGTCCTGAGTTCAATCTCCAGTATCTACTTACCTAAATAAATTTTAAAATTAGTAAAAATAAAACTCTAAGCCGGAAAGATTGAATTTGGTCCAGTAAATAATCAAAGGCCATTTTATTTGTGTATTGACAGGTGGTTACAGAATAGGAGTCTGTGGCATCCCTAACACAGGAATTTCAGAAAATATTTGTGGTGACCTACATTTAAACAATGGTAAGGCTAAGTCACGAGTGCCACTACTCCTCTATCCTCAAAGATTAGACTCAAAGCCTAAGTGAAACAACCCAGTCACAAAAAGACAGCAAGCTGGTCCAGATGGTGCATGTTTGTAATCCCAACACTTGGGAAGGCTGAGGCAGACAATCACAAGCGGAAGCCCCGCCTCAGCAATTTAGTGAGAACTTGTCCCCCCCCCCAAAAAAAAAGTGTATAATTTTGGGGCCAGCAAGATAGCTCAGCAGAGTAAGCACCTGCTTTGGCAAGTGCAGAGACTAGAGTTCCATCCCTAGTCCCACTTGCCCTGCCTCTGGGGCACGCCCAGCTGGCTGAGTCTGGGCATGGTGATGCACACCTTTAATCCCAGCGCTGAGGAGGCTGAAAACATCACAAGTTAGAACTCCATAGTGAGACCCTGTACCAAATACATACTTTTTTTAAAAGTATAATTCCACTTACAGGAGGCATTTAGAACAGTCAGATTCATAGAAATAGCCATAATGCAGGTATCCAGGAGCTGGAAGGAGGACACGGGGGACAGCTGTTCAGTGATTACAGCCTCAGTCCAGGAAGATAAAAAATTCTGGAGATGGGTGGTGGCGGTGATGGTGCAAAATGGTTGTCTTGGTTATTTTTGTCTCATTACTGAGACTTCCTGATGGCCAGAATGAAGGAAGGAAAGGTTTATTTAGCTCGCAGTTTGAGGGGGCTTCCATCCATACTCAGCTGGCTCCAAGGCACAGGGGCACATGGCAGAGAGCAGCTGTTTACAGTTGCAGAAAAACAGCAAAAGCAGCAAGAGCAAAGGGAGGAGCAGAAGCAAGCCTCTTTCCCTCCCTTAGGCTGTGTGCAGGCTGCCTGCCCCAGGGTGGAGTAGCACTCATACCCACAATCCCAGCATTGGCCCAGGAATCAATCACAAATTTAGAAGCACACCCCCTCCATGACTGCATGAAGCATTGGGGGCCTACACACCAACCAACCCTCTGGTTAGAATGGCAAAGTTTATTGTGGGGATTTTACCACAGCTGAAGAAAGAAACTTCATAGAAAAAACAAGAGTGGCGCGATGCGCCCTGCAGAAGTGCAGGTCGCTTTCCCTCTGCTACACAATGTGCGGAAAGCTAGCGAGGACCCAAAGTAATTCCTTCTCTTCTCTCTCCAGAGCGTCTAGGGAACTGATTATGTGTAATTCACGTTTAGGGATCACTCTGTCAAACATTGGCAAATGATGCAGCAATTTTAATTCGACGGTGAGGATGTTTCCTTGTTTTCCTTGCTAAAAGCTTTGCTTTACTTTAAACACGGGCGGTTGAACACACCCCGACCCCATTTCTCAAAACCCCAAAACCCAATGGAAACATGACCGGAAAAGCAGAGAAGGGAGGCAGGGCGCTTTGCTAACTACCTAAGATCCCACGCCCCCAGGATCTGGGAGCTATCCACGCACTGTCGCTGTCACATCACCAAGCTTTCAAAGGACCAGGGTGGCTGGGCTGCAGCTCAGCCGCACAGTGCCTGCCTGGAAGGCGCGAGGCCCTGAGTTCGAGCCCAGGTACAGATCCCAAGTCTGTGTGAGCACCCCTGCGGGGCCCCGGCCCCAGCTCCAAAGCGCGCTGTGCTCCTCGCCTGGCGCTCCTGCTCTCTTCCCCCTCGCGCCTCTTTCCTTTCCGCCCCTCTCCTTTCCCTCTCCTGCTCTTTGAAGTGGTGACCTAGCCGGCAACTGCACTGCCAACGCAAACTAGACTTTCTACTGACTTTCTACCCGGAGAGAAACCCGAGCGCCGCCTGCAGCTGCTCGCTCGCCTGGGGGAGGACGGAGCCAGCTCACCGCCCGCCGAGGCAGGATCGGTCGGGTGACCTCGGGGGCGTGCGTCCGGCCCGGGCCAACCGCGGAGACAGGATCCGCCCCGAGCCCGCCCCGGGCCGGGCTTCCCCGCGGGCAGCCAGCCCTGCCTGTCCGCGCTCCCCACCGCAGCCATGGGTCCCGGGGCCCCGCGGCCGCTGCTCCTGCCACTGGGCGCGCTGCTGTGGGCCGTGGCGGGCGCCTGGGAGCTCACGATCCTGCACACCAACGACGTGCACAGCCGGCTGGAGCAGACCAGCGAGGACTCCACCAAGTGCACCAACGCCAGCCTCTGCGTGGGCGGCGTGGCGCGGCTGTTCACCAAGGTGCAGCAGGTCCGCCAGGCCGAGCCCAACGTGCTGCTGCTCGACGCCGGCGACCAGTACCAAGGCACCATCTGGTTCACCGTGTACCGGGGCGCTGAGGTCGCGCACTTCATGAACGCCCTGCAATATGATGCCATGGTGAGGCGGGAGCCGGGGATCGGTGCCGCACGCAGATCAAGAGAGCCGCAGGCTGGAGAAACGGCGGGTGGTCCGGGCGGGGAGGGGCGGGCATAGGGGGCTGCTGGCCCCGACTGCGGGTCGGTGGCCACGACTGGCGTAGACGTCCCTGGGCCACTGTCTTAACCTGAAGCTCCTGGGGTCTTATAAGACGAAGGGCTGGTTGGAGGAGCGGGTCCCGCTCTGCCTTGAGCTGCAGCTCGGACGCTGGAAATGTGGACCATTATTCAGGGGTAAGGACCGAATCGGGCCCTAGCGCGTCACTCCTCCTTCCGGCTGGATCTTTCAAAGAATGTGCAGTCTCAATTTTATCAGGGAAACTGAGGGTCAAAAATCCTGAGCCAATGATCTGAATCAGCTAGTCCGGGCTGGGGAGGGGAGGTAGCTCAGTAGAATAAGCACCTGCCTGGCAAGTGCAAGGTCTTGAGTTCAATCCTTGGTGCCACAAAAAAATAAAGAAAGAAAGAAATACAATAAAATCACTACTGATCATCCCTTTGGGAAGTACATGGGTGACTAGTTTAAAAAAAAAAAAAAAAAAAAAAAAAAAAAAAAAAAAAAAAAAAAAACTAGTCCCCAAAGAGGAAAACACAGTAGTCAGAATCTTGGTAGATTTCTGGCTCAACTATTTCTGTGTGACCTTGAAAAAGTTATTGATGAGGCTTATGATTTTACCTACCTCAAAACTGGGTATAGTATGTTCTGGGTATGGTCTGGGTATAGTATGTTCTCTGTAAATATTAGTTGTTGTTACCAGACACTGCAGGACAGATTCTAGCTAAATCTTTTTGATTGAACTCGAGACCTTGAGCTTGCGAGGCAGGAGCTTAGGCTGCTGTGCTATCTCCCTGGCCCACAAGACAGGTTCTAAAGAAACTCCAGGGTATCAAAATGCTAAAACACTAGGATCTCAGTAATTAGCCCGGCATAGTGGCAGGCACAGATCCTGTAATCCCAGCACTCAGGAGGCTGAGCCAAGAGGATGGTCCTGAGTCCAAAACTAGCATGAACTAACTGCCTCAAAAAATAAATATGAATTAATTAATTTAAAATACTTTTAAAATACATTTAAAATTTTCAATAAATTAAGTTTGGTGGCAGACATCCCAATTTAAAAGCTAAGAAGGGCTGGCCAAATAGCTCAGCAGATTAAAACGCCTGCAAGCAGGCATAGGGGCCAGGGGTTCAATCCCTAGGCTAGCTGTGCCAGCCCCGCCGCCGCCCCCACCCTGGCGCACTGAGAAGGCAATTGAGACTGGGTGTGGTGGTGCACACCTGTAATCCCAGCTCTTGGGAGGCTGTCAATGGGCAGATCACTACGAATCCGGTCTAGTAGTGAGACCCTGAACACCCTGTAGACCCTTCCCTAAACTACAAAAAAGTAAAAATAAATAAATAAATAAATAAAAGCTAAGAGGCCCTTAAAACATATGAAGACTTTAGTCTAAGCTCAAAAATACTCTACTAAATGTGATGTCATGTTTGCTGGGCTTCAGTGAATGAGACAGAAAGGGACTGCACAGTAATAGTAATAAATATGTGTAATGGACAGATAAGTGTGTATGCTGGTGGCTGTTTACACCAAATTGCTACCCCAGGTTAAGCCTGTATAGAGAAAATGGATTTAGCCAGATTGTAGAAAAACTGGGAATAAGAAAAATTTAGAACCCAGAACAGAAACAAAGGAACCGTGTGGTGTCCATGTGGCTGGAAAGGAAAGAAGGTGTGACCGAGGCTGCCATGCCAAAGTCTGACAGCACACTTTGTACAAGATGAGCTCAGAGGTCAGGAGAGCACAGTCCTGTAACCCTCCCCACCTTGGAAACTTGGAAAAATGAGGACAGAAAAAGGCAATAAGAGGATGCCTTTATTTTGGGGTTCTCAACAAGAAATTGTATTTTAGAGAAATGAAGGGAGAGGATGCACCCTCCATTCTGACTTTCTTTTTAGAGATGAGCAGCAGCAACAGCAATTCAGACAGGTTGCCACATCTCCCAAGTGTGTCAGGTGGCTTCATGCCACCTCTGGACTCCGCAGAAGGCAAAATAGCAGCTCTCAAGAATGCTGCATCTGGCCACTACATCTGTCACCACACTGATTCCAGGGTTGATTCAGCTGATCTGGCTCTCTAGGCGGGTGTCTCCTTCCTCGATGCTCCATGTGTGTCCCCCTGCCCAAGCTACACGCTTGGTTGAAGAGGGCGACCACCCCTGCTAGGCATGGAGACCATTCCTGGGTTGTGGATATAGGAGTAGCTGCACTCCCCCTGCTAGAACCTCCAAACAAACTCTCAAGAACTCTGCAAAAAAAAAGAACTCTGCAGTCTCCTGGCTTTCCTATTGACACAGCTAGACCTGCCCCTGTGGCTTTGCAGGCAACAGTGACAGCATAAATATTTATAAAATTGAATTGTTACTAGTTTGTTTCTACTTCCTCCTGCAGGGGTGGGATAACCCTTATAGGAGTTTGTTTGGATTTCATGTATAACCACAACTTTGTAACTTTATAACATTTTCTCTTTGCAGCATCCCTTTCTCCACAGTTGTGTAAACTTTTTAGGTTTTTTTTTTTTTTAAAGAATTCCGAATTGTCCCTATGAGAGTTTATCCTTTTTTAAGCAAAACTGAGCACATGTTGTTAATCATACTATCAACTACTTTGACAAGACAGTTTGGGGAGGCTCAAGCCATCTGCTACATGTCTCAGCCCATCTCCTCTGTGACTGTTTTAAATACTTTTTGTGGGATGGAATTACTTTCTTTCAAATTTTGCTCAAAGTAATTGGATTGTGGCCTGAGGAAAAATAGGCTGTGTTGGCAGGAGGTAAAGAGGAGGAGTAGAGGGAACGGCAAGTCTGATGCCTCTCTTCCTGATTCAGGCCCACAAATTCTGGGGTTTGGCAAAGAACGAGACCTGTTTAAAATCCTCTTTCTTGGGGTGCCAGGGCATAAGACACAGCTCTGCAGTACTTCTGTCCTACTGAGATTTCTCACTGTCATTTTGCCTACATTATGCTAACTCTCCTGGAATTTATTAGACCTGGTTTAAAAGAGCCATATCAGAGGACTCGAGGGAATGGAGCTTTTAAGAGGAAGCTCTTAGAAGCTAGCTTAGCTCCAGCAGTTCCCTAGAACAAGAGCCTCAGTGTCCCTGGGAGAGCTGCTGGAGCAATTCTGATGCAAAGGGGGCCCAAGGCACCCTTGAGCCAATTTGGGTCCAGCTACATAGGTGGAAGCCTGAGGAGATGGGGGTATGGCAAAAGCCACTTGTTGGTATAGCTTTCTGGTAGAAGGAACAGCGTCTCTGGAGCAGGAGGAAGAGCAGGGATGCCCCACTCCTGAGCTTGGCCCAAGTGGCTTCTCTGAGCCTCATGTTCCACATCTTAGAACAGACTGGCTGGGATTTTCCTGAGTAGCCAGGGAACTCATCTGTAGTAGCTGGCTGGCTATTGTGAGTGGCCCCTGAAGGTCAGTTCCATATGCCTTGAAGGAAGGCAGGTTGCAAGGAAGGGAAGCTTTGGATTTGGCTGCCACTTTACTTGGTGCCGGTAGTCTGGTACAATGATAGCTCCCTCCCACCTCTTCTTCACATCTTTTCTGAGCCCCATTGTCTAAATTAGTGTTAATCACTGATTCAAAGTTAGCCTGGGCTACATAGTGAGTTCAAGGCCAGCCTGGACTACACAGAGACCCTTTCTCAAAAGACAGAACAAAATTTACTCATCGACTGAATGCAAGACTTTCCCCAAAGCATGAAACCGAAGGGGCCCCCATCTCCAGAGCTGAGATTCCGGAGATTAAGATAAGATATAAGGAAAATGATTTTGAATCGGACACTGCTGATCCCGGTTTGAGTCCATGCTGCACCTAAATGCCTAAGCCAACATCAGGCAGCCAGGGTAGGAATCAGGACCCCTTCCTTCAAGTGACTCCCAACAGTTGATGGTTTTGGGTGGCCATCTTCCACTGCCTGGATGGAAAGCCATTCCCATGTGTTCCACACGTATGGCTTTGCTTGTGTGTATACTTGTAGAAACTTTACATGCCTGTTTCTAAATGTATAGGTGGTCGTGGCAGCTGTTCTGCTTCCTTTGTCCTCCGGTTGTTTCTGCAACCTGTCCAGGTGGCTCTGTGGCTGCTGCGCTCCTATGGAGTGCTGTGCGTTGTGCTCAGTGGGGAGGTCTGCATTTTGCCTGTCTACTCCAACTCCCTGCCTCACAAACTGTGCTGCTTTCAGTATCCTCCTGCTGGTTCCACTGTGAGGATTTCTTCTGAGATCCACACCCAAGAGCAAAATCGCAGGTCACAGAGTAGCTGCTCATTGATTCACTCTGACTACAAACTGCCAGGCTGTCCTTTGGAAATCTGACCACTGGCCTCTACTCTCTCCGCCCTTCCCCACACTAGACACATAAATCCCTGTGTCTGGTCTATTCTTCATAGAATTACCCAGCTTTCTATTGTTTTATCTTGTGCTTTTCTACTAGCTAGTATATTTGGGCTTTTTTTTTTTTTTTTTTTGATGTATTTAGTACAGGGCCTACAGGGTCTCACTACACAAATCAGACTCATAGTAATCCTCTTGTTTTCAGCCACTCAAGTGCTGGGTTTACAGGCACACCCCACCACGTATTTGGGCATCTTTTATTTGGTAACTTTTTGAGTTTCTGCTTCCCTAATTGAATCTTCACATCTTTTATTCTTTCCAATTGTGTTTGTGTCATTGCCCCAATTTTTAGGAGCCCTAGCTATTGATCTATGGCCAATTTTAGAGCTGATGAGGTTGTGCTTCTGAACTTTGCCTTTATTAGCTTTTATTGGACAGAAGCCTTCCACTTGGTGTAATCAAATTCATCTCTTTTTTTCTTTGTGGCTTACGCTTTTGAAAATTTATCTGATACCTAGCTACTTTGAAGTTTATATTTCCAGAATTCCTAACTGGATATTTGGAGATTACTACTAACCTCTTGACCACTTAAGGTATAAACCTATGCTCTTTGTCTAGGGCCTGACCCACCCCACCCCACTCCTCCTTGAGGCAAGCAGTTCCTTGTCTGTATAGCAAATAAGATGAGCCTGTTCACATGTAAGTTTCTGTACATCTCTAAACATCGGAAGTCCACAAGAAATTTTCAATTCAGTTCAATGTCTGAATCTTGTGAAGAAGCAGGAGGAGGAGACATGGGAATAAAGGCATTACTGGCTGCTCAGGTCTGTTTGCCCACTGCTTCTAAATTATTAGAAGCCATTTATTTTTGGTGAAAAGAAGACTTTATTCCAAAAGGATGGGGTAGACCTCCTACAGCCACAAAGCACCATCTCTTGAATCCAAAAGTATGAGATCTTTTCTACTAAGGAAGAGGGAGGAGAGGAAATACAGCGAGACAATGGACAGCTCCACCCTTGCATGAGCCCTTTTGACCTCTTTGCTCCCTCCTCTCCCTGTAGCTGGACCTTGCTATCCTGGGCACCATCTGGAGAGAGGGTGGTCGCCTTGCTGGCTCTGAGGAACTTTGGAGAAATGGTGGGTCTCTAGAAGAAAAAGCTCTAATTTGGAAGGTTTTTTTTTTTTTTTTTTTTTTTTTTTTTTTTGCTTCACCAGTAAGAGTTCCCATTGGGTTAGCCAGCCCTCAATCTTGAGGGCCTTGAGGTGGCCCGTCCTCTGGCTGTCCACTGTTGGACTGATTTGTGGATTCCACAAAAGATAGCTGGAGCATAAGCAAAGGGCAGCCAGATTCTTGAGACTAAAAAAGTATCACTAAAGACTGAGACCAAACACAAAAGAGAAGCAGTCAGGAAATACTCAACAGCGACACCTACTGGAAGGGCTTTTTGCGGTATGTTAGTCACGCGCAAGAATCCTTCTCCCATAACTTCTGTAGCTTTGCTTATTTACGCCAGGGTTGACACAGGTGCCTCTTTGACGCTCACAATGCCCCCACCCATTCTCTGAATCCGTAGTCTACTTCTCTGAAGATGAACCACATGCGTCTGTGTCCTTCTGGGCTGAGGCAGGTTTCTCCAGTAATGGTCAGTCAGAGCGTGTCCCATGTGGGTGGGAATGTGACAGAAATTACAGTCCATAGCCTAAAACCTCGCTTGCCAGACTTGAACAATATCAGCAATTCAGCAAGCGCAGCTCTTAGGCTTTTTTTGGGTTTAATCTCATCTATTCTATAGGCAACAGTATTCTTATGAGATAGAGAAATAGTCCATATGCATCTACAGACTGTTAGGGCAGTTTCCTTCAGCAAGAGGACTTGGCCACAAGTAAATGAAACACACACACAGAAAGTCTCAGAATGAGATGTCAGATCATTGTTGAGCAAGCAAGGTTTCACAATCAAAAGAATGCAGAAAGAAGGACGGTCTGTCCTACCTAGATTGTTATCCCAAAGGCTGTAGCCCCTTGGCCTGAGATAAAGAGGGATGAGGGAAGAGGCCTTGTGAGCCAGAAGTTGTAAAGGTCACTCCTTGAGCTGGAGTGGGCCTGTCCCCAGACAGAAACCTGTTTATGCATAATTGCCATTCATGCCTTGCTCCCGCTATGCTCCACGTCTGAGTCTTTTCCTTTGGGAATGAGCTTCTCCCATACCCTCACACAGTAGACTTCTGACATAGTTGGGCAGAATGCAAACAGATGTGAAGCCAGCTAACAAGAGCAGAGCGAATCCTGTCGATGCAGTGCACTTGAACTAAGAAACACAGTAACTAAGTTTTAAAAAACTGGTTTTTCTGTGAAATAAAGTTAATTCTGTCAGGCAAGTATATTAAGCATATAGGTATGGTGCCATAGAGTGTTCTGTTCCTATAACTCAGTGAATTATCATTTAGTCATGCCTGAAAGAATTATAATTTACTAACACCTTTGGAATGTCTTAGGTATACATAACAGAATTGTAACAACTTTATACAGGGTGTAAGAATGCATGCTTATTTGACTAAGAACATATTCTTTTTTACAGGAACATCAAAGCAAATCTTTAACAGGGCCTGCTTTCCTAGAAGAGGGGTGAGGGGAGAAAAACACCTTCTCTGCTGTAGCTTTTAGAGAGAAGAAAACAAACAGAACAACAACAACATCATGCTCAAATGGCCTTATCTGCTTCTAGCTGGCTATGCTAAATATGTTGCTGGGTTTGGGGGTGTTCAAGTCTCCTTCTAAAGGGGTTTCTATGTTCTTTCTGTCAAAGAATTGGTCAATACAGGTGCAAATGGTAGCAAAGTTTTGTGTTTATTAAATTTAGGAAAAGAAACAGGCTTTACAGAGAAAGTTTGAGCCAAGTGAACGTAGGAACTAAGTGCACTACAGAGAGGGCTGCCAGCGAGGGACACAGCCACAAAGAGTTCAGTGGTAGCTGTCCTCTTTCTAGCTCCTACTCCTCAGGCTGATGTCAGGTCCAGGCCATGCTATCGAAACCCTGCTTGAGTTCTTGTGAGAAGTCCACATGCAGGGCTCTGGGCACGTGCACAGGGATTTTTGTAACTAACAGGTCACACCTGCTTCCCCAGCCAGCTTTGCCATGCCCTAATCTGCTGCCTTGGTGGCGGGGGATGGGGGGATGGGGCTGGGGGGTGGGGGGGATCAGTACACAGAAGGGACACTTCCTAGATTAAAACTCCAGAGCATACATTTTAGGATAAAGCACAATTGTCACTTTTTTAAAAAAAATTTTTATTGAGAAATAAATATAAGTGAGATAGTTTCACAGCTAATTAATAGGACAGTTTTGATCATCAATACATTGTACATTGTTATCTTCTTAGTGGTTATCCATAATACAAGAAGCAGACAGGATATTCTGTCCAAACACTGTTAGGACACCTCTTTCTTCTCTTTGAATTAAGCAAAAGTAGCTGTAAATTTATCCTATTTTGTATATAAATACAAAATGATTGTCTCTTATTGACTAAAAGGAACACAGCTCCTGCCCATTGAATGACCATGAGCAAGCCACAAGGTAGCAATTCAGCAAACACATATATTTAGTTACATTTGCAGCCTATTAAGACAACAGTCATGATTGACTGTTATGCCAGCAACATTATACTCTTAAAAACAGATATATAACATATAATTGTAGTTTGTGTAACCAGAGTTATGAAATAAAGCTTTAAATAGGTGCCTAAGTAAACCCTAACTCTGTAAGACTTAATTTTATAAACAACCTTAACCTAACAAAGGATAATACAGGGTTGGCCAAATAGCTCAGTGGAGTAAAGCACCTACAAGAAGGTGCAGGGCCCGGGGTTTGGCAATTGAGGCTGGGCGTGGTGGCACGCACCTGTAATCCCACCACCTGGGAGGCTGTAAACAGGAGAATCACTACGAGTCCAATCTAGTAGTGAGACCCTGAACACCCTGTAGACCCTTCCTTAAAAATACAAAAAAAAAAAAAAAAGGATAATGTAGAACACAAAAAAATATTTAGTATTATTATTGGCAGAGTTGGGAATGTAACACAGGAACTTCGTGCTGAGCCATATGCCCCACCCTTTATATTTTTTTTATTTTGAGATACAGTCTCATTCAATTTCAAAGGCTGGGCTTGAATTTTCCACCCTCCTACCAGCTTCCCAGAGTTCTGGGATGTACAGAGGTGTGTACCACACACCCAATTAAGAAAGTATTTTGACAAAAACAAAGCCTCTTCTTCAAGAGAGTTCTGTTTTAAATTTTACCAAGAACAAATCAGTGTCTTAAAAAGCTTTGGTGTTTTTAAACTAACAACTACAGATTCTGACTTTGTGTATTACGCTTTTAATCTTTTCTAATTTAAGCATTTTTTCCTTAGAAGAGACTGCCTAACTAGAAATGTTTTACTTAAAAGATGCAATGTTGAGATAGATGATCAATTTACAACAAAAACACAACTTTTAGATCATTACCAAATGATGCCATCCCATACATAGATTACCAGTAGGTAAAAAAATTATGTTACATCTTTTAACCTATTTTAGTCTGGAAATAGAGAGAGAAAAACAACAAATAAAATTAAATTTTTTTTACCTTAAACATTTTAATAACAAGTTTTAAACAACACAATAATTACAAACTTTTACAACTTAGGCTCCATCAATACTTAATATATACTCTTATTCATGTTTCTAAGCATTTCTTGACCAACTGATGTTCAATATTTTTGTCCCAAACTGTTAATATGTCTCTAGACTATAGTGTACTTAATCCAAATTCTTTGTCAAAAAGCTCAACAACCTCAAACTCCAAATTGGCTCATGAAGAAGGCCCAGAAATGGCTAACAGAAAGCTCCAGGTACATTCATAAGGGCCTCCAAAGACAAGCTAAAGGAGGCACAAGGGCTGCTATCTCTGTACTCACATGGATTTACTCCTTCAGCTGGGTACTGCCTCAGATGCCCTTGTCCTTCCCTGAAATGGAAGCTACCTGGCCAAACGTAAGTGCTCTCCTGGCTCACAAAGTGGCAGGACCGTCACTTTGGTGGTGAAGGAGGACAGCTCTAGCAGCTACCCTGCCACAGCACCCTGGCTCCCACTGGTGCAGCCAGTACATGCCCTAGAGAACTTCTGGATCATAAGCCAAGTCCTACCAAAATCAGCCTGTAACAAACCAAACCAAGGGTAAAACAGCTAGCAGTGTTCCAAATACTCAGTCACTCTAGAGATGGACTTCTGGCCCGTTGTCCTAACAGCACAAGTAAGATTCACAAAACTTTGGAATATTTTTGAGCATCTCTGTCATGGAGAAGTCTCCTTCTGGCAGGTATTCCCGCATGGTGGTGACATTGAATGGGCTTTCCTGGCAGAGACAGCCGAGGAGCTACCCTTAGACAAAGAAAAATCATGGGAGGTCCTTGAAGCGAAACCAAGAGCATTCATCAGGATTTTACAGCCACCTGATTCTTCGTCACACTTTCTACATTTTCTCAGTGACAGTTACTGCATCAATCTACAACCATCAAAAATGAGGGAAAAGGTTCAGGCTGCTCACAATCCATGCAGTATTGAAATACACTTCCTGGCAGAGTCTACCCTTGCCCCGTGTTTTCGCTTCACTCAGGCAGGCTCATGGGGCTACTTGGTGCTGCTGTTAGTGCAACTGCTGTGTGTGGAGCCACTGTTGTCGCGCCAGCCAGGGCAGGGCATCTCCACGATGAGGTGTCAGAGGTTCTCAGCGCATTCTAGACTGCAGCTTAGTTCCTTTTTCAGGCTCTTTGGCTTTTGCTTTTTTGTTGAATGATTCCAATAGTAAAAAAAGATTTTAATAATTTTGTGGGGGAAAAAAAAACCCAAACCATTGTGTGTGCCAAACCCACAAAGCAGAGTAAGAATGCTTGCTACCTCTCAGTCTTCTCATACTAGTGAGGCCCCCAGAATGACCTGAGGTAAGTCCACATGGCACCCATCGGGAAGGCGTCTTCAGCATTACAGGTACTTCTGAGTGACCAAAGAGAAATTCCAGGTGGTTGTTCCATTAACCTGACCACATGCTTGAGACAGTAGATTCTTAGAGTATATTTTCAAACAGAGCTCAAGAAAGCCTTTTCTTTCCACCGGGGAAAGCACTGGTAAGCAGCTGATGCCACCAACCCAGAAAAGAAGGGAGAATTTCTAGGGAACAACAGTGTCCTCAATGGCTGCTGGAATGTTTCTGGAGTTATGATTCCTGTGCAGGAGCAGCTTTTTTTCTCAAGTTTCTGGTTTTTCCCTGGCTGGGCATTGGGAGGCCCAAGCCTCTCAAGAGTAGGAACTTAGTTCCTAGCTCATTGTGTCAACTGATCTTGTCCATTTGTTCACTGCTGCCAAACAAACCAGATGAGGCCATTTGTTGGTTTGTTTGTCTGTTGGTTTGCTTGTTTGTCTGTCTGTTTGAAGGAGGAAAGGTTTATTTCTGCTCACAGTCTGTAGAGGTTTCAGTCCCCAGTCAGCTGGCTCCAAGGCAGGGTGATACAGCAGTGGGGTATCACAGAGGAGAAACAGTCCATGGTGTGGCAGGCTGGAAGCTGACGCCACGCTTTTTTTTCTTCTTCTTTTATTTATTTGGTACAGGGTCTTGCTATGCAGCTCAGACTTGTAGTGCTCCTCCTATCTCAGCCTCTCCAGCTCTGGGATTACAGGTGTGCACCACCACACCCTGTTTCAGGGGCTGGCTCAGTGTGGGGTGGCATAGCATGCAATACCAGGGATCAAACCTTGTGCTTGCCAGGCAGTTGCTTAGACCCCTGAGCTATCTCCTTGGCTCAACACAAATCACTGTCTCAGCAGTATGAATCGGTCTCTTACAGCTGTGGTGCCTAGCTTTTGGGGCATCAGGGACTGGTTTCATGAAAGACAGTCGGTGGAAGGTGGGATGGAGGCATGTGAAGTGCTGGTGGTGTTTCACAGTGAGATTCCTGTAAGTTGCGGGCATTCTGGATCCACAGTGGGCATAGTTCACAGAAGGGCCTGTGGTCCTAATGGCTGCAGCTGATTGGACAGAAGGCCAAGCCCAGGCAGCAGTGTGAGCATGGAGCAGCTGTAAATAAGGAGGACGCTTTGCTCCCTCCCCAGCTGCTTACCACTGCTGTATGGCCCAATTATCAGACCATGAACATAACAGAACATGGACCCAAACTGGTACCAGTGTGTAGCCTGCAGATGGAGAATCCCTGTTTTTGTTTTTGGGTTTTTTTTAATTTTATTGAGAAACAAATATCAATGAGACAGTTTCAATAATCAATACATTGTACATCGTTATCTTCTTAGTGGTTATCCATAGTACAAGAAGCAGGCAGGATATCCTGCCCACACACTATTAGTACAAATGTTTCTTCTCATTGAATTAAGTAAAAGTAGCTGTATCTCTATCCTAACTATTCTGTATATACAAATACAAAATGGTCCTTCCTTAGTATCTCCTTTTTTTGTTTAGTCCTGTAAGAGATGGGTGTTCTATTGGCATCTAGATACTATAGTTGCTTGCATTCAGCAAAACAATCCAACACAGTTCAGCAGTCCACAATAGTAGTGGGTTATCCACAGAAGTTGTTGACTTGAGCCTTTTACAGCTCAGCATATTAATGTGGCTTTACTTTATATACCTCATTTTTATACTTTTCTACTGGATGGTTAAGACCAAGAGAAAGCAAGACTTGCATAACAAGAAATGTAACTTTTGTATCTGATAAGGTCAGTCAAGTACCCTCAGGATTTATCCTGTAACCCTGTACCGCACTTTGTAGATCCTTTGTCAGTGTCAGCCATGTGGATGAGTCACGGCCATTGTTTGATCAGTTTGCTCTCTGTGAAAGCCTGAGAGAAAGTTTTCTCTCCATGTGACTCTGCTTAGGCATACTATACATCATCAATCACATTCCTCTGTGGCTCCATAATCTCCTTGATCAGAAAATTTGGGGCACAACTGAGTTACCTGATGTTACAGTACAGGTTCTCCTATGTCCTGAGTCTTCACTGACCTTGAAGGGCTAGGGCCAAAATGTTGGCTGTCTCTGCAGCCTTTCCTTTTCTCCAATTTTTGATCTGCAAATGTAGTTTGTTAACCCTCCAGAAGAGAAGCTTATTATTACCCTGTAACATATGCAGTTTGGTTTACCCTAACTATCTGTCTAAATATCAAACATCTTAGGCATAACATGGAACAGGTATTTTCCATCAAGTATTGATACGTTAAATTTTAAGTTCCTACAGAATATGAAGAAAAAAATAATTTTAAAAAATAGGAATAAACACATATTTTTACACAGAAATTTAGAAATCTAGCCATATACAGCATTGTAGCAGGACAGTCCTGTGGAATCCCTGTTTTATATTTGGGAAGAGAAGAGAGAGTAAGGGAAATACAGTGAATCTAGACATCTGTCCCCTTCTTCATCCCGCCCACCTCCAAGAAAGGTAACTGAGCTTTTTCCTCTTGGTCAGGAAGGTGGGTTACTATTATACTTCTAGCCCAATGAAGTTTAGGGAAGTGGCTTGTTGCTAAAGAAAAAAGTTCTGATTTTTTTTTGTAATAAGGTTTTACATTTATTAAAGATAAAAAAAGAAACAGGCTCAAAGAGCAAGTTTGGGCCAAGTAAAAGTAGAAAAATATGTGCTCTCCACAGAGAGAGCAGGCTGCAATGCAAGAACATAGCAGCCAAATCTCAATGCGGATTGATCTGCTTGTATCTCCCATTCTGCAGGCTGATAGCAGGCCTAGACCAACCCTTCAGAAGCCTGCTTGAGTTCGCACAGGAAGTCCGAGGGCAGGGCTTTTGCAACTGTTCTGTGCCTGTGTTCTGGGGTTTTGTAACTAACAGGTTTTGCCCACTTCACCAGCCAGTTTACCATTTCTTAATCTCATGCCTCGTTTCTCCCTGAGAAACACAGATTCCATAATTCTTTATTATGGAATAAAGAATGGTGGGTTTTGTCTTCATACAGCTACTTCCTGTCAATAGGGTACAAGTTGTAGGCTTTGCCTTCTGGGATTATGTGTCTCTGAGTACGTTAGGGTGCTGTGGCTCACCGGCTGGGTTGAAGAAAGAAAAACTGTCAGAAGACAATGAGAAAAGAATTAGTGACTGTTTAGCTGCCTGCTTAATGGAAAAAGGTATCATGAACATTACTATATAAAGCCCCAAATATGCAAAAGATCAGGTTAGAGCTGCACCCTTCTGTGGATAGGAAGGTACAGTGAAGAAGGATGTCAGATAAATTACTGAGACCTTGAGAGCCATAGCCTTAGCAAGATTACCCACATTATGGATCTAATGTAGAACAGGAATTGCAGGACAGGTGCCCATGTACTGAGCTGTACCTGAAGCAGTACTGGAGGTCTTGCTCCCTGAAGAGGGACCACAGGTCTCCCAGGATTTGCAGGAGTCACTTCCTTCTAGTCCTGTAAAAACTTAAGGGATTTTAAGTTTCCCTTTCTACTGTATCTCTTGAGGCAAGACCACTTGACTAGTTCTTCGGGAACTGGGAATAAGGTTAAGGTCTTGAGGAGCTGTAAGACTTCCCTTCTTGCCTTTCTGCCAGACTTTTGATTTTCCAAAGAGACTTCAGGCACGTCTGTTTGGAGTCCCTTGCAATGAGTGACAGCAACCTGCTTGAGAAAATAGATTCCTTGCCCAGTGCTTTATACATTCTTGCTTATTAGTTGGCAAGTACCTTTCTTTCCAGATTGCTGCATGAGGGTACAGTACCAGAAAATTATATTTGGCTTGCTATAAATGAGAGCCTAATTAAGGGTCCTCAGCTCTGCCTTCTGAGCAGAGGTCCTAGAGGAAGTTGACCTCAGTGACCTGTTGTGAGCTGACGACTGCATGGCCTGGGTTTGTTTTTTTTTTTTTT
>NW_004524598.1:13410176-13445225 GCF_000260255.1 Octodon degus | reverse complement strand
GCTGGGGGATTGAACCACGGTCCCTGATGCTTTTTTGCTAAGCTTGTTCTAAATAGGTGCTTTAGACCACTGAGCCATCTCTCCAGCCCATGGCCTGGTTTTTGAGCTACTTCTTGGACAAAGCCACCCGCATCAGTGAGCCACACCTCCCAGTCTTGCAGGCGCAGATCGCTGATATCCTGCTTTTTTGCATGGGTCTGGGAAATCAACTGTTCACAAGAGTAGCTAACATCTGAGCCTGCAGATCCGAGAGAGGCAGGACTAAGTGTAGTGAAAGTCTGATGGCAATCTCAAGATGTCCAGAAGTAGGGCCTGGCATAGTCCCAACAGGAAAAATCTGCTTTGGCCTTTGCCAGAACTGAAGAATCACCTCCAATTTTGCTAGTAAATGTCCTTGAGGGAATAGGGCAATGTAGGACAATTAACTACAGTTGAACATTTGGCCTTCAAAGTGACTTGTCAGAGCAGGACTAAAGAAGCTTCAGCTAGAGCTCCCCTTGACCCCAATTATAGCTATAGGTCTAGAGGAAGGTTTCTAGAGAAGGAAGTTAATACCGAAGCTAAAACAATTGGAAGTTCTTGCCTATGATGTATACAGTCATCTTGCAAGGGGCACAGATGTCCGTGGATATGGGACTGCAAGCTGCCCTGGGCTGCTTCTGGCCTCTTGGGGGGCAA
Organism: Octodon degus; assembly: GCF_000260255.1. Taxonomy (NCBI): domain Eukaryota; kingdom Metazoa; phylum Chordata; class Mammalia; order Rodentia; family Octodontidae; genus Octodon; species Octodon degus. The sequence goes on along the minus strand of NW_004524598.1, from coordinate 13,444,547 downwards.
GGAGTGAGGATTTTGGCTGACCTAGCCCTCCTCTGGGAAGGGACAGTCAGTCTTCTGCCATGAGTCAGGCACACTGGCCACCAGCCACATAGAGTAGAGCCCAGCTAACCATTTATTAGCACAAGATCTTCCGTGGGACAGCTTGGGTATGCTTAAAGCAATGCCAGCAGTGATGTCGATAATTCTAGTTGTCTTGTTTCTTCCTGTATCCTCATCTAGATTCTGACTGTTCAACACAGAAAAGGCTGTGTCCTGCAATTTAGCCACAGGGTCCCGAGGCTCCATCTTTTAACCTACCACATCTTTTGCAAGTTTCGGGGTGCTAGGAGGTAGGGGAAACTCTCATCGCCCTGAGAGACAGAAGGCATCTGAAGGCAGGATCAGCAAAGACATCCCTTCTCCTCTTTAGAGGCCTCTTTGAATGCCATCGTTCTTGGGCCTTACACAGATGAAGATCCATAAAAGCCTGAACATGGGATTTCTCACTGCTTCCTTGCCCTTTAGGAAAAAAATCTAAGTGCAGGATTTAGACTTCCATTTTCTACTCACTGCTCACCATTCCCAAGTTAAAAGTGGAGGGCTGAACCTTGGTGGTCTCACCTGGGGCTCCAACTGGTTACCCAGGTGAGACCACTGGGAAGAGAGAGAGAGAGAGAGAGAGAGAGAGACAGAGAGAGAGACAGAGAGAGACAGAGACAGAGACAGAGACAGAGAGACAGAGAGACAGAACCAGGTCTGGGTTCTTTGGAGAACATAACCAGCAGAAGGATACAACTCTGCAGAGTGTCCTTGTGATACTCAGCTGTACTGTGAAGTCTCTACCAAGGCAAGCAGCACCACTGCCCACGCTGACTCCTTCATGGTCCTCATGGTGAGGTCAGCAGGGTCTGCAGCGTGACCCCACTGACTCCTTAGAGGGAGCCTTGACAGAAATACACAGGGCTAGGGATTCTTCTACCTGAGCTTATGGTCTGGCCCTTCTGTTGCTATAACACTACCCAAATCAGATGATTTTTAAGGAAAAGTTTATTTTATATCATGGTTCTGAGGGCTGGGATGTCCAAGATGCATCTGGTAGCGATTCTTCTAGGTCCCAAGACTGCAGAAGTATGGCATGAAAGAAATGATTATACAAAAGATAGCCAAGCTGACTTTAGTAACAGATCAAATCTCAAAATATCTCATTAACCCATGAGTAATCTGCAACATGTGTGACTGTGGTGGGCACATGAAACCGTGCTGCCCCCAAGAGCAAGACCTTCTCCTCCAAGCACTGAAATGCAAGTGTACGGCTGTCCCCAGATTGACTGGAAATGTCTGGACTGTTTGGGACTATGGTAGGCAAAAGCAATAGGGAGGAAATCGGATAGGCCATCAGAACACCCAGATTTTGTGTCTCCACTCTTACACTCATCAGCTGTGAGGGCTGGCAACGAGTCTTCTTCTCCAGAGTGGAGGGTGGAACAGGCTGTTCTCTTCCCCGGCACTTAGCACACCAACACTTGCCCAGCCCTCTCGCTCACTTCCAATCTGCCCACACAGCTTGGTTTGTCATCTGAACTTAATTTTACACACCAGTCTAAATTTTCTTTTCTTTCTTTTTTTTTTTTTTTTTTTTTTTTTTTTTTTTTTTTTTTTTTGGTGGAACTGGGGATTGAACTCAGGCCCTTGTGCTTGCCAGGGAAGCGCTTATTCCACTGAGCCATCTCCCCAGCCCCCTAAATTTTCTTGATACTTCTCCAGTTTTTTTCCTCATAGTTACCTGGAAGGGACTGCTATGACCTTGTAGAAAAAGAGATTCAATCTTTGACTGGGAACTCTAGCTCGTCGCTATTTCTGGATGCAGCCCCCTCTAGAGAACTGAGTGGAGTGCTACAGTCCTAGAGTGATAACCTAAGGAATAGGCTTAGGAGTAGCCCCATGTAGAGCCCATTGTTGTTGCTGTTGGTGTTGGTGGTGGTGGCAGTATTGGGAATCGAACCCAAGACCTTCACATTCAGCTACTGCCAAAGTCTTTTTTTTTTTTTTTTAACTGTTTTCCTTTTTGAGAGAGTTTTGCTAAATTGCCATCTGGGTTTGAACTTGGGATCTTTCTGCCTCTGTCTCCCAGAGTGCCAGGATTACAGATGTGTACCTCTCACACTGCTGAGCCTGTTACCTTTAAGGTTCATTCATGTAGTCTGCAAATCTTCACTGAGGACCCCATGTGCCCCCTGTTGTGTGAAGTGCTGAAGACGTAGACGGAACCTTGGAGAGAGAGATTCACTGTATGGTGAATAGAGAACGGGCTGCACCCTCCCTGGGCCTTATTAAGCCATAGAGAGGCTGGGTAAGAGCTAACGGAGACAGGAAAACCACTGTGGCAAAGTGACTGAAGTTCTAACACCCATGCATGGGAATTCATTTTCTATTTTTTAAGAGAATAAAAAATAATAGAAAATATAATTAGAAATGACACAGAATTTCGCTAAACAAAATGATAAGATTTCAATAATGGCTGTTATAGTACATATTGTTATCTTCAAGTTAGTTGTTCAGATCACCAGATATAAACACTGAAAATTGGTCCCAAGAATATTAAAAAGAAGAAAAAAAATTAAACATTAACTGCTCCTTTCAATAGACAGTAGGAATTAGCTGTACAATTATCCAAGTGACCCTGTGTATATACGTATATATTTTTCCCCTGTCTTTCTTTTCTCCTTTCCCTCAGCCCACTTGCTCCTACTCCTTGAACAGTTTCTTTCCCTTTCACAGTATCCATTATACCTTTCAGATTTTATTTATTCTTTCAGATTCTTACACTAGGGAGACAATATGATGTTCACACATGTGAGTCTGATTTATTTCACTAATGAATATGCTCTCTAGTTGCATCCATTCATCTATACAAGCCTCAAGTTTATCTTTTTTTATAGCTGAGTAATACTGCATTGTGTAAAAATACCACATCTTTTTTATCCATTTCTCAGCTGACGGGCATCTAGGTTGTTCCCAAGATTTAGCTATCACAAATTATGCTGCTATAATCATGGGTGCACATGTATCGCTGTGGTATATTTCCTTTCTTTTGACAAAAATAACCAGGAAGGGAATAGCTGGGTTAAATGTGGCCTCCAATCCTAGTTTTTTGAGGCGTCTCCACACTGGCTTCCACAGTGGTGGTACCCATCTACACTCCCACCAGCAGTGGAGAAGGGTTCCTTTTTCCCCACAAGGCCTCCAGCATTTGTTATTGGGTGCTTCTTTTTTTTCTTTCTTTCTTTCTTTCTTTCTTTCTTTCTTTCTTTCTTTTTTTTTTTTTTTTTTTTTTTTTTTTTTAATGAGAAGAATACATTTATTGAGACAAAGAAAGCTCCTGTCCCAAGAGAGGAACAGGAGGTGGGGCCCGAGCGGGTAGTTCCCTGGGAAGCTGTCTCTTCCAGGGATTTTTATAGTGTAAAACCATGCGGGGCTAATGTGGAGAGAATGGGAACTTGCTTAGGTGGGCAGCAGGTGGGACAAAACTATGGTCAACCAATGGGATTACAAGCACCATTGCTCAGGTAAAACTGACTAAATCCATCATGAAATGGGAAAGAGAGTCACGTAGCAAGTGGGCATGAATACGGAACAGGGTCTCTTCCTGTTGGGGTTTGGGCTAGTGACTCATTTGGGCTCTTTCAAGTTGATTGATACTATTTAGGATATCAATCTATTGGGTGCTTCTTGATGATAGTCATTCTTTCTGGGATGAAGTAGATCTGTCTGCAGAAAACATGGCATTAGGCCCTCATACTACCATCTAGGCTCAAGTCAGCAGACAAAGTATTTTTTAAGGGGAAAAAAAACAGTAATTATTGCTAGACCTCAGACTTCACAATTGTGACAGTAGGAGGGTTGTGGTTCCCCAAGCCTCAGAAGTAAGAATAGCCCCCTCCTGCGTGGGGTCTGGCCGCAGGCCTCTGTTTCCTCTGTGTCAGCCTGAGTTCCAGATTGAGTGAGTCAGGATGGGCCTGGCCTCACACAGGGAGGTGGGGTGAGCAAAGGTAGCCTCTTAGTTCATCTTGCCTTTGTCCTAGAATCTGTGTCTTTGTAACTGAAAACTGGAATGCAGAAGGGTTTTTTTTTTTTTTTTTTTTTTTTTTGCTCCGAATGCCTTCAGGGCAGCTTTGGCTGACTTGAATTGTGGGGATAGAACCACAGCAACCTGAGCCTGACTGCTCTGCTGAAGCAGCCACTTAAAGAACTGAGCTAAGGGGCAGGCCCCCTGAAAACTGGACTGAAGCAAACACATCACATATCGTATTGGCGGCTTTTCACAGTTTACTGACCAAGAAGTCCGACTGCTCTGAAATTCTCCTTACATTTATTGTCTTCAACCCCATAATTAGAATTCAAAATTTCTTTTTTTAATATTAATTTTATTGAGAAAGAAGTAGCAGTAAGATCGTTTCAAAACAGGTTAGTAGGACAGTTATAATAAATACATTGCACATCGTTGTCTTTGTAGTAGTTATTCATAGTACAAGATGCAGACATGATGTCTTGTCTAAATACTATTAGTTCAAAACTTTCTTCTCATTGAACTAAAAGGAAGTAGCTGTATATCTATGCTAACTATTTTGTATATCCATATATATTTCTTTTTACTACAAAATAGTCCTTTATTTATATCCCCCTCTTTTGTTTACTTTTGTCAGAGATGGGTCTGTCATTCAAATATTGTAGGTGCATGAATTCAGCAAAGTAATCCAATACAATCCAGTAGTCCATAGTAATATGGGTTTTCTGTAAGACTGGGAATGTCAGAAGTTGTTGACTTGAGCCTTTTACAGCTCAGCATATTAATATAGCTTTACTTTTGGGTTTTTTTTTTTGTTTTTTGTTGTTTTCTTTTTGGCAGAACTGGGGATTGAATTTTTTTATGTTTGTTTTTTGGGGTTTTTTTGTTTTTTGTTGTTTTATAGCTTTACTTTTAATACCTCATTTTTTATACTTTTTCTGCTAGATGGTTAAAGCCAAGATAAAACCAGAACTATATAACAAGAAACGTAACTTTCGTATCTGCCAAGGTCAGTCAAATCCCTTCAGGATTTACCCTGAAACCCTGTACCACAGTTTGTAGATCCTTTGTTAGTGTCAGCCATGTGAATGAGTCATGGCCATTGCTTGACCACTTTGCTCTCTGTGAAAGCCTGAGAGAAAGTTTTTCTCTCCATGTGACTCTCCTTAGGCACACTATACATTATTGATCACTTTCCTCTGTGATCCTATAATCTCCTTGATCAGAAAATGTGGGACACTACTGAGTTACAGAATGTTAACTTCTTCTGATATTTCTCTTCCCTTACTCGAATCATTGGTTCTGTACAGTTTCTGAACATTCCCCGGCACCATCTATCCCTCAGGGATGTAGTTAAATCTGCCTGGACCACAACTGGTTGAGCTGATGATGTGCACAGCATACGTGTAAAAAGAGCTTGTACCTTTTTTCCAAATGACACAGAAAATAGGAAATGTCTGCTCAGTACTTGTGCATTCATTCTTCTTTTTTTTTCCCCAAAAAAATTCACTAAATGCTGTGATCTGAATTCAGGCCCAGGATCTTGTCCGTCCGCCCTTCGTGAGGTGGTGCATTTACCCACTGAGGCCACTGGCCCTAGTCCAGAACTGTGGGAGTGGAAGGCAGCCACCATCAAAAATGGTCCATAAGCCTAGCAGTGTGCCAACAAAACAGAACTCATAATCCTCCCTTTTTCAAGATGTTGAGTGTCCCTTGAGTGATTACTAATCGAGTCAGATTATGTAATAGGCCAGACTGTCTCCTTGAGCCTTAAATTACGGGACTTAACTGAAACCCTTAGTCCTTAACAAGATAACCTGGTGAGTTAAGTGATTAGGTAAAAATGTTCTTCAAATCTCTGACAAATAGCTTTTAGATATCATTGATTTCTGTGGATTAGGAAAAGTCTTTTCATCTGCATTATATACATCCCACTTTTCTTCCTCTTTATGGAAAAAAAATTCAAGTTGGTTAAAAAGCTTAAGTTGCTTTAAATTGGTTCATAAATCAGCTTTTCTTTCATTGTTTTTTTTTTTTTTGACGTGTTTGACTTCTTCTCTTTGAGCGTCTTTGAAGACTCTATCACCTCTTGCTTTTATTCACTGAATCTGTTCATAGTATTGCTGTTACTTTCCTCTGAGCTCTCTCTACCAGCCACATGTAAGCAAAACTTGCCCTCTGAGCCTCCCCAGCGCTAACCAGACATCTTCACACACATCCCTGGCGGATTCCCACAGAACGCCTGTAATCCCAGACCTTCCAGAAGCTGAGACTGGAAGAGCTTCATGAGTTCAAGGCCAGCCTGGGCTAGTGAGACTCTTGTCTCCAGGAAAGGAAAAGAAAGAAGGGATGGGACCTTGCACTTGGCACTCTAGAGCCCTTTGAGATATCAGCAGATTTATTTTTCAAGCACATACATCAGCAGCAGGGTTATTTGGGGTTTTTGTTTTTTTAATGTGTTTGGTACAGCGTCTTTCTGTACAGCTTCAACTCACAGTGATCCTCCTGTTTTCAGCATCTCCAGCACTGGGATTATAGGCGTGTGCCACCACATCCACACTCAACGCCCCGGGGGGTGGGGCCGGCGTGGTATGTGGTGCCTGGAATCAAACTTGGGTTCCTGCCTAAACAGGAAGTCCACTGAGCTATCTCGCCAGCCTATTAGCAGCAGTTTGACAGAGCTTTGAAGGCCAGAGCGCTAAAATCTCACTATCCTTGTTAAAATCACAGCTCTCCTAGTTGTAGAAGCCCCATGTCTCAGTTTCCCAATCTATAAAAAGGGAAAATATTGTCACCTACTTCATCGCACTGCAAGAATTGAATGTATTAGTATGAGAAGCAGCCCACCCACAGACTATTAGAGTCTAAACTATTAATAGTTATTTGGGTCATGTTGTTTTGTTTTTTAAAAAAATCTTTCTTGGGTTGTTGGGTCAGTGCACTGTTACAGTCCCAGTAGCAAGAGAGGCTGAGGTAGGAGGGTTGTAAACTCAAGCCTAGCCTGGGCTAGCTTGAAGTAATGATTTAGGAAGATCGTGTTTCAAAAAGAGAAAACCAAGGCGGGGGAGATGGCTCAGTAGAATAAGTGCTTCCCTGGCAAGCTCAAGGACCTGACTTCAATCCCCGGTTCCACAAGAAAAGAAAAAAAAAAAAAAAAAAAAAACCCAAAATCAGAAGCGGCGCCCTCGTGAGTGCGCAGCACCTGGAGGAGGCTGAAGAGGGTTCTGGGACTTAAGGATCTGTGCGCCCCACTATGGTCCACCGGGGGCAGCGCGGATCAGTGGCCAAGGGCAGCCAAGCTCGCAGTCCCCAGAGCCGCTCCCTGGAGACTTTCCCTGAACAGCGTCCATACAGCCAGAGGCTGGCTGCTGAAGATGAGGGCGGCCCGAGCCCCGCCATGCTGCCCTTTGCGCTAGCTAGATGGGATTTGGGCCATTGCGACCCCCAGCACTGCACGGGCCACAGGCTGGCCCGCCTGGGCCTGGTGCGCTGCCTGCGCCTAGGCCACAGGTTCTGCGGGCTGATACTCAGTCCCATGGGCTCGCAGTATGTGTCCTCGCGAACAGACAGCTGGTGGCTCAGGCTGGAGTCGCTGTCGCTGTCATAGACTGCTCTTGGGCCAGACTGGGTGAGACGCCCTTTGGGAAGATGCTAGGGAACCACTTGCGACTGCTGCCGTACCTGGTGGCTACGAACTCCGTGAAATGTGGCAGGCCCTGCAAACTTCCCTGCGTGGAAGCTTTTGCTGCTGCCTTCTATGTTGTGGGCTTTTCAGATCTTGCTGTCATTTTGCTGCGGAAATTTAAGTGGGCAAAGGCTTCTTGGAGCTGAACCACCAGCTCCTAGACAAGTATGCGGCCTGCAGCAGACCTGAGGAAGTGCTACAAGCAGAGCAAGAGTTCTTGGTCTGTGCCAAAGAGGCCCCTGAGGAGGAGGAGGAAACTGACCCATTCGATGTGGATTCAGGGCGACAGTTTGCAAATCCCAACAGGCCTGTGGCCACTACTATCCGGCTACCCATGGACACAGATGAAAATGATGAGTACGAAGAACAAGAGCCTGAGGACAAGGGTGGAGAAAGCCACAGCTGCTCCCGGGAGGCAACTCTGGACCGAGAGGATGAGACCACGGCCTCGAGTGAGACTTAGAAAGGAATCAAGAAACAGCAGAGTCTGCAGGTTGCAGACACGTTGTTCAAGCAGGGTAGTAAGAACTCCAGGGACAGAAGTCAGAAGCAAGAGTGGCAGTGGTTGCCTCTGCAACTGTGGGTAGAGTGGGGCCTACTGCAACACAGGGACAGGCTTGCCGAGTTGGAGCTACTTTGGAGCTCTCAATGAGACCGTGGACTGAAAAGGAGAAAGAAAAAAAAAAGAAAAACAAGAGTATAGCTCAGTGTGAAGGTTCTGAGATTCAATCTCCACTACCACAAAAACAAAAAGAAACAACCAAAAACTTCCTGCTGAGTGGCTAGGGTGGAGTGTTGTCCTGATTGCCTTTGGGTTCCCGCCGGAGATCCCACCTGTGGAGCACATTTCTGAATGTATCTGGATGGGTCATGGAGACATGGCCCCAGTACTGCATGTGGTCCCCGGCCCCTGCCCAACTGGCACTGTGCCTCTGCTCTGCTTTCTGGTGGCCTTGAATTTGCTTTGCTGTACCCCTCTGCCATAATGTTTCTGTCTGGGAGCAAAGTGACCATGGACTAAGTCCCTGACACTGTGAATCAAGTTAAACCATTTTTCCTTTATATTGTGGATATTGAAAAGTATATCCAACCATGGGAAAGCTGTTTAATATAGGCGACCTTTAATAGAACAAATAGTTGACCACCTTAACCAATTTTCAATAAGAAGAGTATTCATAGAGTTCCAGCTCCTCCCTAAATTCTGTCATAGAATCTACATAATGTTTGTGTGAGCATATGCACAACCCATAAACACAGAACGGTTCAAGAGACTTGTTTTAAACAATGTATACCAGCTGGGCAAAATTGCGTGTATCTATAATCCTAGCTACTTCGAAGGTTGAGGCAGGAGGATAAAAATTTGAGACTAGCTTGGGCAAATTAGTGAGATACTGTGCCAAAATAACACTGGCTGGGGGAAGACAAGTGTGACAGCCTGTGGCTGTCACCCTAGCACTTGGGCGGTCGAGACAGGAGAATCTTCATGCTCTGAAGGCCAGCCTAGGCTATGTAGTGAGGTCAAGGCCAGCCTGAACTACATATCTAGACCCTATCTCAAAAAGCAAAAACAAAAAGGGGAGGGAGGTTCTGGGGATGAAGCCCAGTGGTAAAGTGCCCCTGGGTTAATCCTCAGTACACAAAAGCAAACAACTGTAAATAAATGTGTGTTTCATTCACAAAAAAGTGCCAGTAAAATATTAGTAGAAATATGAAGACAATTTTTAAAGGAAAGTAAGAGAGCCTGGGTGACCATCCAGAGAGGTCAGGTAGCCTGGGATCAGGTACCCTGAGTTGGGCCGCAGCTGGCTAAGGTTTTTAACTGGCACCTTGATTTCTCCCATTTTACAGCTGAGGCATTGCTTAACTGCTGATTACCAGCTTTGCTACATATCCTGCCTTCTTCTGAGAAGTTTTAATAGCTCACACACCAAGTTATACAGAAAAATGAAGCCCTTCAAAAGTAGGTGCAGCGAATGGCTTTATTACTCACTGAGTAAACACAGTAACATGCTGGTGCAGTGCCTGCCGGCTGCCACTGAGGATACAGGGCCACCTGACGTATGGGCGGCCTGCCACAGAGCATCTGAGTATCATTGGAGATGTACGTGCGAGGCGCATAGTCGCATCTGACTCAGTGTAGCAGTGTCCATGAACCCGAGGGCACCTTAAACTTGGACAGAAAAAATGAGTCAGCTCAGAACATTGCCGGGGGATCAGGGAGGCCCCATGCTGTATGGTGTGTGCGGAGTAGGGACCTTTTGGTGGGAAGCCTTAAAGACACTCAAAGCAGGGATGACAGGCAGATGGGGTCTGTTTTAAGAACTCCAGTGGCACCTGCAGTGACCGAATGAGAGGTAGGGAGGCCTGTGGCTGACTCTGAAGTGGTCCGGGTGAGTGGTGGAGGGATAAAGAGAAATCCTGGCCTGCATGTCTCTGTTCTGTGTGCCCCACCATCTGGGACCATAATGTTCTGAGCTGTTCATTCACTGGGATGCCTAGGTGGTAAGTGTCCTTCTCTGTTAACTATTCATTTGGCAGAGGATTCTCTGGCCAGTGTGGAGAGCCAGGCACTGTGGAAGAGATAGGGAATAAGCAGCAATTGCCAACACATGGCAGTCATCAATTTCATAAAGCCTCTCCTGAAAGAAGAAACGAGCGGGAAGGGCAGGCCCTCGTCCCACCTGCCCCATCCCAGGCTGACCATTTGCACAATGTCTGTAATCTCCTTTGTCTTGATTCAAGGTGGGCAGGCCCAAAGCAGAGAGACCACAATCACTGCAACACTTGGGAAATGTCAAGTGTTCTGGCAGTAATACCTGGGATAAAGCTTCTGCTGAAGGCCAGGGCAGCCTCACCAGTGTTGCTGCATTAGGAGCTGCTCAGAGCCACACCACCCTGTCTACCTCTCAGCTCAGTCAATTTGGGGGCGCATATTGCTCAGCTGCAAAGAATAGGTTCTATCCAAGGTAGTCTGAATTGCAGCTGTTTCCTGTTAAAATTATTGCTCTGTACCTGTTATGTTTATTTATCTAAGGCTTTTTTCTTTTTCTATTTTTGTGGGGGGTTTTTTTGTTGTTGTTCTTGTTTATTTGTTTGTTTGTTTTTTGAGATAAGGTCTTGCTGTGTAGTTCGTGGTGGTCTGGGACTGACTAAGTGGCCTAGGCCAGCCTGGATCTTGCAGATATCCTCTTGCCTTAGCCTCCAGAGTGCTGGGATTTCAGGCAGGCACCACCACACCCAGCTCTATCAGAGGCTTTCAAAGTAGAGTTCTATATTTAATTTGGTACTTGAGGCTAGAAAGCCTGCTTTGTAACTCCTCCCTTTTCTCCTCCCTTAGCACATACATAGAAAGCAATACTTGCATGTGTCTTAGTTACTTTCTCATTGCTGGGATAAAATACTCAACACCCACACATTAAGCGAGGTTTATTTTGGGTCTCAGTTTGTAGAGGTTTCAGTCCATAGTCTGCTGGATCCAAGGCAGGGTGGAGTGACAGAAGGGCCTGGCAGGAAAAAACAGTCCATGGCATGGCAGGCAAGAAGTCTGTGTCCCCTCCCGCAACCTCTGTGTCCCCTTCCGCAACCTCTGTGTCCCCTCCCTCAGACCACACAGACCAACGTCAGCCTCAGGCCCTGGTCCTTGCTCTATGTCCGCCACCAGCTCTGACTGCTCTTACTCATGTGTGTCTCCGCTCACACCCTGAGAAATGTTCTCCTCACACATCTCTCCCACTAGTCCATTTGCCCATCTGTCCTGGAAGCTTTCATTTACCACTGAGCAAAGTCAATTCGTGAATGACAGCTCCTCCTGTGCAGAGCTGTGGGAGGGAAAAGGCGTGTGGGCAGGAAGCAGTTTCAGCTCACCACTGAGTTTGGATACACGTGCCATCTGCACCATCAAATGTGGTTCAGAAAGAAAATTCAGAAGAATTATTTCTTGCTTATTTAGAACTGTTGCCTTTAGCATTTGCTATTTGCTTATGATGTATTTTACTATAGTTAAAAGCCAACAAGTAGAGTCCATGCTTATAATTATCTTAGTGAAAGGATAGATGATAATTAACTTCTGCCATGGACAGGGAAAGAGATGACAGGGAGTCACATTTTGCATGTGTTCCCACTTCAACTAGAATGGGTACCAGGTTCTTTCCATTTAGTTTAGTATCCCAAATATAATCACTGACTTGCTATGTTGGATTTTTTAGCAGTAGTGCATTGGAAATTTTTTAAAAAGAAGAGATGTGATTACCTTGTGATTTTCTAAAACTCTTTCTAAGTTAGGACTTTGTTCATCCCCAAGGTAAAGTTGACTTTGGGCTGAAATAGAATTTGTGTCAATTACAAGCCAAAATTTAGACATGAGGTGTTTTTTTTTCATCACTTGTAGGTGTAAGGTATTTTTAATAATCAAAACAAGCAATTTAGCATCAGCGGTCTTAGAGCATCTTTATTCTTCCACTGCTGACTCATATGACCTTCTGGGCCTTAGCCTTGGTCAACAGAATTCTTCCGCAAAGCCAAGGGACTCTCATAAACCACCCACGGCCAATATAAATACTAACAAATAACTGCAGAAGGTGTGAGAAACATCAGGCTGTTTTCCTCAAGTTCGTTTAACAAAAACAAGATTCTGAGTCACAGAAGGGGCAAATCTCCATCTTCCTTACTGTGTTCATTTACTTTTTACTTTAAGCGGCAGGCACAGTTGAGTGTCGGACACATAGGACTGAAGTAGGTGTACGGTGTAGGAGGTGTCACATGAGACCGTTAGTTGCTTTTCTTCTTTTTTAAATTAGTATTTTAGGTTTTCTTCTGCCAAAAGAAAGTAGGGGGTGAGGAGCAGACATTCACATTCTCCTTGGTTTTGGTGTTGCAGGTAGTAAAGATCGTTTGTTTAGGCTCAGCTCTCTTAAGTTATAACAAAGTGCATTTGGTGACATTTAGTGTTTGTAATAAAAATATACAAGGTCTGAGGTTAATTCACTAGAATTAGTGAATGAATACAGTTAGTGAATGAATAAGCCCAGTATGGGAAGTGAAACATTGGGAAATAAAGAGACAAAAATGAGAGTACAAACATGGTGTAAGAGTCAGTTAAATTTAAGTAACAAGTAGCAGATCAGTCTCAGAGATTTACAAGCACATGTTAGGGAAGTTGGCTTTGTCAACATAAAATAACTGCTTTAAAGGAAAGAAGAACCAAAGGCCAGGCATGGTGGTGCATGCCTGTAGTCCCAACACTCGGGAGGCTGAGGCAGGAGGACCATTGTGAGTTCAAGACTAGCCTGGGCTACAAAGTAAGCTCATCAACAACCTGAGCTGCATAGCAAGACCCTTCTCCAAAAACCACAAAAAGGAAAAGAAAGAAAGAAAAAATAGCTTATTTTGTACCAAATCTGACTGATCTCTGCCTGTTAACAGGGATTCACATCACAAAACAAAATGAAATCGTGAGTCAGCATATTTACCAAACACATCCCCAGTGTGCAGAGGCAGACTGCAGGAGAAGGAGGCGCATCTCCACTGTAGAGTTTAAATGTTACTGCAGTCTCAGCTTTAGGACTGGCAGAAGACAGAAGTCTGTCAGGATCAGCCATGCAATTTCAAGACATCTATCTAATAGTGAGGTGGATATAAGAGAAGATACAGAGGTGGATCAGTAAATGTCTATTAAAAGAGACTAAATCTGGGTGTGGTGGCACATGCCAATAATCCCAGATCTTGGGAGGCTAAAGCAGGAGGATTGCAGTGAGTTTGAAGCCAAACTGATCTACATAGTGAGTTCAAAGCCAACCTGAGCTACATAAGATCCTGTCTCAAAAAGGGAGGGAGAGGGAGAGAGGCTAAAATAGTCCAATATTACTTTGGGTTTTGGTTGTAACCTTCCATCTCCCCACAGTCACAATCTGCCAGGGTCCAACAGTCTGCAGACTCAGTATAAATGTGGTTTATTCAGAGAACTTTAGCTTACAGATGAGAACTTGCAGAGAGAGCCAAAGAAAGCAGGATAAGAGTGCAATGAGCCCTGTATTCACATAAATTTCCTAAAGAAACACCTGCTTCAAAGTAAGATAGGGCTGGTAATCCAAAGAGCAACTTGGACCAGCCCAGCATGGTGAGTAATGGTCTTTGGAGTCACAGATGGAGCGGTGATGACTTACCAGCATCTGTTGAGGTGGCCGAGTCTCCATCCTAGGCTATTGGTTTTATAGGGCTCTAAGTGAGATCCAAAGCACATGTGCACACACACACACACACACACACACACACACAAGTTGGGGAAACTTGGGGAAAGTTGTGTGTTCCTACCCCCTTCTTACCAGGAAACTCTACCGGTCCCAGCAGGAAATGTCTGGCCAAAGTGGTAGGTGACCTTGAGTTGTGGTCTGCTACCTGTGGGGGCCCTGGACAGCTAAAGAGGAGTGCATGACAAGGTGGAGATACTTTGGCTAGGGGTCAGATAAGTTCTCAGGACACTCCGCCCCTTCCTCTGCTCTTAGATTTCTTCCAGCCCCCTCCTCTGTGGTGTTGCCTGAGCCTCAGAACAGATATCCTCTCCTCTCTTCCACCCGAGAGCCAAGCGCTAGGCAGTCACAGCACAGCAACAGCACAGATAGCAGCAGTGAGACTGACTCCGAGACCGACACCACCATCAGCCAAGGGCATCTGTACCAATTGAGTGAGCACAGGTTAGAACTTATTTCCAGGTTCCCTCATTGACTTACAGCCAGGCCCAGTCTCAGTTCCAGGGTCTACATCAAGTTTCTTCGACTTAGCGAGGACAAAGGCAGCAGATGAAGGTCCAGATTGTTCATGCCAACACTGCACCATGAGGCATGTCCTGCCTGGCGTGCTGGTGGTGTAGAACATGTGGCACATGGCTGCTTGGAATCGTTGCTAACAATTCTCTCCCCACAGTTCTCTCCCTCTGGTACTACTAATGCTGTCCAACAGGGAGGAAGCTCCCAGCTTAGTACCAGCCTGATTTCTCCATGTCCTGCACCAAAGCCTGCATGGCATTTCAGCAATCGGGACTTCCCAGCCAGTTCCAGCATGTGACCAACTGCGCTAGCACTAACCCATATGCTGTGGGGGACAACAGGAGCCTCCTTGGCTAACAACCATAGCCAAGTAGCTCAGCCCATCACTGAGGTTTTTGTTCAACAGCCTTCAGGCTTCTGGAAGCACATTTTCTTACCCATACAGGGTGGCTTTATGTTCGAGAAATTTCTCCGATCATGTAGAGTAGCAGAGTGGCTTTATTTAAACCGCTTATTTTTTTCACTCGAGCCAGCCCCTGTGGAGTTGTAAGGCAGGCGATACTGTTGTATTGATGGTCCTCAGCCCAGCTTTGCACACTGTGTTGGTGAAATGATCGCTGTGAGTCACTGGCAGCTCTCAGTGGCGTCCATCCATCACACCAAGCTGAGGACAGCCTCTCGCAATCACTTCTCCAGTCATCCGCGCACAGCAGAAGGCCTGCAGGAGGCCTGTGGCAGGGACTGCTCAGGTGAGGGTGTAGCCCTCATGCACAGGCACGGGCCTGATGTAATCCGCTACCAATCCTCTACTGGCCATGTCAACGTGGGCACTCATTCAGGGCATGTGTCCTTTGAGGTTGTAGCCAGATTCAGGCCTGGCACTCCCGGAGTGCTTTATGGGAATATCTGCATTCTTTGCACTCCTTTGATCAGGGCTGGCCAGGCTTTCCATGCTCCCAGTTGGCGGCTTCTCTGGGTGTGCAGGGACAGAGGGTCCACCCCTTTGTGAGAGCATCAGCCTCTTGGTTACCTAGGAGACAGAGAGGGCTGTGACTGATTTATTTTCCATGCTTTATATGCCCCCCTCCATAACCTGTTGTCCTGGCAGTGTCTCTGTTCCCACTGTGCCATTGACAGGGTCCCCTTGAAAGACAGCCCTGATATTGGTACAGCAAGATAGTGGCCACTTCTTGGGAGTCACCACCTCCATATTGCTCATAGCTGTACCCGCCTGCTCCTGCTTTGTACCCAGCTAGTGCCATCAGGGTCCTCAACACCTCTGGGATAGCAGGGTCCCTTCTAGTACCTCTTTGGGCTCAGCTATTGGTTTAATCATGGAAGGTGATTTAGCAGCTTGCAGTGACTGGGTTGGCTCTTACAGTACTTGTCACAAGGCTGGAAGGTAGGGCTCCATGCTGCCATAAGGATGTGAGCCACTTTGTAAAACACGACCTTGTATGATCCCAGTAACAGCCTTGGCCAAAAGACCTTGCTTGAATTGAGCCCTTTATTGCACATGTTGCTCTTATTGAGGCAGCTGAGGTGATGGAGTCCACCTCCCGCAAGGCCTTGGATGCCACCCTCAGTTGGTGCCCCGGTGCCCTATACCAGGCTTTACCCTGCCTGTGATCTAGACTAGAATCTTCCTACCACTATCTGTCTGGTTGTTTCAAACAACAGACCTCAACTGGAGCTTTCAGGCTCCTGGAAACTAGAACAAATGGGTGTTGGGGTTCTGAGAGCACAGAGCTGTTTGGCCTGCCTCGTGAGTATATTGGCTTGTTCAAGGGCCTCTGATTTCTTTTGGCCCACTCCCATGTGGTCCCTGTTTTTAATCAGGTTGTGTAAGAGGTGGGCATGTGAGCATGGGAGAGTATAAAGGTGAGCCAGGACCCACCAAGAACCCCAGAGACACCTACAGATATTTTGCACTGGTACAGGCTGCTGCAAAACTTCCTCAGTGACTGAGTCTCCCAAGCATTACATTGATGCCAGTCCTGGTACCTTGTGAGGACTGATGTCTCTCATCTTTGGTCTTGCAGGTGTCCTTGTACATTCTCCAGTATTTCTCTAAGTCTGTAAGGCACTCAACGGTAGCATGATACCATCTACATGATAAACATTTCCACAGTAGGTGAGCAAGGTAACAGCAAGGTGAGGTCCCTGGATGCCATCCCAAAGCAAACGGTGGACCACAGGTAGCACTCAGAAGGTCCACTGTTGTCTACTCCAGGTTAATACAGACTGGCACTGGGACTCTGCAGCTAAGGGAATACTGAAAAAGCACTAACAAGATCCAAAACAGAATGATCAGCTCCCCTAGATGGTGTGAGTTGTTCGGTCAGGAAATTAATGGTGGGCTTAGTGGCCAGGGGAGCCATCCAACTCCTTTACTGGTCATACAAGTGGGAGGACTGTGGACTGGGCAGATGATGTTATTACCCCATCCTGGTAGTCTGTTAAATGGAGACTTTTTTTTTTTTTTTCAATACCAGGGATTGAACTCAGGACCTTGTGCTTGCCAGGCAAGCACTTATTCTACTGAGCTATCTCCCTAGCCCTAGTCTGTTTGTTATTAATCCCCTTATATTGGCCAGGCAGAACTTTTGTTGTTGCTGTCTCTTTCTTTCTTTTTCTTTCTTTCTCTCTCTTTTTCTTTCTTTCTTTCTTTCTTTCTTTCTTTCTTTCTTTCTTCTTTCTTCTTTCTTTCTTTCTGTGTATTTGGTTGTTATAGGTCTCACTACACAGCTCAGACTCGTAGTGATCCTCCTGTTTTCAGCCTCCCCAGCACTGGGATTGCAGGCATGCACCACCACACCCTGACTCTGTGGCAAGCTCAGCCCACCCTGTGAGCCAAGGCTGGTGCAGTGTGTGGTGCTGGGGATCAAACCATGGCCCTGATCTTGCCAAAGCGTGCCTAAGCAGGTGCGTTAGTCCACTGAGCTATCTCATCAACCTCTGTTGCTGCTTTTTGAGAAAGTCTTGCTGTGCAGCGCAGGCTGGCCTTGAACTCACTATGTAGCCCTGGCTGGCATAAACTCATGATGACCCTCCTGCCTCAGCCTCTCAAGTGATGGGATTTCCCGGCATATGCCCCTGTGCCTGGCCAGGATTCTGATCATGGGGTGAGGGTATGTGTGCCCGAGCAGCATGTCCACCCCTAGTACATGCCCAGTCATCCTTCCCTGTGGCCATTTCCAGACTTGGGACTCTCCAGTGACAAGGGTGTTTGCTTAGGCTTAAGTTGGCTCAGGACAAACCCTGGTTATGGCAGGGAACCCTGTGATAGCTGTGACCAAGCACTTACAAAGAACGCTTCCTTTTCCTGGCTCTGCTTACCTTTTGGCATAGCTGACACAGACAACTCTGTCACTATCATCGCAATATTCTTTTTACAGACAGTCTCCTCTTTTCCTGGTGAGGGTTTCTCTGGAGTCACCAACAGTCCATCACACATTGTCCTCAGTCCCTGGAATGCACGTCTGATTATCATGTCTTATCTCATGCTGAGGCTAAGTGTGTGACAGTTGAGAGTACACAGAATAGTGAGGAGATTCTGAGAGCAGTTCTGCATAACCCACAGGAGAAAAAGAAATACTTAGATCAACCAAACATCCAAATTCCCTTTGCCTCAGGCTCTACGGACTTTTTCAGTTTACTCTGGGCTTTCTGAGATTTATTTTAGCTTTCTGCTTTTGTCTTTTTTTTTTTTTTTCTTTCATTCTGGTAGGACAAATCTTACTATGAAAAATCTTTCCTTATCAAAAATATATCCTCATACTCACAATTTTTCTTTTATATTTCCTGTTCTGTCCTACTTATTTGTCCCCTTCTGTCACAAATTCCATGGGTGCTTGGATTTAAAAATGCTCCTGTTCATTTTTTTCCTTTGGCCACAATTAGCACACTGATTTTACATTTCAGTTAGGCTTGGTGAACAGGCTTCCAAGTAACCTCGAATAGCGAGTCTCTTAGTACCAGCAAAAATCAGAAAGAAGAGCAAATTAAGCCCATAATTGCAGTTTAAGAACTACCCCAGCTGTATACAGGAAATGCTTCAGGCAGGCCAATTAGACAAAAACGTGAACTCAAACTGGCATTCAAAAGGACACTGACGGGGCCGGGGAGATGGCTCAATGGAATAAGCGCTTCCCTGGCAAGTGCAAGGGCCTGAGTTCAATCCCTGGTTCCGCAAGGAAAAGGGAAAAAAAAAAAAGGACATTGGCCACTCAGTCAATAGGTACCGGGTCATGGACTCCTGTTAGCGCCCCCCAAGGTTGCTGGGAAGGCTGGTTTTCCTCGTTTTGCTATCCGGAGACGGGAGTCAAGCTCAGCCTTGCTACCCACTGGCACCCGTGACCTTGAAACCACATCCGCACTGGGTGTCTGGCTGTGTCTGGCGGCCCCAGACCCCTCACAGGCAGGTCTGGACTCCCCAGTGAACGCAGTCACGTGATCCGGATCAGCCTGTGCACTTCCTGGCTGGGCTCGCCTCCCGCACTGGCACCGTCACCGATGTGTCCTCGTTGTCCTCAGCCTGCGCTTGCTTGGCACCGATTTGAGCTTGGAATTCAGCCTCTTCCAGGGCAGCTGCTGCCTCTGACGTGTCACTATGGGACACCCCAGAGTTGCTGTGATTGAGCAACATTCCCCCCCCCCTTAGGTAGTATTGAGCATAACAAATAACAGTACTTCCCCCAATTTGGAGGCACTTTCAAGGCATCCCCAAACATCTAGATAATCTGCCATCCCCCCCACCACCACGTGGAGAGAGGTGGCCACCCGAGGATCTCTTGTGGGGCAGACAGCTCGGCCTCAGGAGCATCTTGCTGCCCCCAGCAAAACTGGCGGACAGTGGAGACAGCCCTCTGCAGTCCCGTCCCACAAGGACCTCCAGGGATCGCAGAGTGCTCTCCAGACCGTTAGGTATTCTCTGAGCACCCTGACTCACCCTGTAGACCACGCCCACAGAGGAGGCCTGCCACCCATACCGCGTGGAGGAGGATGGCAACCCCGGGAGTTCCCCAGGAATTCCTCCCTGACTCATCTTTGGGTCTGTCAGGTCCCTGCTCAGCTGCCAAATGTTGTGTACCCAGAAGGATTTAAAAAAAAAAAAAAAAAAATCTGACTCCAAATTGAGAGAGAAACTGATTGTCCAAAAACCGACTCAAACAAGTCCCAGTTGGCAAGTACGGAGCTCATTTGGGTCACCCACAGCAGAGGCTGAAGTGGAGACTGCAGCACCAGCGACGTCAGCAACCCCTTCCGCTAAGCTGCTGGCTATCGGGCTCTAATTTAAACAGCAAACGCAGACCGAAGGCAAGCTAAGTTGTGTACCCTGCTCAGGTCACGGCCTTGTTAGGAAACTGCACCAGCCGGGCTGTCTGGCCGGCCGCGGTGGTGGGTGACCTGTTGTGCTGCAGTCTGGCACACGGCCTCGGCGCCTGGCAGAGGCTCCCGGGCAGCTAAACAGAGCCCACTGCAAGATGAGGTTACTTGGGCGAGGGCTCAGAGGACAGTTCTCATCTTACCTTTCCACTATAGGCTCCAAATTCACAGATTCAGCCAACAGTGTATCAGAACAGTTTGGAAAAAATGTGTTTGTACCGATATTTATTTATTTATTTTTAATGTTGGCAGTTGAATCCAGAGTCTATGCCTAGTGTAGCTCTACCACTGAGCTATATCTTTAGCTTTAAAAAAAAAAAAAAATTTTATTTTATTTATTGGGTACAGGATCTCACTACACAGCTCAGACACATAGTGATCCTCTTGTCCCAGCCTCCCCAGCGCTGGGATTACAGGCATGCACCACCATGCCTGGTTTTGAGGCTGGCACGGCATGCCTGGGGTTCTGGTTCTGGCACCACATGCTGTACTGGGGATAGAAGCCAAGTCCTTGTGTTTGCCAGGCAGGCACTTAGACCACTGAGCTATCTCCCCAGTCCCATATTTTATTTTAAAACAAAGTGTACCTTATTTGCTAAGCTGGCCTTGACCTCTCCTGCCTCAGCTTCCCGAGTAGCTAGGTTACAAATATGTCCCACTACGCCCGGCACAGACATTTTCTGGGCATTATTCCTTAAGCTACACACTATAATAATTGTTATTGTGGAGCATTTGCATTGTAGCAGATAATATAAGTGATCTAGAGATGACTGAAAGTTTGTAGGAGGATGTATAGTTTATATGCAAATACTGCACCATTTTATGTCAGAATACAAGAGATTTTAGCATCCTTAGGGGTCCTGGACAAATCCCCTTATGCATACTGGAGGATGACTAAATCTGCTCTTTTTTGCCATGTTGCCCTTTCTTACTCCTTGCCCTTCTTCTGGTCAGTCTTTTCCTGAGATATTTTCATGCTAGGAGGATAAATAATATCCATCTGTTTAGCACAGTCCGTGAGTGGCTGCTCTGCCCCAGTAGTTTGAGCAGCGGGGTACACGGAGGAGAGCGGCAGCGCCCTCCACGCAAGACCCTCAGGAATAGTTAAGTTCCAGTCAGTGCTGGAGAAGAAAAGCAAAGTCAAAGTGGGGAAACAAAAATGAGAGTGTCTACAGAAAATCAGCATTTTTGAAGGAAATATTTTGCATTAACTTCTGTGGGGGAAAGTCAGCTGTGTACAGGAAAAGGAAAGCTACTGGTCAGTGATTTTCCTCTTCAGCATTTATTCATCCAGTACTGTACTCTAGGTGCTGTGCATCAGAAAGGGGGTGACCACCCCATAGGGAATGAGAGCCCATTGGAGAGGAAGGACACATAACTCAGACAGGGAGCTCAGCGCAGAGCTCTTGGGCCATTCTGAGAATGATCACATTTCAGGAGCCAAAGCCATCAGCTGAGGCAAGAATGAAAAGCATGACAGGACGAAGCAGTGTCTTGGGCCCAGGAGACAGCTCAATGTCATAAGGGCCTGCCTGGAAATCCCAAGGTTCTGAGTTCAATCCCAGGTATCACAAAAGCAGAAACAATGTCCTATTCTGTGTGTGTTATTTATATGTTCTATGTATGCAAAGGACAAAGATGTGTGTGTGAGAACACCGGAAACTGAGTTAGCACTGTTTTGTTTTGTTTTGTTTTACAGTTGCTCATTGGTTAGGCCTTATGCAAGCTTCTATGTAGCCAAGCATGGAGGTTAATAACTTGGAGTCTAACAGAAGTGCTTCTAACCTGTCTCTGCTACTTGCTGACTTTGTAGCCTTCAGCAATCCCTTTAAACTGGCCAAAAAGTTATTTAAAAATTTAAAAGGAGAGAAAAAAAAAATAAGCATTAATATGCAAGATAACAACCATTGTTGAATTCCCATAATCATTCCTAATGTGTTTGGCTACTTATTTATTATCTAAAAAAAAAAAAAAAAAAACCTTTCACTTCTGTAACACATTATCTCCATCTGTAAAATGAGCACAGTAACAAGCACAACACTAAGAGTAGTGTAAAACCAGATTTTCTGCATAGAATCTTTTCCCCTCCCCCCGTTCTGGGGATTTCTTTCCTGCAAGGCCCCTGTGCATGCTGGGCGAGCACGTTGCCATGGAAGCCCGTCCCCAGCCAATCACTTTTCACAGTGGCTGGTATACAGCAAGGACCTAAAAATCCTGTCTTATTTTAATGACCCCCTGGATTATTCATCCACTGACATTTCCAAGGGCAGTGTAGCAAGGGGCTCCAGGTCATGGCTCTAAGTGGTCCAGCCAGCCCTGCCTTGCAGCCTCCCCCAGGAGAGGTGGGAAGGAGGCCGGAGGCGGAGGTGAACCCCACCTCAGGGAGCGTCGTGGGCCCCCTCAGATGTTGGGTTTGACTGAGACAGCAGTGCCTCTTTAGGACATTTCAGTGAAGAAAGACAAGGCCAGATTTGATGTTAGGAAAATTGAGAAGAGGACAGAGATCACTGACAGCCCACAGGAAGCCACTGTCACCCCCCAAGAGAGAAGGGGTTTCCTGTGAGAAGGGAGCAGCAAGAGGATGGGTAGAATATGGGGCATCTGGGAAAAACGGAGCCATGCCAGTGTACGGGGGGTGGAGAGGCAAGGGTGGGGGTTCAGCTGTCCCAGCAGTCCAGCTTTACTGACCAAAGATGGCGGCGCCATAGCTCCAGATAGCAAACCACAGAGCACAGAGCTGTCAGGGTGGCAGGTCTGGGTATTCTGGAGCCTGGAGGGCAAATGCGAGCAGGGAGCCGACCTTAGAGCAGACCAGAGGCCAGGAGAGACGTCAGGCCGGGAATTCCAATCTGGTGTGAGTGAGATGATTTAGTCAGTCTGTCCATAGCATTGAGTACCGTGGGTCAGGGCTCCTTTCTGCACAAGAATAAAGAGACTGAACAATAGTCAAAGCCAGGCGTGGTGGCACATTGCTGTAATCCTGGCACTTTGGAGACTGAGACAGGAAGATCGTTGCAATTTCGAGACCAACCTAGGCTACAAAGTGAGCTCAAGACCAGCCTGAGCTGCATATCAAGACCCTGTCTCAAAGAGACAAGTAAATAAATAAATGAATAAATATTAAAAAAAAACAATCAAAATGGTACCTCAGTTCACAAACTTAATTCTCTCCATGATTCCAGCTGCAAAATGAATTCAACCAGAACTGAGTCAAATTTGCCCATAAGATCAGCATTGTACCTAACCACTAAATTGGATTCAGTTCTCATCCAACTCAGTTTATGCCCAGAATCCTGGAAAGAATTAAGCTCAAGGGATGTGTCTCAGCGGTAGAGCAATGGCCTTGCAAGTCCAGGGCCCTAGGACTTGGGTGGGGCAACAGGTGGGCTGGCATGCACAGGCCCTGTGTGGCTGTCTGCTTGACTACTGCCTCTGGGGTCACTGCCACAGCCCCTGGGTCACAGGTGCTCAGCAACTTCTCGGTTGAGGTAGAGAAGGGGGAAGACACGAAACCACGAGGAAAGCCTAACTTCTGCTATTGTCAGATGCTGGGAAGAGAATGTCACTGACAAATTGGATGACCTTATATACAAGCGATAGATTCATTAAAACAACAGAACTTTACAGTTAAGCAAAATAGTTACTGTAATATCAAAAAAGAAACTTATTTTACCACAGGGACAAACCTTGCCATTCTAAAACAGAAGAAGAAAACAAAGTACCTGAGACTGGGAGATCCTTTCATGTGGTGCAGTGGGGCCACGTGCTCCTCATGGAGCCGTACACTCAGAGCCGATCCAGAATCTGCTGGATCCAGATCTCGGTCCAGGCCACACCACCCTTTCACCGTGAGGTGAGGTTCTTCCTTGACAGGAGCAAGGAGTGGCCCAGAGCTGACTGAAGGAAAGAGCCAGGACCATGTTGTAGAATGTGAGCACGCTAGTTCCCCTTTTCCCTTCTTCATTTTTCCAGAATTAAAAGACCATGAGCATCCTTGACAAAAAACAATGCTGGGAATCTGCGGAATAATGACCACAAGATGCAATGAGGCCTTTGGTCTCTGCTGACGATACATTCAGGCTGAAAGTCGTGATTTTAACAGTTCTCTGATTTCAATGATTAGATCTGATTAGAAAACAGAGACAGGCAGAGGTGGGCTTTGGAGCTGGCCTCAGAGCTGGGGATCGTGGGACAAGACTGGGAAGCTCCCCAGTGCCTTGGGCTTGGTGATGGTGACCGGTCTCCATGACTGAAATACAATCATGGGTGTACAGTCACCCACGGGGTGATAATAATCAACCTATGATCTTGACATTCCTGGCCCCAGCCCAATTCCTTGAGTAAAATCTCTGGAGATAAGAAAGATACTAGGGGCTGCGGAGATAGCTCAGCAGCATAAGCACCTGCCTGGCAAGCACAAGGACCCAAGTTCGATCCCCAGTACCACATACCATGCCAGCCCTGGAACCTCAGGCACGCTGTGCTAGCCCTGAAACCAGGCATAGTGGTGCATGCCTGTAATCCTAGCACTGGGGAGGCTGAGACAGGATGGATCACTATGAATCTGAACTGTGTAGTGAGACACTGTATCCAATAAATAAAATAAATAATTTTTTTTTTTTTTTTTTTTTTTTTTTTGCGGAACCGGGGACTGAACTCAGGCCCTTGCGCTTGCCAGGCAAGCGTTTATTCTACTGAGCCATCTCCCAGGCCCCATAAATTTTTAAAAAGAAGGGAAAAACACCAGGTCCAGGAGGGGAGATAAGTCAGCAGCATAAGCACCTGCCTGACAAGCACAAGATCCTGACTTCAACCCCTGGTACCAAAATTAAGGGGGGTGGGGAGACACTAGTCCATGAGATCTCTCTGATGGAGCTTAGCTGATTTGTTGAGTCCTTGACCTAATAAAATGTTGTTTGAAATACACTTTTGTTGGACATTCCAGAGCACCTAATTATTTTTTTCTCTTTTTCCTTGTATCTAGGCACTGGGAAATCATGAATTTGATAATGGTGTAGACGGACTGATCAATCCATTGCTCAGAGAAGCCAGATTCCCAATCTTGAGTGCAAATATTAAGGCAAAGGAACCACTAGCATCGCAAATCTCAGGACTCTATCTGCCCTATAAAATTATTTACATTGGTAATGAAGCTGTGGGAATTGTTGGATACACTTCAAAAGAAACCCCCTTTCTCTCAAACCCAGGTATTTTTTACTTTTACACTGTTTGTGACTTGAAAGCGGAGGCACTAAGTCAGAGTCGGGCATTATTTATATGAACTTTAAGCCAAAGTCAGAAGAATGAGACAAATGATGCATTTAAGGTGACAGTGAGGGAGCCTGTCTGGTGATTCTGTTTTTCACAGTTATGTCTTGGAGACATTACATCTTCTGCTCAGTGCCCTTCTTTGGTGACACCTAAAGTGCTGTTGGCAATTGAATCCAGACTCTGAGCATACTATAGCTTTAACCACTGAGCTATATCCTCAGATTTTTTTAAAAAAAATTTTTTAATATATTTTTTTCAGACTCGTAGTGATCCTCCTGTCTCAGCCTCCCTCAGCATTGGGATTACTGGAGTGTACCATCACATCCACATGTGGTACCTGGGATGGAGCTCAGGTCCTTGTGCTTTCCTGGCAGGCGCTTAGACCCCCAAACTATCTCCCCAGCCCCTTGTTCATATTTTAACATCTTCATTTGGGGCCTGATTCTTAGAAATTAGCATAAAGGAGTCTGGAATTCACAGGAGCCCGCCTTGAAGCACAGTGCTCAAGGTGACGTCAGAGCAGCATGGGCGATCGTCTTCACGCCAGTGAAACTCATAAAATCTCAAGTTTTCTGCAGTTTGGCTACAGAGATGGGCAATGAGCAGCCACAGCTGGCCATCTGGGTGGCCAGCTAGACCCCTACTGGCCAGTGGATACCAACAGGTGGTCGATGGTTACCACCAAGTGAGGCAGCCGGCGAAGACACGCACACCTGTGGGGCCAGCAGGGCTTAGATGCGGAGCTCAACCTCGACATCAGCTTCGAAGCCAAGGGAGCACCACATTAGTTCCCTAGAAGTCCTGAGCATTCAGGGGCTGGCCTGGTGGACGAGGTGTATCTCTGTGGCCGTGGCCTGGACACGTGTGCTCCGTCCCTGCTCTTCCTGCTTCCCTGCTTCCACAAGGCAGGCAGCTATCCTCGGCCTTCTCCTTCCTCCGTGGCTGACCACAAAATGAGCCAACGGGGAGGTGAGCCAAATAAACCTCTCCATGAAGTTGTAGGCATTGGGTATTTTATCTCAGAGATGAGAAAGTTGGCTAATACATGAAAATATCAACAGCTATGCTAAAGTTGGCATTCAAGCACCACTTTCTGGTACTTCTAAGGGTGCAGACTATCTCATGTTTCCAAACAAAGTCTTGGAATTACTATACTAACGCTCCTTTGTATATAATGTTTCTTTTCTTTTTCTTTGTTTCCTTTTTGAAGCAGGGTCTTACCTTCATTTCAGGTCAGCCTTGAGCTCACTTCGTAACCCAGGCAATCCTCCTGCCTCAGCCTCCTGGGTGCTGGGATTACAGGCGTGCGCCACCATGCCCAGCTTGCTTAACATGTTTCTATGTCCAGGCATTTTATACATTGATACTGTGAAAGTCTAAATGTACAGAGATTTAAAAAGCAAACCACATTGGTGTGTGTGGCTCTCCTCTGGAGAATCCCAAGCTGGAGCGGAGCAGGTTCATTCACAGGCCTCGCTCCTACCCTAGTGGTGACCCCGGTCGCTCACAGGTGATGAGGTGGGCCTGATCTCCTGCTGCCTGTAAGATATCAATGACTTCTTTGGCACTGGGCAGAGCAAGTGGCTGCCCAAGCAAGGCCAGATCAGCCAGAGAAAGCAGGTTGTTACCAAAGATAGGATTGGTGATGGGCTTAAAAATATGACCATAGGCACCTACTGATGTCTAATTCCCCCAACGACAAAGAGTTAAGAAAGAATGAGGCAGTCATTGGCAAAAAGCATTAAAAAAAAAGAAAGCACTTTGAAACTGATTACTAGCTTGCTACCCATGATGAAATCAACAGCCTGTGTCTTGTGTTAGGCTGGGAGACAGACGAGGTAGACGACTAGGGGAGGCATTGGGGACAGGGATGGGGAGGGGGGCTGGGACACAGGGCCCCTTTTCAAAAAGAAAAATTCTTAAAATACATAAAATTTTAGAAGTCCCTATATACCCACATGTAAAGATGAAGTCTCAGTTTGTAGGTATTTGTCAAAATTAATATCGATTTCTTTTTTTTATAAATGGTGAATTTTGCATGGTTCTAGATCTGGATTTGGAGCCGTTTAAAGAAGCTGCAGCACCAGCCATTTTGAGGCACTGGCGCCTTCCCTGACTTGGCTGTACCCAACGTTTATGTTATTTAATCTTGCAGAAATGATTCTGTGCACTTGAATGTGAAATGCTGTCCCGTTCTTTGCTGTCGTGGCGGTGGTGGTGGCAGCGGCGGCGGTGGTGGTTACCCCTGGGTGTACAAAACAATCCGAAAAGGGTCTCTGTAGATGTTGTTCTATTGTGCTCATCTTTTGAAGTTATTAGGAATGTGTTTAAGACGAGAAGATAACTTCTAAGACATGGAACATAGAAAGGATGCCTTCCGCAGTGCATCATGAAGCCTGTGTTTCTTCGCTGTTTCCAGCTATCTGCCCAAGTTAATGCAAATGGACACTTTATATGCCAGGGGGAAAAACATTAAAAATGAAGACAAAAAATGCTTCAGCTTTTTCTAATCTTCTTCTGCAGTCTCTTGTGTAAGCAGCCTGCTTTTTCTCTAATATTGTGGTAGTTTATTCATGTTAATGGACTATAAAATAATATAATCACCAGAGTGCCAAATAGCTTGGAACGACAAGTCACTTTAGTTTCTTTCCTTTTCACAGTGCTGAGTCTGTGTAAAGGAGTGCCTGCAGCGCCCGTGAGACTCTTTGCAGGGATTCTCTCAGGGGACACCTGCTGCCTGTTCTGCATGGCATTTGCAAACATGCGCCTTGTGTGAGGAATCTTCTACCACTTTTCTTGTTTGTTTGCAACTTTGGATCTCAAGAGGGTTCTCTTCCTTTCTCAGTTTCCTCTAACCTTAATTCTATACTCTATGTTGCACCATGGAACAGCACACAGGACTGATAATCCAGTGTACAGTAAAGGACGGTTCCTGCACCTAAAAGAAAAATAATGCCTTATCTGAAGTCTCCTCATAGTTTGACACTGAGTAAAATACTATCTATAACCTTAAACTAGTACAACTTTAAGTGAATGTGACTGAGGATATTTATTTGATTTTTATTGACTTCCTAGAAGTTTTATAGTTAGTTATAAATATGTTTTGGTCTTAGTAATTAAATAACTTTAATAAATCATTTATTATTGGTATATTAGTAGGTATAATATACAAAACAATAAAAATTATTAGATTTGTATTTACTTCAGTTCTTTTTTATTTATCTTGTTTCATAGGAGCAAATTTAATATTTGAAGATGAAATCACTGCACTGCAACCTAAAGTAGATCTACTAAAAACTCTAAATGTGAACAAAATTATTGCACTGGGACACTCTGGATTTGAGATGGATAAACTCATCGCACAGAAAGTAAAGGGTGTGGATGTTGTGGTAGGAGGACACACCAATACGTTTCTTTATACAGGTAATTGTTTCAAAACAATTCCATATGCAATGATATCCAGATAAGTTATTTTGTTTCTTTTACCTTTGTAAATATTATTAGTATTTCTATGACTGTTTATTATGCAGCATATACTATATAATCTATAATACAGTGTATATATATGTAATGCATCAAATGGGAATATACAATTTTACTCTTAGGACATTACTAAGGATTTATTGATTTCATGGTTTTAATTCTATTTATATATAGATATATGTAACATAGACAGACAGACAGACAGACAGACAGACAGACAGATAGATTACTGAGTACCAACCAAAAGTTCAACTTATGACAGATTCATATCAAAATACAACATAAGACTGAGCGTGGTGGCACTTGCCTGTAATCCCAGCACTTGGGAGGCTAATAACAGGAGAATCACTATGAGTCTGATCTACATAGTAAGACTTTGTAGACCCTGCAGACCCTGAACTAAATGCATAAAAAAGCAACATCTCATATTAAAAATCTTAGGCATAAACAAAATCATGTAAGCAGGGTTTATGTAGTTCCGGGTGACAGGAGTTGATGGGAAGGCTGCACAAGCAGCAGAAGCTGCAACCAACTCTAACCCAGTTTACTTCTGGTTCTCCTGCTTCCTTGGCCTGTGACATCCCAGAAGCCATAGGGCCCTGATGTTCAGAGGAGGATGTCTCTATTCCAACTTTCCACCCCCCCCTCCAGACTATTACTGAGTTGTAATTGAACCCACAATAGCCCAACGTATCAGAGTTTGGGTCCCTGTTTTCCACTTTCCCCTGCCTTACTCTGTATGTATCTTTTTAAATCAGATTTTATAACACATCATAGAGAATGTGTTGTGCATGATATAACTTGGTTTTTTCCCATTCCCCTACCCTCCCTTCAAACCCTCCTCCTCATCTTATTTACAAAACTCTGTTTCCTTGTTTTCCATATTTTTGCCCTCTCTTTTCTCACTTTTCCTTTCTTTCTTTTTTCCATCACCTCTCCCTGGTTCTCTTCCACACTTGAACAGTTTCTTCCTATTTTGCAATATCTATTATATATTTTGGTCCTTAATTACACTTTTGGTTTTTCACACCATAGAAATAATGTGGCATTTATACATGTATGTCCAATTCATTTGACTTAGGGGTATGGACTTAAGGTGCATGCATTTTCCTAGAAATGTCTTAAGTGTCCTTCCTTGTATCAGAGTAGTTCTCCATCGTACAAAAAAACACATCTTCAGGGGCTGGGGAGATAGCTCACTTGAGTAAGTGCTTGCCTGGCAAGCTCAAGGGCTTGAGATCAATCCCTGGCTCTGCAAAAGAAAAAAAAAAAAAAGAAATTTAAAAAAAAAAAAAACACATCTTCTTGGGCCTCAAAATTTAAAGACCCAATCAAAAATAGGCATCCAAAATGAATACACACTTCTCAGAGGAAGAAATACAAGAGGCAAATAAATACATGAAAACATGCTCCACATCTCTAGCCATTCAAGAAATGCAAATTAAAATAACTTTGAGATACCATCTCACCCCGGAAAGAATGGCTATCATAAAGACATCAACCAACAACAAATGTTGGAGAGGCTGTGAGAAAAAAGAACCCTTCTCCACTGCTGGTGGGAATGTAGACTGAGGCAACCATTACGGAAATCAGTGTGGAGATTCCTCAAAAAATTAGTATTGGAAATCCCATTCAATCCAGCTATCCCCCTTCTTGGAATTTTCCCAAAATAACTGAAAACATCATTTCATAGTGATACATGTGCACCCATGTTTATAGCAGCACAATTTGTGATAGCCAAATGTTGGAAACAACCAAAATGCCCATCACCTAAGGAATGGATGAAAAAGATGTGGTATTTTTATACAGTGGAGTATTACTCAGCTATAAAGAAAGACAAACTCAAAGCATTCATAGGTAAGTGAATGCAACTTGAGGCTACACTCATTAAGTGAAATAAACCAGACCTACATGTATAAATATTCTATTGTCTCCCTAATGTAAGAACTCAAAAGAAGAAATAAAAACTGAAAGGTATAACAGTCACAGTGACATGGAAAGAAACAGAACTTAAGGATTAAACAACAAAGAGAGATAAAGGAGAAAAATTAGGAAATAAGGCAGGGGTAAAACCATTCATGTATATATACAAGTTGGATAAGACAATAGTCCTAAGAATCTCCATCAAGTTTTTGAAAATAGCAGTTAATGGGTAGAATTCTCACCCTGACTGACTCTATACGCTGATATCTGTGAACTAAGCAACTACATTGTGGATACCATGCTTGAAATATCTGTCATCTTAGTATTCTAAATGTGTACTATTTCTAATGTCATATCAATTATTACTTTACTCTATTTAAAGTAAAATTTTTAAAGAAAGGTTGTAAAAGAAAATGAGAGTCAAAAAAAAAAATCGTCTTTATCCATTCACCAGTTGATGGGCACTTGAGCTGTTTCCAAAATTTGACTGCTACAAACAAGCCACTATAGACATCAGTGTGCATATATTGCTGTGGTATGTGATACAATTCTTTTAATTCTTTCACAAAGATACCAAAAGAGGAATGGCTGAATCAGATGGACTCTCCAATCCTAATTTTTTTTTTAGGAATCTCCACATTGATTTCCACAATGGTTTCACCTGTCTACACTCCCACCAGCAGTGGAGAAGGGCTCCTTTCCCCCACAGTTTCTCCAGCATTTGTTGCTGGTTGATTTCTTCATAGTAGCCATTCTTTCTGGAGTCCTAATTAGAATGGAATCTCTGTTCTAATTTGTATCTCTCCAATGACCAGTGATGTTAAATATTCTCTGCTGCTTGTACTCTGTTTATCTTTGAGGAGTAAATAAGGAAAGTAGGAATAGGAGGCCTGGTTGGTGAGCAGCAGGCCCCTCAGCAGTGGGAAGGCAAGCTTTAGCGGGGTGATACAGATGCCCTGGAAAGGACTTAGGGGGCTATAGAAGGCCTCTTGTTTTCTAAACATAAAACTCAGAAATACTCCAAACAGTAGGGATTAGCCAGAAATGTTCAAAGTGGTTATCACTAGGAAAATTTCCTCCTGCCTCTGCCTCCCAGAAGGCTGGGGCTGCAGGTGTGTACCTCCATACCCACATAGGCCTTCATTCTTCAAGGTTCCCAGGCTTCTCAGTGAAGCCACCCTGGGGCTGTGCACATGAACCTAGTGGGGACAAAGCATATCCCAGGGGCAGTGGCCTCAGAACAAGGCCCACCACTTCAGCTGCTCCAGTTGTGTGCCACTCTGTGGATGAAATCCTTCCCCACACCTTTCTTAGCCTTTCATCGAGGCAGAGTCAGAAGGACACACTCAGGGAGCCAGTGACAGGTCGAAGTTTCAAAAGCTTTTGGCCATGATCCATGATCAGAATGGCATTTCACAGGAAGACCCAACAGGCATTCATAGTCCATACATGTACACTTGAGTATAAGTGAAATAATGGCTCCACAATGTACCTGAAACATATATGAAATTTTTCTGTCCAAATTTTGTTTTCTTTGTGTAAATACCAGTTATGTCCTAATATTTCTATAGTCTAAATAGCCACTATTAAAAACTCAGCTGGAGATGAAGCATGACCAAAATAGTCATAGCAGTGCAGAGTCCTACACTTCCCTGCAGGAGCTGGGGCCACCCCTTGCTCCTGTCCTGTTTTTACCCAATTTTGAGGGATATCACCTTGCAGCTCCCACTGGTCATCCCCAGTGTGTCACTGCTGATTCATGTCCTCTGCTTTCCTGAAAGTATTGGGTGACAACACCCAGCTTTCCACTAACTCTGTTACCTGCCCTCTGGCTCTGTCACTGTTATTCAAGCCAATGGACAGTAGGAAAAAAAAAACTTTGGGGATAAAAATTACACTGTGATTATCTGTAAATCTCAAAGCAGGTAATTAGGATCTCTGAGGAAGCTAGGTGAATCTTCGTCCTTTACTTCACATTTCATAACTTATCAGAAGTAAACTTCTTCTTGTGAAAATCTTTTATTTTGACACTATTTTTGAGCACTGGAAACAAAGGTAATTCTAGAACTTAACAGGAGATGAGTATATTTGCCTATTTACATAAATTTTCTCAACTTAAAAAAAAATTAAGCCAAGTCAAGCTCAGGGGCACATTCCTGTAATCCCAGCGCTTGGTAAACTGAGGCAGGAGGATCACCATGAGTTCAAGACCAGCCTGGGGCCAGGTGTTGTGGCACATGCCTGTATTCCTTGCACTCAGGAGGCTCAGGAAGGAGGACTATTTTAACACACATACATGCCTGAAAGAAAACTTTCTCAGAATACTTAGACTGTACTATCATAAGTCTATTATGTGATTTTTTTAGTGGCATTGACCCCCCTCTTAATTAGTTTCATCATGTTGTAGCTGTCGTATGCTTTTTAAACTAGCCTTCCTATCTTCTCTGGCACAGCCCCTGCTCTTCATCTTGGCAGGGTGTCTGACCCAGTGCCCAAGGTTAGAGTCCTAGATCCCCTGACTCCACTGACTGTCACCTCTGCTTCATGTCTGGGTCCATACTTGAGACACAGCCACCTCCAGAACTGCTCTCCAACTGCCCTGCTTAGTCCTCCTCAAGCCCCTCCCTCCATGCCAGGTTCTGCCTTCCCTCCTCCCTGCTCCCAGCCTGGGCATATTTGCTGTTTTTTTCACTTGTCTGTGTCATGGTGGCCATGAGGCTGACAAATGTCTGGGGTTGCACCACAGGACAGGTTTATTTCAAAATAAACCTGCAAGGCATCTCCCTGACACTTAGGCCAGAGTGACAACTCTCATACAGGCCATGAGGTCCCTTATAGGGTCAGGAGCCCGAAGGAGCTGTAAAAGGACAGGGTCAAAAGGGGACTTATGGGGGGGCTGTCAGTGGAAAGGAGCTGTGCTCCCTGCAGGGGATGAGCTTGAGAAGGCACAGGGTGCGGCGGTTGTCTATCCAGAGCAGGTGGAAGGACGGTGGGAGTTGTGGGTGCAGCCGTGGTTCCTGGGCATGGCCAGCTCATGGCTTGCATCTGTAGCAGGAGAGAAAGCATGGCGACAGAAGAGGCTTAGTGTGCTCTCTGGCTGGCCTGCAATGGTGGTGGCAGCCACTGCCAGTCATGAGGTTGGATCCTTTCAGGAAGCTTCCAGCTGTGGCAGAGCCTCAGCCCTGCTTCCTTTATGCAGTGGAGCCAAGACCCAAGTCTGATGGAAAACACCTGTAACACTAGGATTAAGGGGGCAGAAGCAGGAGAATCACAAATTCAAGGCCAGCCTGGGAGATGTTCTATATTTCATCCAGCTGAAAACCACTCTACTTAAAGCCTTCTACCTGGTACCTCTGCCTGTTACTGCATGATGCTAGGAGGACAGTTGTTCAGACCATGTTGAGATCAGCACGTTCCTTAGGGTCTCCACATAGTCAGACACTATCTCAAAAAGAACAGAGCAGGAGCCTTCTGTTAGTGATCTATACAGCTTCTAATGCTGCTTAGTTTTAGCTGTGTGTCAAGAAGCTACCTTCCAAGGTGAAATGAGACCATCTGTGGCCATTAACTCTGACAGTGTCAACTTCAGTGGCTCAACAAATGTCTAGCAAGCTGGGCATGGTGGCGCCCACCTGGAATACCAGCACTCGGGAGCCTGGGGCAGGAGGATGGCTGCGAGTCTGAGGCCAGCCTGGTCACCAAAGTGAGTGCAGGGCCGCCTGAACTTCAGAGTGAGACCCTCTCTCCAAAAGACAAAAGGAGGAAGAGGAGGAGGAGGAAGAGGAGGAGGAGGAGGAAGAGGAGGAGGAGGAGGA
>NW_004524598.1:13397343-13410041 GCF_000260255.1 Octodon degus | reverse complement strand
GAGGAGAGGAGAGGAGAGGAGAGGAGAGGAGAGGAGAGAAGGCGAGCAGGACATCCAGCTTCTGACCTGGAACCTTCCTTGTGGTAAGGAGGAAAGAGTGGTAATGGAAGCTGGCATGGAAGCTGCAGCAGGTTTACAAATGGGTGATGTTGAGAAAGACAAGAAGATTTTGTACAGAAGTGTGCCTGATGCCACACTGTTAAGGAGAGTGGCAAGCACAAGACTGGGTCAAATCTCCATGGTATCTTTGGGCAGAAGACAGGTGAGGCGGTTGGATTCTCTTACACAGATGACAGCAAGAACAAGGGCATCACCTGGGGAGAGGATGCACCGATGGAGCATTTGGAGACTCCCAAGAACTACATTCACAGAACAGAAATGATATCTTCTGGCATCAAGAGGAAGGGAGAAAGGGCAGACTTAATAGCTTACCTCAAAAAGGCTACTAATGAGTAATAGTCACTGCTTTATTTATTATAGAACAGAAATGTCTCATGGCTTTTTTTATGTGTGCCATAGTTTAATAGATCTCATACATCAGAACACGAATCATGAGTGGCTGACAGAATATTTTGTTGGACAACACTGATTTAAGTGAAGTTTCCTTATAGTTAAATATTTTACATTTTTCAAAAAAGAAAGAAAGAAAGAAAGAAAGAAAGAAAGAAAGAAAGAAAGAAAGAAAGAAAGAAAGGAGAAGGAGAAAGAAAGGCCTAGCAGGTCCTTAAGCCCGGCTCCCATGGGGGTCATGGCCCCTCTGTAGCTCTCTGGCACTGTTCCCTGCTCTGCTGCCCAACCTCCACGAGCAAGCGGCCTTGCTCCTCGGCACCCGCACCATGATGTCTCTGCATCAGAGCCGCCAGACCACAGGCTTACTGTGAGCAAATAAAAGTTTTTCTCCTTCAAGTTGGTGGGTCAAGTATTGTGTCCCAGCGAAGGAACCAAAATGAGAAAAGAAGGGCCGTGAAACAAATGGCAGGGCACTCGGCAGAGGTGAATAAAGGAAGCTAGTGGCCGGCTCCAAAACCAAGTAAAGCTGCTCACACCCGAAGGTGCTCACTGCTTCCCGGGACAGAAGACTGGCTTTCTTACTTTCTCTGCTTGCTGCTCTTCCCCAGAGGATGTCATTTCTCAGACTTTCACTGGAAAGTGGCTGGGGATTATTGGAAAGTCCATCTATAGAGACCCCAACTCTGAAGTTCTCAGACTGGTTGCCACACAGGTTAAAACAGTGGCTGACTACCCCAAAATGTTGTATAGTTTCTCCAGCTGAAAACCACTCTAGTTAAAGCCTTCTCCCTGGTACCTCTGCCTGTTACCGCATGATGCTAGGAGGACGGTTGTTCAGACCATGTTGAGATCAGCACGTTCCTTAGGCGACTTCCCCAGACACCAGCGCTGTGTTGTGGAGAGCCTGCCTCACCAACTGCAGCTGGCAGCGCACAGCCACAGCTCCCTGGCCCCCAGGTTTGGTGCCTGAAGGAGTTGTGGGCGCGAACACTGGCACAGAGCCCGATGGACAGTTTCTGTCCTGCCCAGGGGATGCCAGGCACCGAAGCCAAAGGAGCGCCTTTGTGGAGAAAGAATGTTTTGTGTATACCAGTCTTTGGATGAATAGCATGGAAAGACATGGAAAGTGGGAAGCGCTGGACTGCTTTCTCTGCCAGTGCTTTCCGGAACTGTCAAAAGGAAACAGGGTAACCAGGACTCCATAGGAAGGAGGCAAATATTAATTAGCCAGCTGAGTGCAGCTTTGGCCACAGGTACACTGGGGTCACCCTTCTTGTCCCTGATTTAATCCATTGAAAATGATTATGATATATGTGTTTCTGTTTTTGTTTTAATACAGGAACATGGACTTTCTGAATTAGAAAATATTCCCTGTCAGGAGCTGGATTTGAGGACTCCCACTTGCAGAGTGCATACAAGTTGGGAGACATTTAACGGTCGTTTCTTGTAACTTTTATATTCTGTTCAAATGCAGACATTGTTATAGAGAGAAGGCCTTAAAAAGCCAGACATGTAGTTCTCTTGGGTTTCTAGAAAACCGCCACACTCCTGATTCCTGAGACACTGGTTTTCTTTTCCCTCCTGGATGAGGTGTTGTTCTCCGCCATCCTGTGGATGTTTGGGGAACTGCACTCTCCCAAAATGTCTGCGGTCAGCAGAGGAACATGCTGAGAGGAAGCGGAGAGAGGGCTGCTGTAACCCCTGGGACCCCGGAAGTGAAAAACAGGTTGCAGCTTTGCCCAAAGGGGAACCAGCTCAGGACAGAATAAGAAGGACCACTGTGTCCCTCTTACCTGCCAGGCATCAGGTCATCTGCTACTGTAGTCTCCAAGTTCTGAGGAGGTTCTGAGACTGCCTTTACTTTAGAGGAAGCAAGAAAGTAGGATATGAGCATCGGCGATGTTTGTGGGCTGCTTTGCACAATGCTGGCTTTTTTAGTGCTTGTGTCCTGTGGTCCTTGTGCAGCAAGAGAGGTGGCTTTTGGGTGAGAGCATGGCAAGAAAGACTTCTCATAGCATGGGAGAAGCCCAGAAAGAGCTTGGGGCAAAAAGTGGCACACTTGGTATACATGGGACTTTTGAAGTGACTTTTGGAAAGCAGCTTACAAACTTGAAGAGAATAACACACAGTCTGCTCTGGGTGGCGCAGAGGAGATCCCCACGAGACCCAGTGTGGTACAGTTCCAGCTTTCACTTGCCCCCATAGCGTGCCAGCTGTGTAACCCTGGGCACTGCGCCTAAGATGGTCCATCTTTTGTGCTCTGTAAAGTATGGTTAATAACAAGCCCTGTCTCATGGGAAGCTTGGAGGACTAAATGAGACAAAACCCGGGCAAGACTGGTGGCTGTCTCTCAGAACTCGTTCATGTGTATAACTAACTTGTGGCAGAGAAAGCTGCCACGTGAACAAGTTTCCAGAACCCTCTGTAAACATGCAGTAGGAAGAAATAATCGTGGATGTGGTGATGGAGGTGACAAGCCGTCACAGTGTCTAATTGTGGCAGCACAGAGGATGAATGATTCCTGAAAGATAAATCTTAGTTCCATGACCAGGAGGACCCAGAGGGACTGTCTCCACTGAGAGCACCCTTAGTTATGGAGACTGTCAAGAGCTCAAACTCTCAGGCTTTCATTTAGGATATCAGTGTACAAGAAAAAACACCTTGGGCAAGGTGCTGTCTCAAGGCCAGGCAGTTTTCTTGGGGAAAGGGGAAGGACAACAGCCAAACACAACATACATGCTTCTCTAATCTAAACTTCTTTCATTCCTCACAGAGCCTGTGTGCTTTTGCTCCAACCCTTTGAAAGGCACAGCGGTGATGTACACTCTAAAGTTCTGTAGTCTCTGGTTCTGAACAGCCTAAACTATGTCATTGTCTCTATGGGGATCAACTGTGAGCCACAGTATGTGTGAAGTATGACACAGTATGTGTCTCTATGTGTGAAGTAGTTAAAGAACTTAAATAACCCAAGTGGAAAGACACCAGGCTCTGTGTTCCCAAAACAGCCGCACTCGGCACTCAAGCAAACACTTGGGCTGGAGGCTGCTTGGTGACAAACAGCTCCCAGGCTGTCTTTGGGGTCCCCTTAGAGACAGATGCCTACAGAGCCTGGCTGGTAGAACAGGGCATCCTAGTGAGCCCTGTGGTGAATGTGGTTCTTCCAGAAGGCACCTAACAGGATAGAGAATTTAGAAGCAAAACCCAAGGACAGACATTGGTCATTTTTGCTCACCTTCCATCAGTGATGCTAAGCTCTTGAGTATGTGCTCACGGTTTCTAGAAATAAGCATCATCTTTTTTTTTTTTTTTTTTTTTGTATTTAGTACAAGGTCTACAGGGTCTCACTACACAGATTAGACTCATAGTGATCCTCCTATTCTCAGACTCCCAAGTGCTGGAATTATAAGTGCGTGCCACCACGCCCAGTCTCATTCACCAACTCAGCGCACCCCGGGGCAGGGGCTGGCACAGCATGCTGGGGATTGAGTCCCAGTCCCTGAGCCTGCCTAAGCAGGCGCTTTAGTCTGCTGAGCTAGCTATCTGGCCGGCTTGATAACCATCACCTTATACAGGAAAGAAGTGAACATTTGTTGATTAAACTTAGTTAGATGTTTAATTTTCTCAACAGCCCTGTGGAATAGGAATCACTATTTTGTCTATTTCACAGGCAAGGAAACTGAAGTGCAGTAAAGCAGAGTGGCTTTGCTAATCTACCCAGCCAGGAGATGGAGGCAGAGACAGGGTAGAGATAGGATAATCTTAGCGATGCTTCATTTTTGTGTGTGACACAGCACCAGGCATAATACCCTGAACTTAGGAAAAACTTAGTAAATGTCTACTGAATTGGGAATGGAAGGATTTATGTGTCAAAAGGGCATTTGAAAACAGAAGCAAATGCCCAGGCAGGGCTCTGAAAGATCAGCTACGTAGAGAAGCAGCTGGCAAATCATCAATTTAGCCCTCGCCGTCACCCAGCCAGCAGCTTGTTGAATTGCAACCAGCCATGTACAAAGAGTGACTTGATCAGTTTGAGATTTTTTTTCTTTAATTTCAGGCAACCCACCTTCCAAAGAGGTGCCTGCTGGGAAGTATCCATTCATAGTCACTTCTGATGATGGGCGGAAGGTGCCTGTGGTCCAGGCCTATGCTTTTGGCAAATACCTAGGCTATCTGAAGGTCGAGTTTGATGAAAAAGGAAATGTCATCACTTCATCTGGGAATCCCATTCTCCTAAATGCCAGCATTCCTGAAGGTATGTGACAGGTGAATTTTATACCACTCAAAAATTAGGTGGCTCGACTTTCTCTTTCCTTACCCTCCTTTCAAATTCTTTTAACTATAATACTTATGAAGAATTTAGTTGCTCTCTTCACGGAGAAGGACACTGAAAACTCCCAACTGCCAAAATCCCCATTTGCATTCCCAGGTCTTCTTAACATCGGACTCTACACCACTGCTGTTCTTGCCTTTTAGAAGCACAATCCTGACAGGACAGGGCTGCTCCTGGCCCACATCTAGAGTGCGGCCCACATCTGTATATTGAAACAAGGGGTTTAACCCAGACAGAATAGCATCCCCCATAGGGCCAGTATGTCATGGGCAGGTGCCTCAGTTTCTCTATGCACCAGCTAAATCCTCTGCCTCCTTTCTTCCTGGAAATCAGGGTAGAAATACATTGTCATTTTCACCATAGAGTGAGCACCCTCCTGTGCTCCTCTCACTGGAACTTCTCAGTGTACCATGATCCACTCAGAAGGACAGGCATTGAGATGCCAGAGAGCCAGGAAGCACTGCAGTTAGCACCGCCTCTCTAAGCCACCAATGTTGGGCTCGAGACAACACACACCCTTCAGCAGGCCCCTTGTATGTACCTGGGCCTTTCAGAGACCCTTGCCTCCAGCGGAGCAGCCCCAAGAAGACTGACAGGTTCTGACCCAGGCCTGCTAAGTTGATGTTAAGATGTCCAGTATATCCTTGAACTAAGAGCCAGCCCAGGTCTTACTGCAGGAAACAAATAGAAATCCCTAATGAAATTTGATGGATGAAACAAAAATATATGTGCAGTTATCATAAAGAAATGTGCACAGAATGGTCCCCCACTTATTGCAGAGATTACCTTCCAGACGCGTTTGCGATAAATGAAAAACAGCAAAGTAGCAACATTATATTTATTTAAGGCTTAATAAACCTTTCCCATACTCTTATAAGCCTTTCCCACATTTATAAAAACACTTCTAACATTCTTAACCATTTTCTAAACTCATAAACCTACATAATTTTAACACATGAATACTGCATGGTACTGCAAAATCCTGCAATATAGTGAAAAATCTGTGATAAATAATTTAGATTAATTTTTTTGAGGGCCGGCAAGATGGCTCAGTGGACTAAGTGTCTGCTTTGCCAAGCACAGGGGCCAGGGTCAGATCCCCAGACCTGCATGTTGTGCCAGCCCTACCTCTGGGGCTCACTGAGCCTGCGACCACATCAGGGTGTAGTGGCACATGCCTGTAATCCCAGCACTAGGAAGGCTGAAAACAGGAGGATCACTACAAGTCTGAGCTGCATAGTAAGACCCTGTACCAAATACATAAAATAAAAAAAGAAAAATCCTTATTTTTTTGAAAACCCACAAAATAGTCCATGAACATCAAGCCACGAAATCATGATAACTAAGCTAGTTAATGTGTGATTCCTTCTCTAGAATTTAGCATATTGGCATCTGCTTTAACTATAGGTTTTTTCTCTCCATCCTTCCTATTTTCTTTTCTCAATTCTTTCCTTCTTTTTCTCCTAGATCCAAGCATAAAAGCGGACATCAACAAATGGAGGATACAGTTAGCTAATTATTCTACTCAGGAACTGGGGAGAACTGTTGTCTATCTGAATGGCTCCACCCAGGCGTGCCGTTTCATGGAATGCAACATGGGCAACCTGATCTGTGATGCTGCGGTAAGTCACTGCAGGAGCAAAGGTCTGCCAGGAAGAGGAAAGGAAGGTGCAGAATGAGGGGCAAACCA
Source organism: Octodon degus (assembly GCF_000260255.1). Lineage (NCBI taxonomy): Eukaryota > Metazoa > Chordata > Mammalia > Rodentia > Octodontidae > Octodon > Octodon degus. Next base: position 13,403,511 of record NW_004524598.1, on the reverse strand, counting down.
GCCAGGGTTTACTAAAGAAACTGATATAGTACAAGTATACAAATGCATAACAAATTACAAGATCAGATTACAGTGGTCGGCCACAGCCAGGTGAGGAAGAGTGCAGAGGGCATCTACACACTGGAGACCGAAGGTTCTAGTCTGAGGTCTGAGATAACTACAGTGTCTGCGCAAGTCCACGCCAGGAGGCCGATGGGCCTAGGATGGAAGGCTGAAGGATCTGCAGGAGAAGCCAAAGAGTCTCCTGTGGAAGCCAGGAGACAACATCTAAGCTGAAGACAAAGACTGGAACTGCTCTGAAGAATAGAAGCACATCTATCCTTCCTCATTTCCCCTTTATACCTTCAAGATGACAAAGTACCTTAGGATGGGTCTTCTGCACCTTAGGGAGTAGAATTGCTTAGCCAATTTAGTTAAGCTTCTAAACTTCTCAAAGTTGACGCAATCAACTAATCATTACAAGGGGGCCAACAGGATAGCAGAATTGAAGACTTACAAATGCAGTGCCCTGTCTAAAACTTGCCTGATTTTTTACCAAGTGACTTGGCATGGTTCCTGAACTATATTGGGCAACCATTGCCTTATTGTTATACAAGAAGTAAACCTTCAAGTTGTACTTGTTGGATGTCTGAATTTTTTTTCTATAAATGATCCAAAGACACAGACAAACTCTGCCACCCTGCAGATAGATAAAACACATCTGCTGAGATCTAACTTTGCCAGGCTGGTCTTCCCGGTCTGCCCATTTGTCCCTAGGGAACCTTGCCTTTGTGAGACAAGGTTCTCTTTCCCAAGCATAGAATGCTGGCCCACCATCACTATAAGAAGTCCCTGATCAGAGCAAGATAGCCCATGAGGAGCACTCACCTGAGTAGACTTCTGTGGTTATTCTCTGGGCATCAGGCTGATGCAGCTCAAACATGCCTTCCTATGGGTCCCCTGTCTATACCCACATGCTGGCATGTGGCACCTGGAATACACTTACATTCTTCTATGAAAGAAGTAGGTGGGGCTGGTGAGATGGCTCAGTGGTCTAAAGCACCTATTTGGAACAGGCTTGGCAAAGCACAGGAACCACGGTTCAATCCCCCAGCACCACATGCCAGCAAGCCCCGCCCCCTGGTGGGCTGAGCTGGCCACACACACACACACACACACACACACACACACACACACAGATAAATAAAAAAAAAATTTAAAAAAAAAAGAAAGAAGTAGGCAAAGAAAAGTCAGTGTGGGGCTGGTGAGATGGCTCAGTGGTCTAAAGCACCTACTTAGAACAAGCTAAGCTAAACAAAGCACAGGGACCACGGTTCAATCCCCAGCACCACATGCCAGCCAGCCCCGCCCCCTGGTGGGCTGAACTGGCCACACACAAAAAATAAATAAATAAATAAATAATTTTAAAAAAATGAAAAGAAAATTCAGTGTGCACGTATTTAGGGAAAAGTCTAGAAAGAAACCTGGTCTGCTAGAAATGTACACTTCTCTGTCAAAGAAGTTGGGTGTGTAGAGAACACTTACTTTTTGTGCTCTTTTTCTTGTCTTTCTTTTTTTTTTTTTTTTTTTCCAGAACTGAGGATTGAACTCAGGCCCTTGTGCTTACCAGGCAAGCTCTTATTCTACTGAGCCATCTCCCCGACCCTGTGCTTTTTCTAAATAATGAGAATATATTCATTCATTTTAAGTCTTCTAATTAGATACATCATTATAATTAAAAGTAAAAATGAACCTAATTCTTCCCAATTTCAGGAGGCTATCCCTGTACACCCCAAATTTCCAACTTGGGAGCTGGCTGGGGACCACAGACAAGGAAATTGGCTCCAGTTGGCATGATGCCTCATGTGGAGGGCCCAGCCTGCCCTGGAGGGCCTCTATGGGGCAGCATTTCAAGCCACTCCATTCCACCTTCCAGTCCTGATGTGAGGACCAGATCCTGGGACCTTTTGCTAAGGTCCAGTAGGCTAAGAGAACAGGAGATTCAGAGCTTCCTGTCTCTAAAGGCCTGAAACAGGACTGGTCACAATATAGTTTTGCTTCTGACTAACAGAAGGTAAACAGACTAGTAGAAGACAAAGTAATAATAATTGTTTTGCCTGATGGAGAATAAAAATCAGTTCTGACAACAGTTGAGAAATCTCTGGGAATACAGCTGCAGAGATAGCTAGAATCCTGGAACTGAGCCCAGGGAACATGACCCAGAGTAACCCTTAGAAATTTGTGTTGCAGATTAATAACAACCTCCGACATCCAGATGAAATGTTTTGGAGCCACGTGTCCATGTGCATTTTAAATTCAGGCGGCATCAGATCGCCCATAGATGAGCGGAACAACGGTACACTCCCCACCCCTCGCACCCTCAGTCACGTTCCCTCTGACCCGCCTTCCATCCCTGGGACCCCTGCCCCATCTGCAGCTCCTAATCACCTGTGCTGCCAGCCATGTACCAAAATGTTAGTTTGGTTTAGTTGTTTGGGTTGTTAATGAAGCTCAGTGTCACCCCAGAGGACACACACATGCACTCTTGCAGAACACACAATCAGCAGCAGCAGCTAGGGCCAACATAACGCAAGCTTGCTCTAGATTTCTGACTTTCAAAGCTAGCTACTGTTCCTGATTGATGCAAAATACTGACAGCGTCAACCTTGGCACACATCTGAGAAAACAAAGGCAAAATCACCAATCTTCAGTACTAGAAAAAGATACCATTGGGTTAAATTATTATTTTAGTATATTTACAGATACCCAAGATTATCTAAGACATTCTTGTAGACCTCTCTGAAATAAGGTCAAAGGCATCAGTATGAGTAAACCTCCAAATTCATTTCATGTCACACAAAAGAGACAGGTGGCAGGAAGATACCATCTGTCCAAAAGAACAGAGTAGGGCTTTTCTTACTTAGGATCCAATGCCAAGCCAGGACATTAGAGGCTGAGTGTATGGAAGCCATTATTGAGCTCCATCCTCTTTCCAAGTGACGATGATCCAGGCCCCCATTCTCCATCCATTCTCTAAGTTCAGGAATTCCTAGACACTGAGGACACCACTCTGACAATTTGCCCTAGATCACTTTACCACCTCCGCTCACCCTGAGGGAACTGAACCAGTCTTGCCTTATCTGTGGCTACCCTCAGGCACCATTACCTGGGAGAACCTGGCTGCTGTGTTGCCCTTTGGAGGTACATTTGACCTGGTCCAATTAAAAGGTTCCACCCTGAAGAAGGCTTTCGAGCACGGTGTACATCGCTATGGCCAGGCAACTGGAGAATTCCTACAGGTGGGCGGTAAGTCACTCAGCTACCCAACTTCCAATAGCTGTTGGTTCCAGAGCTACTAGGATTAGGTTGAGGTCAATGCCCTGAGCTCTGTACAATGAACAACATTTGCAAAATCTGATTTGGTACCAAATGGGCCCTTTAAAGAAGCTGGCCCTCTAAACACTAAGCAACTCAGCTGCCTTGAGTTCTACTAAAATCTTAGTTGCTTACGCATTTGGTATTCTTTTTGTTGTTCTTTTTTTAAAGTTCTGTTTATTGATTGCTTTGGAAGCATGCTAAGATTCAAAGAACCACAGTGCTCAATCAATATTAATAAAGGATGATTTGGGGAGAGGCAGCCTGTTGCACAGCCTAAAACAGCTCGTTCTGTGTCCCACAATCTAGAGGCAAGTTCTTAACCTCCCTGTGTGTAGTGGGAAAACTTGTCCTGATTATCTCTTGGGTTGCAGTGAAGATTAACAAGTATTTGCCATATTGCTAAGGACTTCTGAAAATTTTTAAAAAATAATTCCACAATCCAGTGAATTAATCCTTAAGAATCTTATTTTACTCTAAAATCATACTCTGATGTAACTTTTTGACATTAGACAGTGAGCTCACTCACATTTGGGTGTTACAGTTTTGGCAAGTCCTCCCTTTGCAGAAGACACTGTTGTCAGGATTGAGCAGTGACAGCATGGGTCACTCAGGCTGCTGCCTAAGGAGCAACCCCAACATCCAGCATTTTCTCAAGTGGGAACTGAGAACAAGGCAGCATTTTGATATTTTAGCAAAATTCTGGGTAGTTGCATGCTTTCTGTGTTACCCTATCCCAAATTGCATTTTAATTAAAATTGTCACAAATGCCCTATGCATCTCATCTCTATCAAAGCCATGACATCAAGATACTGGACCAATGAACTGCAGGCTTTAAAAGAGGGATGGGAGGGAGTAGTTCTCCTTTACAATCATCCTTACCTGTGTTGTCCAGATCCGGTTTTGGTCCAGTGGTTTAGACATTTCCTGGAATGTTTATGGAAAAAGCTAACCAAGAAAAAGCAATGGCAGTGTTGCCTCTACTTCTTCGATGAAATTTTATTCAAACTCAAATTACGAAGACCAAACCTAGTACCTCATTTCCATATCTTGGCAAAAATCCATTAGTAGATAACAATTCTTCCTTTGGATACAGTGAAAATATAGGCTCATTTCTTTTCTAGGAATCCATGTGGTATATGATCTTTCCCGAAAACCAGGGGACAGAGTAGTCCAATTACATGTTCTTTGCACCAAGTGTCGAGTGCCCATTTATGAGCCACTTGAAATGGATGGGATATATAAGGTGATCCTTCCAAGCTACCTGGTCAATGGTGGAGATGGATTCCAGATGATAAAAGATGAATTATTAAAACATGACTCAGGTAAGCACATGTGTCTGTTCCTCTCCGTATCCCAAAAGTACTCAGGAAAAAGCTAGGCTAAGAGGGTATCACAAGAGCAAAGTCAGAAAACCACAGGGAGTCCCATTACTGACATCCTTCTGCTTTGCTTGTTGGAAAACAGCAACATTACATTGAGAAATAATACCTTGCCACTCTCCCAGGATACATATTCATCTATCCATCCACCCCTAGAGAAAATCCAACTTTATTGGGAGTACAGCAGGTTGAACTCAGAGCCTCATGGATGACAGGCGAGCATTCTACCACTGAGCTATATCCCCAGCCCTTTTATTTTTCAGTTTTGAGACAGAATCTCACTAAGTTGTCCAGACTTATCCTAAACTTGTGATCCCTGTCTCAGCCTCCCAAGTAGCTGGGATTGCAGAGCATGCACCACCATACCCAGTAAACATCCACTTTTAAATTGGAAATATTTTAAAATCCTTTTAGTCTACACCTAAGCATCTACTTAAATTGTGAAGTGTGAGTTTAGCGCTCTCTCTCTCTCTCTCTCTCTCTCTCTCTCTCTCTCTCTCTCTCTTCTTTCTCTCTCTTTTCTGAGACAGGTCTTGCTGTGCAGTTCTGGCTGGCCTTGAGCTCACTATGTAGCCAAGGCCGGCTGCTGGCTTTGAACTCAGTGATCTTCCTGTCTCAGCCTGAGTGCTGGGATTATAGGCGTGCACCACCATTCCTGGCTGTTTTACATTTGCTGAAAAATCACAACTCAAACACTTTAGGTTGGAATGGGAAACCATCATATTAATCTAAATTTTCTTTCTTGAAACTTTTAGTATAAGTAGGTCAACAAGAGTGTCCTGTCAGTACAGAGGGATGATAGAGCTAATTATAGGAACAACCACACCTGACTATTGGTGGATCTTTTTGGCAATATTGAGTTTCCTTCTATATCAGCCTTCTTTTTGGAAATCCAGTTGAGAGCCATCTCATGTGCAAAAGTCCACTGGGCTAGAGCACACTTCTCTTCCTCTCCCTAGAACAGAAAGCAGCACACTCACAGGACAGACACATACACAGCTTCTCTGAGACCCTGGAAGCTCAACAGGCTCCCCCAAGCCTTGTAACAGTGGGCCTGCCATTTTAGCTGCTTATTCCAAGGAGGGGGTTGAATGGCAGAACCAGCCAAAGGAGGTGGCCCTTTCTGGGAAGAAAAGCACCAAGCACTTCTGTCCATTCCATGAGAGACAGTGGAAGAGCAGGCTGAAAAGCTGCACATATGACAAAAGGCTGCGGCTGTGCCTCACTCAAGCCACGCTGACGGACAGAGGAGAGAAGTGGCTCATGCAGGAAGCTGAGGAACCCTAGGCTTGAGGTGCTGAACTCCTGGCTGCAAAGTGGATCACAGGAGAGTATATGAAATGAAATAACAGTGCCTTCGCCAGAAACCATGGGGAGATGGGGAGTCCTCCTACATGGCGAACTCCCTGCTTTTTTTTGCTATATATATATA